>NC_069503.1:38991217-39299967 GCF_027579735.1 Bombina bombina
ATTACAAGAATTATTGATGATGTATTATTACCTAAGGATAGGGACACTTTGTTGGAACCACAACAAACCAGAAATAAAAACCAACACAAAAGAATTACTTTTGTATCTGAGTTTTCCAGACTAAAGGCTTATAAAGGCAGTAAAAGTTTAAGAGATGTTTTGATCAAAGCTGACATTGGTCCTGGCAGAAACCTATCCCAACAATACATAACTAAGAAAAATGTAGACTGTTTTCCCTGTTTAGGGTGTGGTAACTGTAGCTCAATCGTGAAAAGCCCATATTTTTTACATCCCCACACTGGGCATAAATATCAATACAAGGATTATTTCACATGTAATACCAATTATGTGATTTATATGATCAAGTGTCCATGTGGGCGTTTTTATGTTGGAGAATCCTCTAGAGGGATCCTCGATCGTATTACTGAGCATAAAAGTAACATCAGGTGTAATGTTGTAACGGCCCCCGTAGCCCATCATTTTTAGTCAGCTGGCCACCAAATCAGTTACCTTCGGTTCCAGATCATTGAGCAGGTCAAAACCCCTAGGAGGGGTAGCAATAGGGATCTGTTGCTAAAACAGAGTGAGACCTTTTGGATATTCCATTTAGATACTCTGAAACCAAAGGGAATGAATAGAGAGATACATTTGTCTGCATTTTATTAGGATATTTACTTAGTAGTTGCAATGTTGAGATGTTGACCTTGTTCTTTTTTCTCCTTTGTTTAGGTATAATAATAAGAGAATTACTATGAATGTTGATATTTTGGATCAATTTAGAGCCAGTATCATAATCACTTGTAAAATATTTTAAATAAAATATGTAACATAATTTATGTTTATTTTTGATAATCTGTCTTTTTATTATCGTGATTTTGTATCATGTTTCAGTACATGTGTATTTGATTCTAATGTTGTGCTATTTCTGCGTAGGCTTCATAGCTGTTTTTATCATCAGATTTACCTTAATATAATCACTAGATGGTGCTGTACAATTTAATTGAAAGTTAAGAGCATAGAGTGTAATGGTTAATCCCAGGTGCCTATTTAAACGGGTATATCTGACTATTGTTTTATCACATGATAAAGGGGCATGTGCTCTGAAACGTCATGCTCTTTTGACCATGCTATGAGCAGCAGTTTATAATAAAGGAAATTTTGCATTATTGGAGACCTTCTGGACTTCATTTTCCTCCTATTTCACCTCAGGACCTGTCCTGACTCTGTCACCACTTCATATGACAGAATTCCTACAGGAGCACTTAGGCAAGCCTTCCACCACTCTTATCCCTGGTTTATTTGCGGTTGTACCCACACCTGTTCACCAACATTTAGAGGCCGCAGGTCTTTGGCTCCCTTGTTATATAGAGCAGCTTGCAATGAGCGCTGCTTCCTGCACAGGATTTGGTGCCTGTCATTCATCACTTGATCCTATCCTGTATTAACAGACTCTCTCTCATTGGAAGTAACGATTTAGTCCTTCGACCCATCAGTCTTTAAGCAGGACTGCACTCCATGCCTTGTGTTGGTGTGTTGCGATGATCAAAAAATGCTAGATAAGGATCATTTCAAGAAGTCACAGCTTTTTGCAGTAGTCTTTTGACTGTCTTTACTGCCGACTCTACTTTCCCATCGCTTTGCGGGTATCTTGGTGACAAGGTAATGTGGTCAAAGTCCCAACCCATACTGAAGTCTTTAAACTCCATTGAAATAAACTGTGGTCCATTATCAGAACATTCAGTGTCTGGGATTCCATATCTGGCAAAATGGGCCTTTAATTTTCTTATTACTGTGGTAGATTTTGTATCCTGAAGATGGTCTATCTCCCAGAAATTAGAGTCATATTCCACTGTTATTAAATACTCCTTTCCTTGTAATGTGAACAAATCAATGCCAAGCTTTTCCCACAGTCTCGTTGGGATCTCATGAGGAATGAATGTCTCTTTCTGTTGTTTAGTATCGAATGAATGGCATATGTCACATTGGTCGATATATTCTTTTAGCTGTGTATTCATTCCTGGCCAGTAAGTACTCTCCCTGGCTCTGCATAGACATCCTTCCACACCAAGATGTGAAGAATGTATTTGAGACCTAATATCTGTTTGGATATCAGATGGAATAACTACTCGCTCACCTTTGAATAGAACACCATCCTGTACACTCAGTTCATCATGTATGTGGTAGAATGGTGAAGCCTCTAGGGGTACCTGTTCCTTAGTATGAGGCCATCCACTCATCACAATTCGCTATACTGCTTGTAAAATCTTGTCTTTTTCTGTGCTCTGTTGTATAGCAACAAGTCCCTGTGTGAGATATTGGAGCATGTTTATAGTTTCAATCTGGTGCTCCACAGAACCCTCCATGTAACCTTCTTCTAAATAAGCCCTACTTAATGTGTCTGCCACTGCCAGAGACTTCCCCGGGCAGTATCTGATACATGCATCATACATCTGAAGCCATAACATCATAAGCTGAAGACGTCTGGGTGCTTTAAGTAAGGGTTTCTTCATGATGCTTTTAAAGGGGCTTATGGTCTGATTGTACAGCTACTGTCTGCCCAAATGTGAATTGGTGATTTTTTTCCATTCCAAATAGGACTGCTAATAGCTCCAAATAGGACTAATACCCATAGGCATTCAAACCCAGCGGTATCGGCCAAAAGGAGTAGAGAATGTGGTCAAATAGCTGGAGTC
Organism: Bombina bombina; assembly: GCF_027579735.1. Lineage (NCBI taxonomy): Eukaryota > Metazoa > Chordata > Amphibia > Anura > Bombinatoridae > Bombina > Bombina bombina. The sequence goes on from NC_069503.1 coordinate 38,993,911, forward strand.
TTCCTCTAATTCAATATGCCAAAATCCACTCTTGACATTGCATACTGAAAAAATCCTTGCTCTTGCTAGGTCAGGAAGTATATAATCAATTGTTGGCAAAGGATAATGGCTCCTTTTCAAATCCCTATTCAGAGGCTTAGGGTCAATGCAAATTCTTAACTTCCCTGATTGTTTATTCACTACCACCATACTACTAATCCAGTCTGTACTTCTCTCTACAGGGGTTATAATGCCCTGTTTTTCTAAACGGGTAAGCTCCTCTCTAAGGGGTTTGAGTAATGACACAGGAATCTTTTTGGAAGTCTAACAGGCTGTACAAGAGCATCCACTTCCAATTTCAGTTTTCCTTCTAGACAGCCTAATCCTTGAAAAATAACTTGTGACGACCAGGGTTATCCAACCCTGTGCCAGTCAATTATTTGGCACAGAAAGGGTTATCAGACCCCTTCTACTCTCACTAATATGTCACAATCTAGCCACACCAGGCAAGCTTGTGATTTAGTTCAGTGGGTGCAAGGGTTAACAACACTCTCCAGTCTGTACTAAACGTAAAAGAAATGCCAAAAACTCCCCTTTAATGCCACCCACACTAAACTAACTATAATATCTAGCTGCCACCACTTAAGATTATATGATATGGGAAATCTTAAGTAAACCCCAGATTTACTCTTAGAATACAATTTAGCAGAAAATAACCTAAAATATACAGTTCTGATATTCCAGTCTCTTTCAGTAACGTGGTTCAATTATTAGACAAAGGCCAAAGCTTAATAAATAAATTATTTATTATGCCAACAATATGCAAAATGCATTATTAATAAAAAAAGTTGTTACAAATAAAATTACATACAACCTACAGGTTAAAATAAAATGAAGAAAATAACAGACCTAATACTTTCCTATCTTATAAGTCTGCCCCAGGGAGATGGGCAAGAGAAGATGGTCACTCACGCTGTAGCAGCCTCCCATGTAGAATGAACAATTTCAGTGTTAAAAAACAAGACCCTTATACCTTTTTTTCCCATAGATCAGGTTGCCTGACCTCACTCACTCAGCAGGGGCTGGCCCGGGAAACACCCTATATTTTACAACATTCAATAAACTTTAAGTACCTTTGGCTGACTTTAGAGAACACAATATAATTTCTGCTAAATACATACATTTTCATATAGACTGCAGGCAATCTCTTCCTTACATTGTGATAAACGGTTTAATACCAGATATAACAGGGTTGTTATACTTCCCTTCATTTAATGCCATAATATGTCTTAAACAAATCTCTACATTATACCAATGTCCTTTTATTGACCTTATCAGTTTCTGGGACTGAGGCACTGTGTTGTATCTCTGGAGCTGACAGAGGTTGACTGGATTTATGATTCAATGCATACACTAACATTTGGAGAAAAGGGGTCTTATAAACTATTTATGAGGGGTTTTGGCACATCAAAGAAAACACAAACACACAGTTCTTCTTGAAAAACAAATCTTTTTTAGCTCACAGGCTAAGCAGAATTAACCCCTTAGTAGCTAAATCCTGAGGTATTCGTGACATATCTGCATACTCTTTATTGATGGCTGACCAGCTCCACACAGTGGCATCTGGGTGGTTGCCATCTTGTTTAGGATATTTTGGTGTTGCACTGAGATCAGATCCATAGCTTGTATAGCTCTACTTCCTAGTATGTGATTACACACCTCTGTGTCAATTACAAGAAACTCAGTCTGATATAAATTTTGGTTGCATTGGTTTCTTATTTTGAGCTTACATATCCCTATTGGTTTCAGTTTGCTCTTATTATACATCCGTAGCATTTTATCACAATGTAGAATTTTAGATTTGTCTTTCACCAACCTTGCTGGTATGACATTACAGTCTGCTCCACAATCCATTTGGAATCCTACGGCTTGTTGGTCAATTAGCATGATAGCAAACAAAGCTGATGGAAATTTGCTTACTGTTTTCTTAAGTGTACAAATCTGAAAAGCTGGTTCCAAGGTCAGACCCAGAATGTCTTCATATTCCTCTAAGATTTCAGTCTCTCTATAGACAGCTTGTACTGTTGGCTTTCTATGTTGTGTATTGGCATGGCACTAGCTAAAGAAATGATTTGCTTAACCACACCCTTTACATTGCTTTCCAAATGCTGGGCATTTTTCTTTCAGTTTCTCATGACGCTTTCCACTATACATACACTGTATTGTCTTGTCTGGAGTCATTGTCATTGTTATGACCCTTCCTAAGGGTGTAACTTGTGTCCATCCCATGGACTGACACTGCACTAGTGCTGGAACTCTCAATGATCTTCGCCCTCTCTTTAGACAGCTCAGCAGCTCTACCTATTTGAATACATTTTTTCAGTGTTAAATCCACTTCTCTCAGTAGGCATTCCCTAAGTTTAGAGTCTCTTGTGCCACATACAATCCTGTCTATGATTAATGAGTCTCTGATATTACCAAAGTGCAAGTGGCTGCCAGTGTACGCAGATCTGTGACATAATCATCTATTCCTTCATCTTCCCTCTGACTTCTTGAAAAAAAAATGATATCTTTCCACAGTCTCATTTTGCTTTGGCTCACAATAATCAAATGCTTTAATTAGCAAAGCAAGTGTGGCAGCTGCTGCTTCTGGGAGAAGGGTGTCTTTTACCTCTCTGCCTTTTTCTCCAGAAACAACTTTACCTTCATCTCCTCTGGTTTGTCAGCCATGATTAGGTCTGTGTATAAAAGAATGTCTTCTTTCCATCTCTTCCATACCTGAGACAGATTCCTTGCCTGAAAATCCAGCAAACCTGGTGGGTTTTAAACTTTCCATATCCTCTTTTGGTGTATTTCTCAAATAACATCCGCTGCCACCATGTATAAAGCTGCTGTTTATAAGATAGTCTCTCAGACTCCTGTATAAAGCTGCTGTTTATAAGGTAGTCTCTCAGACTCCTGTATAAAGCTGCTGTTTATAATATAGTCTCTCAGGCTCCTGTATAAAGCTGCTGTTTATAATATAGTCTCTTAGGCTCCTGTTTAAAGCTGCTGTTTATAAGATAGTCTCTCAGACTCCTGTATAAAGCTGCTGTTTAAAAGATAGTCTCTCAGACTCCTGTATAAAGCTGCTGTTTATAAGATAGTCTCTCAGACTCCTGTATAAAGCTGCTGTTTATAAGATAGTCTCTCAGACTCCTGTATAAAGATGCTGTTTATAAGATAGTCTCTCAGACTCCTGTATAAAGATGCTGTTTATAAGATAGTCTCTCAGACTCCTGTATAAAGCTGCAGTTTATAATATAGTCTCTTAGGCTCCTGTATAAAGCTGCTGTTTATAAGATAGTCTCTCAGACTCCTGTATAAAGCTGCTGTTTATAAGATAGTCTCTCAGACTCCTGTATAAAGCTGCTGTTTATAAGGTAGTCTCTCAGACTCCTGTATAAAGCTGCTATTTATAAGGTAGTCTCTCAGACTCCTGTATAAAGCTGCTGTTTATAATATAGTCTCTTAGGCTCCTGTATAAAGCTGCTGTTTATAAGATAGTCTCTCAGACTCCTGTATAAAGATGCTGTTTATAAGATAGTCTCTCAGACTCCTGTATAAAGGTGCTGTTTATAAGATAGTCTCTCAGACTCCAATATAAAGCTGATGTTTATAAGATAGTCTCTCAGACTCCTGTATAAAGCTGCTGTGTATAAGATAGTCTCTCAGACTCCTGTATAAAGCTGCTTTTTATAAGATAGTCTCTCAGACTCCTGTATAAAGCTGCTTTTTATAAGAGAGGCTCTCAGACTCCTGTATAAAGATGCAGTTTATAAGAGAGGCTCTCAGACTCCTGTATAAAGATGCAGTTTATAAGATAGTCTCTCAGACTCCTGTATAAAGATGCAGTTTATAAGAGAGTCTCTCAGACTCCTGTATAAAGGTGCTGTTTATAAGATAGTCTCTCAGACTCCTGTATAAAGGTGCTGTTTATAAGATAGTCTCTCAGACTCCAGTATAAAGCTGTTGTTTATAAGATAGTCTCTCAGACTCCAGTTGCAGTTTTAACAAATTTTATTAAAAGAACATCAATGTCTGTGTAACTGCCTTACTCATCAACTAACTATTTCCTGCTGAACTGCAGTGTAACATATATTAAACTTCCCCCTGGAACCAAACACTATCTTTTTTGGTTCCATACATATTGATACAGCGCTCACTCCCGTGGATTGGCTAAAATGCAAATCTGTCAAAAGCACTGAGATAGGGGGGCAGTTTACAAAGGCTTAGATACAAGGTAATCACAGAGTTAAAAAATGTATTAATATAACAGATATATGCATAGTATTTATTAACCCCTTCAGTAGCACAGGGATTAACACAGTGCTTATTATCACATTACCTGGCACAGGCTACTGCATTGTATCTGTGTAATGTGTATATAATCAATTAGAGGGGCAGTGTAGTATAACATGGTTTCCCTTAAAAGTGTTTTTAATTACTTATTATACTAGCTGCAGAGTATATACTATGTGAGAAATTGTACCTTTAGCTTTATTTTTAATATGTAATAGCTGTTTGTTAACTGAACCCACAACCCAATGCAATGGGCTGAGCTTCCAAGGAGAAAACCTTATTACCTTATCTCTGTATTATTTTTTCTTTTATAACCCTTCTTGTTTAAGTAGATGTTCTATAGATAGTACTTGAAATAAAATTTGTTAACATAACTAAAATAAATGAGAAAAAGTAACTAAAATCACAGCAAATTAAAAAAAATCATAAATAAATGTTATTTAAAAGTAGAAAAATATACAAAATATAAAACTGTAGTGGCTCTTTAATAATATATAAGAATATCTGTGCATTTGTGTCCTCAAATTATTTTTACTTTACATTAGACTTGTGCGCCGTTAAAAAATTTGTTTAGTTTCATTTTCAATTAGTTAAAAAATAATTTTGTATCGGTAAATTAGTTAGTTTAGTTAAGTTTAAAAAAAAAATTGTTTCGGCAAATTAGTTACGCTGTGTTGAATCGGTTTCGGATCTAGATTGTAAGTTCCCACGGGAATAGGGCCTAATTTTTTAATTGTTTTCAATCGAATTCCATCAAATACATATAACAATTCGATTGAAAACAATTAAGAAATTAGTTAAAAACAGAGTTAGTGCCCCTCAGGAGAGACGGGAATACCAAAACATATAAACACAAAAAAAAATGTGTGCCCTTGTGAATCCAGTTAATTCTTTGTGTTGGATTCACAAGGGCACCGGATTTGTTACACAGGACATTTGTTAAGGATATCACTACTTATTAAGATTTTTTTATATCATGTGGGACTTTAAATACACATTTTTTTGTGTTTATATGTTTTGGTATTCCCCTCTCTCCTGAGGGGCACTTACTCTATTGTTTTTAACTAATTTTTTAATTGTTTTCAATCAAATTGTTATATGTACATAGGGTACCCTAGTTTATGTGAATGTAATAAATGTATTTTAATATTATTCTGTTATTCTGATACTTTAGCCTACAGCTGGCACTCCCTCTTTTTGTATTAATATCCATTTTTGAGTTTTATGGGTCTCACTTTGGGAGCTTGTATCTGTTTGGATGTTGGCACTGTATATGCACTTTTAAACACTATAGTCTTATCATGACAACTGTTACATACTACAGCTGGCAATATAATCTCAGCTAATTTACAACAGATACACTTAGCTTTGGTAGAACTGTGTTCAGGCATCATGATTCCTACAGTAGCTTCTGAGGCAGGATCAGATTGAGACATCTTGCAGAATGTGAAAAAAAGCAACATTAAAGCAAAATATTTAATTTCCTGATATAGCAGTTTCAGAAATGGGAAAAAAGCAAATGCTTAAGCAAAAGGCAAACAGCATAGCCTCTGATCATATAGAAGGCAAGGGGCATATAGGAAGTGGAGTAAAAATAAACTAAATTTTTTTTGGCGCCAAGTATGACGCACAACGCAAAATGAAATTGAAGACATTTTTTGGAGCCAACAACATCCGGAAATGATGCAACTCATGTCATAACAAACGCAACCTCATGACAAAGACTTAAAAAAATGTGTAACAGGAGCACCAGGTATAGTGATAAAATAATAAACTTTATTGAAATACAAAGGGTATCATTAACCCCGGGTAAGAACACAAAAAAAAAATATAAACCATCAAACAGATGAACAAAAGGCTGACCGGTTTCGGCTACTGCCTTACTCCTAGCCTGCTTAAAACTGCTTAACAGTTCACAACTTTAAAAACCCTCATCTGTGTTTCTATTGGTTTAGGGACTCGCACCCCTTTTCTTCCAGCTTCATTCAATTAGACACTCATTTAGTTACACCAGTATCTACGGTTCACATTTTCAGGTTATAAAGTAAAAAATCTGTTTTACTTCTCAATATTCAAGCTTAAAAATTCCACACATAAACTCTATAGATTCATTAATCAGCTCATATTTTTGATAAATGTTAGATAGCGTGTGTACATGTTTAAATTCAATTCAGAAAATTACACTATTGTAACATTAGGGGCCGTGTCCCCAGGTTAAACCCTAATCACTAAATATATAATTATGATGACCATTTGTGATATGCGCTCATATAGTGAAAATATCCTGCTTCTTAGCAGGTAGGGCTTACCTTTTAACTCTGCAAAAAGTAACTACATTGCGCTGTGAGGCTTGCACTTGGTCATGACAAAGAACCTGGCGTTAACTAAAACACCATAAATGACGAACTTGCACCATCATAGACGCACATTCACGCAAAATAAATTCATGCGCCAAAAGCATTTTGCAACCTCGCAAGCCTAATTTTGCCTGCAAAATTAAAGAAAACAAGTCAATTTGAAAAAAAAAAGACTATACCCCAGGTAAGAAAATATCTTCCTAAAACATGCTTCCCAAACTGAAACTGATAGTCTGCAAAGGGAAATGTACATAGACCTGACTCATGGCAAATATAAGTAAAAACATAATTTATGTAAGAACTTACCTGATAAATTCATTTCTTTCATATTAGCAAGAGTCCATGAGCTAGTGACGTATGGGATATACATTCCTACCAGGAGGGTCAAAGTTTCCCAAACCTCAAAATGCCTATAAATACACCCCTCACCACACCCACAAATCAGTTTAACGAATAGCCAAGAAGTGGGGTGACAAGAAAAAAGTGCGAAGCATAAATATAAGGAATTGGAATAATTGTGCTTTATACAAAAAAAATCATAGCCACCACAAAAAGGGTGGGCCTCATGGACTCTTGCTAATATGAAAGAAATTAATTTATCAGGTAAGTTCTTACATAAATTATGTTTTCTTTCATGTAATTAGCAAGAGTCCATGAGCTAGTGACGTATGGGATAATGACTACCCAAGATGTGGATCTTCCATGCAAGAGTCACTAGAGAGGGAGGGATAAAATAAAGACAGCCAATTCCGCTGAAAAAAATCCACACCCAAAAATAAAGTTTAAATCTTATAAACAAAAAAACTGAAAATATAAGCAGAAGATTCAAACTGAAACAGCTGCCTGAAGTACTTTTCTACCAAAGACAGCTTCAGAAGAAGAAAACACATCAAAATGGTAGAATTTAGTAAAAGTATGCAAAGAAGACCAAGTTGCTGCTTTGCAAATCTGATCAACCGAAGCTTCATTCCTAAACGCCCAGGAAGTAGAAACTGACCTAGTAGAATGAGCTGTAATCCTTTGAGGCGGAGTTTTACCCGACTCGACATAAGCATGATGAATTAAAGATTTCAACCAAGATGCCAAAGAAATGGCAGAGGCCTTCTGACCTTTCCTAGAACCGGAAAAGATAACAAATAGACTAGAAGTCTTTTGGAAATTCTTAGTAGCTTCAACATAATATTTCAAAGCTCTAACTACATCCAAAGAATGCAATGATTTCTCCTTAGAATTCTTAGGATTAGGACATAATGAAGGAACCACAATTTCTCTACTAATGTTGTTGAAGTTCACAACCTTAGGTAAAAATTTAAAAGAAGTTCGCAACACCGCCTTATCCTGGTGAAAAATCGGAAAAGGAGACTCACAAGAAAGAGCAGATAATTCAGAAACTCTTCTGGCAGAAGAGATAGCCAAAAGGAACAAAACTTTCCAAGAAAGTAATTTAATGTCCAATGAATGCATAGGTTCAAACGGAGGAGCTTGAAGAGCCCTCAGAACCAAATTCAAACTCCAAGGAGGAGAAATTGACTTAATGACAGGTTTTATACGAACCAAAGCTTGTACAAAACAATGAATATCAGGAAGATTAGCAATCTTTCTGTGAAAAAGAACAGAAAGAGCAGAGATTTGTCCTTTCAAGGAACTTGCAGACAAACCTTTATCCAAACCATCCTGAAGAAACTGTAAAATTCTCGGAATTCTAAAAGAATGCCAGGAAAAATGATGAGAAAGACACCAAGAAATATGTCTTCCAGACTCTATAATATATCTCCCTAGATACAGATTTACGAGCCTGTAACATAGTATTAATCACAGAGTCAGAGAAACCTCTTTGACTAAGAATCAAGCGTTCAATCTCCATACCTTTAAATTTAAGGATTTGAGATCCTGATGGAAAAAAGGACCTTGCGACAGAAGGTCTGGCCTTAACGGAAGAGTCCACGGTTGGCAAGAGGCCATCCGGACAAGATCCGCATACCAAAACCTGTGAGGCCATGCTGGAGCTACCAGCAGAACAAACGAGCATTCCTTCAGAATCTTGGAGATTACTCTTGGAAGAAGAACTAGAGGCGGAAAGATATAGGCAGGATGATACTTCCAAGGAAGTGACAATACATCCACTGCTACCGCTTGAGGATCCCTGGATCTGGACAGATACCTGGGAAGTTTCTTGTTTAGATGAGAGGCCTTCAAATCTATTTCTGGAAGTTCCCACATTTGAACAATCTGAAGAAATACCTCTGGGTGAAGAGACCATTCGCCCGGATGTAACGTTTGGCGACTGAGATAATCCGCTTCCCAATTGTCTATACCTGGGATATGAACCGCAGAAACTAGACAGGAGCTGGATTCCGCCCATACCAGAATTCGAGATACTTCTTTCATAGCCAGAGGACTGTGAGTCCCTCCTTGATGATTGATGTATGCCACAGTTGTGACATTGTCTGTCTGAAAACAAATGAACGATTCTCTCTTTAGAAGAGGCCAAGACTGAAGAGCTCTGAAAATTGCACGGAGTTCCAAAATATTGATCGGTAATCTCACCTCCAGAGATTCCCAAACCCCTTGTGCTGTCAGAGACCCCCACACAGCTCCCCAACCTGTAAGACTTGCATCTGTTGAAATTACAGTCCAGGTCGGAAGAACAAAAGAAGCCCCCTGAACTAAACGATGGTGATCTGTCCACCACGTCAGAGAGTGTCGTACAATCGGTTTTAAAGATATTAATTGAGATATCTTTGTGTAATCCCTGCACCACTGGTTCAGCATACAGAGCTGAAGAGGCCGCATGTGAAAACGAGCAAAGGGGATCGCGTCCGATGCAGCAGTCATAAGACCTAGAATTTCCATTCATAAGGCTACCGAAGGGAATGATTGTGACTGAAGGTTTCGACAAGCTGATATCAATTTTAGACATCTCTTGTCTGTCAAAGATAGAGTCATGGACACTGAATCTATCTGGAAACCTAAAAAGGTTACCTGTGTCTGAGGAATAAATGAACTTTTTGGTAAATTGATCCTCCAACCATTATGTTGAAGAAACAACACAAGTCGATTCGTATGAGATTCTGCTAAATGTAAAGGCTGAGCAAGTACCAAGATATCGTCCAAATAAGGAAAAACCACAATACCCTGTTCTCTGATTACAGACAGAAGGGCACCGAGAACCTTTGTAAAAATTCTTGGAGCTGTAGCTAGGCCAAACGGCAGAGCCACAAACTGGTAATGCTTGTCTAGGAAAGAGAATCTCAGAAACTGATAGTGATCTGGATGAATCGGAATATGCAGATATGCATCCTGTAAATCTATTGTAGACATATAATGCCCTTGCTGAACAAAAGGCAGGATAGTCCTTACAGTTACCATTTTGAATGTTGGTATCCTTACATAACGATTCAATATTTTTAGATCCAGAATTGGTCTGAAGGAATTCTCCTTCTTTGGTACAATAAAGAGATTTGAATAAAACCCCAGTCCCTGTTCCAGAACTGGAACTGGCATAATTACTCCAGCCAACTCTAGATCTGAAACACATTTCAGAAATGCTTGAGCCTTCACTGGGTTTACTGGGACACGGGAAAGAAAAAATCTCTTTGCAGGAGGCCTTATCTTGAAGCCAATTCTGTACCCTTCTGAAACAATGTTCTGAATCCAAAGATTGTGAATGGAATTGATCCAAATTTCTTTGAAAAAACGTAATCTGCCCCCTACCAGCTGAGCTGGAATGAGGGCCGCACCTTCATGTGGACTTAGGAGCTGGCTTTGATTTTCTAAAAGGCTTGGATTTATTCCAGACTGGAGATGGTTTCCAAACTGATAACGCTCCTGAGGATGAAGGATCAGGTTTTTGTTCCTTGTTGTGACGAAAGGAACGAAAACGATTATTAGACCTAAATTTACCTTTAGATTTTTTATCCTGTGGTAAAAAAGTTCCTTTCCCTCCAGTAACAGTTGAGATAATAGAATCCAACTGAGAACCAAACAATTTATTACCCTGGAAAGAAAGGGAAAGCAGAGTAGACTTAGAAGACATATCAGCATTCCAAGTTTTAAGCCATAAAGCTCTTCTAGCTAAAATAGCTAGAGATATATACCTGACATCAACTCTAATGATATCAAAGATGGCATCACAAATAAAATTATTAGCATGTTGAAGAAGAATAATAATGCTATGAGAATTATGATCTGTTACTTGTTGCGCTAAAGCTTCTAACCAAAAAGTTGAAGCTGCAGCAACATCCGCTAAAGATATAGCAGGTCTAAGAAGATTACCTGAACACAAGTAAGCTTTCTTAGAAAGGATTCAATTTTCCTATCTAAAGGATCCTTAAAGGAAGTACCATCTGCCGTAGGAATAGTAGTACGCTTAGCAAGAGTAGAGACAGCCCCATCAACCTTAGGGATTTTGTCCCAAAACTCTAATCTGTCAGATGGCACAGGATATAATTGCTTAAAACGTTTAGAAGGAGTAAATGAATTACCCAAATTATTCCATTCCCTGGAAATTACTTCAGAAATAGCACCAGGGACAGGAAAAACTTCTGGAATAACTACAGGAGATTTAAAAACCTTATCTAAACGTTTAGATTTAGTATCAAGAGGACCAGAATCCTCAATTTCTAATGCAATTAGGACTTCTTTAAGTAAAGAACGAATAAATTCCATTTTAAATAAATATGAAGATTTATCAGCATCAACCTCTGAGACAGAATCCTCTGAACCAGAAGAACCATTATCAGAATCAGAATGATGATGTTCATTTACAAATTCATCTGAAAAATGAGAAGTTTTAAAAGACTTTTTACGTTTACTAGAAGGAGGAATAACAGACATAGCCTTCTTAATGGATTAGAAACAAAATCTCTTATGTTATCAGGAACACTTTGAGTATTAGATGTTGACGGAACAGCAACAGGTAATGTAACAGTACTAAAGGAAATATCTGCATTAACAAGTTTGTCATGACAAGCAGTACAAACAACAGCTGGAGGAACAGATACCATAAGTTTACAGCAGATACACTTAGCTTTGGTAGCTCCAGCACCAGGCAGCGATTTTCCAGAAGTATCTTCTGACTCAGTTTCAACGTGGGACATCTTGCAATATGTAATAGAAAAAACAACATATAAAGCAAAATCGATCAAATTCCTTGAATGACAGTTTCAGGAATGGGAAAAAATGCCAGTGAACAAGCTTCTAGCAACCAGAAGCAATAAATAATGAGACTTAAATAATACTTAAATGTGGAGACAATAGTGACGCCCATATTTTTTTAGCGCCAAAAATGATGCCCACATTATTTGGCGCCTAAATGCTTTTGGCGCCAAAAATGACGCCACATCCGGAACGCCGACACTTTTGGCGCAAAAGAACGTAAAAAATGATGCAACTTCCGGTGACACGTATGACGCCGGAAACAGAAAAAAAAAATTTTGCGCCAAAAAAGTCAGCGCCAAGAATGACGCAATAAAATGAAGCATTTTCAGCCCCCGTGAGCCTAACAGCCCACAGGGAAAAAGTCAAATTTTAAGGTAAGAAAAAAATGATTTATTCATACGCATTATCCCAAATATGAAACTGACTGTCTGAAATAAGGAATGTTGAACATCATGAGTCAAGGCAAATAAATGTTTGAATACATATATTTAGAACTTTATAAAAAAGTGCCCAACCATAGCTTAGAGTGTCACAGAAAATAAGACTTACTTACCCCAGGACACTCATCTACATATAGCAGATAGCCAAACCAGTACTGAAACGAAAATCAGCAGAGGTAATGGTATATAAATAAGAGTATATCGTCGATCTGAAAAGGGAGGTAAGAGATGAATCTCTACGACCGATAACAGAGAACCTATGAAATAGACCCCTTAGAAGGAGATCATTGAATTCAAATAGGCAATACTCTCCTCACATCCCTCTGACATTCACTGCACGCTGAGAGGAAAACCGGGCTCCAACCTGCTGCGGAGCGCATATCAACGTAGAATCTAGCACAAACTTACTTCACCACCTCCATAGGAGGCAAAGTTTGTAAAACTGATTTGTGGGTGTGGTGAGGGGTGTATTTATAGGCATTTTGAGGTTTGGGAAACTTTGCCCCTCCTGGTAGGAATGTATATCCCATACGTCACTAGCTCATGGACTCTTGCTAATTACATGAAAGAAAGTAAATTTATGCTTACCTGATAAATTGATTTCTTTTACGATATGACGAGTCCACAGATTTCATCCTTACTTGTGGGATATTAACCTCCTACCAACAGGAAGTGGCAAAGAGCACCACAGCAGAGCTGTATATATAGCCCCTCCCTTCCCCTCCACCCTCAGTCATTCGGCCGAAGGTATAGGAAGAGAAAAGGAAAGGCTAAAAGGTGCAGAGGTGATTGAAGTTTACCAAATAAATAAATCTGTCTTAAAAAGAACAGGGTGGGCCGTGGACTCATCATATCGTAAAAGAAATTATTTTACAAAGATATGATGAGTCCACGGATTTCATCCTTACTTGTGGGATACCAAAGCAAAACGACACGGATGAAAGGGAGGGACAAGACAGGAACCTAAACAGAAGGCACCACTGCTTGAAGAACCTTTCTCCCAAAATAGCCTCAGAAGAACCAAAAGTATCAAATTTGGAAAAAGTATGAAGGGAAGACAAATTCGCAGCCTTGCAAATCTGTTCAACAGAAGCATCATTTTTAAAAGCCCATGTGGAAGCCACAGCCCTAGTAGAATGAGCCGTAATTCTTTCAGGAGGCTGCTGTCCAGCAGTCTCATATGCCAGGCGGATGATACTTCGCAGCCAAAAAGAAAGAGAGGTAGCCGTAGATTTCTGACCCCTGCGCTTTCCAGAATAAACAATGAATAATGAAGATGATTGACGGAAATCCTTGGTTGCCTGTAAGTAAAACTTCAAGGCACGGACCATGTCCAGATTATGTAACAGATGCTCCTTCTTGGAAGAAGGATTAGGACACAATGAAGGAACAACAATTTCTTGATTAATGAACCTTAGGAAGAAATCCAGGTTTAGTACGTAAAACCACCTTATCAGAATGAAATATAAGATAAGGCGAATCACATTGTAACGCTGAAAGCTCAGAAACTCTTCGAGCAGAAGAAATAGCAACTAAAAACAGAACTTTCCAAGATAACAATTTAATATCTATGGTATGCATGGGTTCAAATGGAACCCCCTGAAGAACTCTAAGAACTAAATTCAAACTCCAGGGAGGAGTAATAGGTCTAAATACAGGCTTAATTCTAGTTAAAGCCTGACAAAAAGACTGAACATCCGGCACATTTGCAAAACGTTTGTGAAGCAAAATTGACAAAGCAGAAACCTTTCCCTTTAAAGAACTTGCTGATAACCCTTTCTCCAATCCTTCTTGGAGAAAAGACAGAATCCTAGGAATCTTAGTTTTACTCCATGAGTAACCCTTGGATTCACACCAATAAAGATATTTACGCCTTATCTTATGATAGATTTTTCTAGTTACAGGCTTTCGAGCCTGTATCAAAGTATCAATGACCGAATCAGAGAATCCTCACTTTGATAAAATCAAGCGTTCAATCTCCACACAGTCAGCTGCAGAGAAATTAGATTTGGATGTTGGAAAGGATCTTGAATGAGAAGGTCCTGTCTTAAAGGAAGTTTCCATGGTGGCAGAGAGGACATATCCACTAGATCCACATACCAAGTCCTGCGTGGCCATGCAGGCGCTATCAGGATTACTGAAGCTCTCTCCTGTTTAATTCGAGTAATCACATGTGGAAGGAGAGGAAACAGTGGAAACACATAAGCTAGGCTGAACTTCCAAGGCACTGCCAGGGCATCTATCAGTTTGGCCTGTGGATCCCTTGACCTGGATCCGTATCTCGGGAGCTTGGCATTCTGTCGAGACGCCATTAGATACAACTCTGGTCTGCCCCATCTGAGAATCAGTGAGGCAAATACCTCCGGATGGAGTTCCCACTCCCCCGGAAGAAAATCCGCCTCCCAATTTTCTACTCCTGGGATGTAGATTGCAGACAGATAACAAGAGTGGGTCTCTGTCCATTGGATTATCTTGGATACTTTTATCATCGCTACGGAACTCTTTGTTCCCCCCTGATGATTGATATATGCCCCAGTCGTGATGTTGTCCGACTGGAACCTGATGAATTTTGCCAAAGTCAATGGAGGCCATGCCAGAAGCACATTGAATATTGCTCTCAGTTCCAGAATATTGATTGGAAGTAGAGACTCCACCTGAGTCCAAACACCCTGAGCCTTCAGGGAGTTCCAGACTGCACCCCAGCCCAGAAGGCTGGCATCCATTGTCACTATCACCCATGAGGCTCTGCGAAAACAAGTCCCCTGGGACAGATGATCTGGCGACAACCACCAAAGAAGAGAGTCTCTGGTCTCTCGATCCAGATTTATCTGAGGAGATAAATTCGCATAATCTCCATTTCACTGTCCGAGCATGCACAGCTGCAGTGGTCTGAGATGAAAGCGGGCAAACAGAATTATATCCCTTGCCGCTACCATTAATCCAATGACTTCCATGCACTGAGCCACTGATGGCCAATGAATGGACTGAAGTGCTCGGCAAGTATTCAGAATCTTTGTCTTTCTGACCTCTGTCAGAAAAATTTTCATGTCTACCGAGTCTATAAGAGTCCCCAAGAATGGAACCCTTGTCCGTTGAACTAATGAACTCTTTTCTATGTTCACTTTCCAACCGTGAGATCTCAGGAAAGACAATACTATGTCCGTGTAAGATTTTGTCAATTGATAATTCGACGCCTGAATCAGAATGTCATCCAGATAAGGCGCTACTGCTATGCCCAGCAGAATGAGAACCGCTAAAAGAGACCCTAGAACTTTTGTGAAAATTCTGGGTGCCGTGGCAAGACCGAAAGGAAGAGCCACAAACTGATAGTGTTTGTCCAGGAAGGCAAACCTTAAGAACCAATGATGATCCTTGTGAATAGGGATATGAAGGTATGCATCCTTCAAGTCCACGGTAGTCATATATTGACCCTCCTGAATCATTGGTAAGATTATTCGTATAGTTTCCATTTTGAACAATGGGACTCTGAAAAATTTGTTTAGACACTTGAGATCTAAAATGGGTATGAAAGTTCCTTCTTTTTTGGGAACTACAAAAAGATTTGAGTAAAACCCCTGTCCCTGTTCCAGCTTTGGAACAGGACAAATTACTCCCATAGTATAGACGTCTTTTACACAGCGTAAGAACGCCTCTCTCTTTATCTGGTCTACAGATAATAGTGAAAGATGAAATCTCCCCCTTGGGAGAAAATCCTTGAATTCTATTGATACCTGTGGGTCACTATTTCCAGTGCCCTGGAGTCCTGAACATCTCTCGCCCAAGCCTGAGCAAAGAGAGAAAGTCTTCCCCCTACCAGATCCGGTCCCGGATCGAGGGCCACCCCTTCATGCTGTCTTGGAAGCAGCAGCAGGCTTCTTGGATTGTTTACCTTTATTCCAAGTCTGGTTGGGTCTCCAGACTGACTTAGATTGAGCAAAATTTCCTTTCTGCTTTGTGGAGGAAGAAGAAGCAGAGGGTCCTCCTTTATAGTTTCAAAAGGAACGAAAATTATTCTGTTTACCCCTCATTTTAACAGGGTATGACCTTTACCTCCAGTAATGTCAGAAATGATCACCTTCAATTCAGGCACGAATAGGGTCTTACCTTTAAAAGGAATAGCCAAAAGCTTAGATTTTGATGACACATCAGCAGACCAAGATTTGAGACATAACGCTCTATGCGCCAGAATGGCAAAACCTGCATTTTTTGGTGCTAATTTAGCAATTTGAAAAGCAGCATCAGTAATAAAAGAATTAGCTAGCTTAAGAGCCTTTATTCTATCCAGAATATCATCTAATAGAGTCTCAACCTTCAGAAACTCTTCTAGAGCTTTGAACCAAAAAGCTGCTGCAGTAGTTACTGGAACAATGCAAGCCATAGGTTATAAAAGAAAACCTTGATGAATAAATAATTTCTTTAAAAGACCCTCTAATTTTTTATCCATAGGGTCTTTGAAAGCACAACTATCCTCAATAGGTATAGTTGTACTCTTAGCCAAAGTAGATATAGCTCCCTCCACCTTAGGGACCGTTTGCCACAAGTCCCGAATGGTTTCAGATATGGGAAACATTTTCTTAAAAGTAGGAGGAGAGAACGGTATGCCTGGTCTATCCCATTCCTTTTTAACAATTTCCGAAATTCTTTTAGGAACCAGAAAAACATCAGTGTAAGTAGGTACCTCTAAATATTTGTCCATCTTACACAATTTCTCTGGTGGTATTATAATAGGTTCACAATCATCCAGAGTCGCTAAAACCTCCTTAAGTAACAGACATAGGTGTTCAAGCTTAAATTTAAATGACATAACATCCGAATCTGTCTGAGGTAATATATTTCCTGGGTCTGAAAGTTCACCCTCAGACAGCAATTCCCTAACCCCCAGCTCAGAACACTGTGAGGGAACATCAGAAAAAGTTAATAAAGCATCAGAGGATTCAGTATTTACATTAATACCTGACCTACTGCGTTTACCCTGCAACACTGGTAATTTGGATAATACCTCTGTGAGAGTAGTTGACATAACTGCAGCCATCTCCTGCAGAGTAAAGGAATTAGACGCTCTAGAGGTACTTGGCGTTGCTTGTGTGGGTGTTAAAGGTTGTGACACTTGGGGAGAATTAGATGGCATATCCTGATTCCCTTCAGACTGAGAATCATCCTTAGGCATACTTTTATTACTTAAAATATGCTTCTTACATTGTAAGGCCCTTTCAGTACAAGAGGTACACAATGTAAGTGGGGGTTCCACAATGGCTTCTAAACACATAGAACAATTAGTATCCTCAATGACCGACATGTTGAATAGACTAACAATATCTTAAAAGATGTTAAACACTTTGAACAATTTTTCAAAAAAATGTACCGCGCCTTTAAAAAATAAAAAAGCATACAAATTACCAAAACTGCTAAAAAGCTAAATAACTAAATCTGATTAGCAACACATATTTAATGTGCCCAAAAATTATTGCACCTAAGAACAATAGGCAAAAAATAACCTTAGGACATTTATAGAGAAAAAATACAAAAATGACCCCTGCACCTCGCTCTGCTGTGGCGCCTACCTGCCCTAAAAGTACTTGAAAAGGACTCTACCACGATCCGGTCATCAGAGCATAAGTTTAGGCCTAACAGGAGCACATGCCTGATGCCTAATGAGCCAAAATGTACTGCGCGTCGGAGCGCACGAAAAATAGGCCCCGTCCATTATGGGCGATCACAAACAAATCCAAAACACTGCATAGGAAGCGGTTAGAACAAAAAACCAAGTGGTCCCAAAAAACAAACTCATAATGCTGCACAAACTCATAATGCTGCAGCCCTTAATAAAAATAAAATAACGAGCTGCCTCTCCCAGTGTCAATAACAAACACCCAATATGTCACACAAAAAACATTAAAATGAAGGATTTAAAGTAACACCCTTTTCCTTTAAAACCAGGTCCACTTTAACCCCTTTTATAGCAAAGAAAAATGTCAGCCATTCTGATATAACAGGTCTCCTCAGAAAAAAAGACTGAACATACCTCAATGATTATAGCATGCAGCTGTTCTCCACTGTGAAGATTTCTTACACTACCTTCAGCAATCTGTGGGAAGCAATGTGGATCTTAGTTACGTCTGCTAAGATCATCAACCTCAGGGCAGAAAACTTCTTCCATATCCCCCTGAGGAAAATAGTACACACCGGTACCATTTGAAAATAAAAAACTTCTTGATTGAAGAAACTAAAACTAACACCTCACTTCACCTCTTCCTAGTATAACACAGGCAAAGAGAATGACTGAGGGTGGAGGGGAAGGGAGGGGCTATATATACAGCTCTGCTATGGTGCTCTTTGCCACTTCCTGTTGGCAGGAGGTTAATATCCCACAAGTAAGGATGAAATCCATGGACTCGTCATATTCACGCGCCAAAAGCATTTTGCTACCTCTCAAGCCTAATTTTGCCTGCAAAATTAAAGAAAACAAGTCAATTTGAAAAAAAAGAGTCTATACCCCGGGTAAGAAAATATCTTCCTAAAACATGCTTCCCAAACTGAAACTGATAGTCTGCAAAGGGAAATGTACATAGACCTGACTCATGGCAAATATAAGTAAATACATATATTTAAAACTTTTATATTAATACATAAAGCACAAAACCATAGCTGAGTGTGTCTTAAATTAAAAAATATACTTACCGAAAGACACCCATCCACGTATAGTAGACAAACCAGTACTGAAAAAGTATCAGCAGAGGTAATAGTATATAAGAATATATTGTCGATCTGAAAAGGGAGGTAGGAGATGAATCCCTAAGACCAATAACAGAGAACCTTTGAAAAGATTTCCCATGAGGGAAACCATACAATCAATAGGCGATACTCCTTTCACATCCCTCTCACAAACGCTGTACTCTGATTGGAATTGGGCTTCAAAATGCCGAGAAGCGCTTATCATAGAATAAAAAGCAAGCACAAACTTACTTCACCACCTCCATAGGAGGCAAAGTTTGTTAAACTGAATTATGGGTGTGGTGAGGGGTGTATTTATAGGTATTTTGAGGTTGGGAAACTTTGCCCCTCCTGGTAGGATTGTATATCCCATACGTCACTAGCTCATGGACTCTTGCCAATTACATAAAAGAAATTATGCTTAGCATTCAAAGGGTTAATTTAACGTAACTAATTTGCCGGCGAATTCCAAAACAAAATTATGTAAAACCCACCACAGCCACCCACGCCACCACTAAATAAAGCTATTAACCCCTAAACCACCATCCCCCCACATCGTCAACACCCCTAAACCATCTCCCCCACATCGCCAACACTAACTAAATCACTAAAGTTATTAACCCCTAAAACGCTGTTCCGACATCGCCAACACTAACTAAACCTATGAACCCCTAAACCACACCCCCATATCGCCAACACTACCTAAACATATTAACCCCTAAACCACCATTCCCAAACATCTCCAACACGAACTTAATTACTAAATAAAGTATTAACCCCTAAACCGCTATTCCCTGACATTGCTGTCACTAACTAAACCTTTTAACCCCTAAGCCGCATACCCCCCCACATCGTCAACACTACCTAAACCTATTAACCCCTAAACTGCCGACCCCCACATTGCAACAACCTAAATTAAACTATATTAACCCCTAAACCTAACACCCCCTAAATAAAAAAACACTAAAATAAAAAAAAAAAAAAAAAAACTACCATTACAAAAAATAACAAACAAAATTATCCAAAACAATAAAAAATTATTCCTAAACTAATACCCCGTTTAAAAAAAAAAAAAAAAAAAAAACTCCCCAAAATAAAAAAAACCTAATCTAGGGGAAAAAAACTACCAAGGTCCCTTAAAAGGTCCTTTCGTAGGTACTTAAAGAGACACTGAACCCAATTTTCATTTTTTCTTTGTTCTCTTGCTATCTTTATTTTAAGAGAAGGAATGCAAATCTTAGCAGCCAGTCCATTTTAGGTTCAACACCATTAATAGCGCTTGCTTATTGGAGGCTTACATTTTCCCACCAATAAGCAAGCATAACCCAGGTTCTCAACCAAAATGGGCCGGCTTCTATGCATCACATTCCTGCTTTTTAAATAAAGATAGCAAGAGAACGAAGAAAATTTGATAATAGTACATTAGAAAGTTGCTTAAAATTGGTGCTCTATCTGAATCATGAAAGAAAAAATTTGGCTTTAGTGTTCCTTTAAAAGGGCCTTTTGTAGGGCATTGCCCTAAACAAATCAGCTCTTTTGCTAAAAAGAAAAACAAACACCCCCTAACATTACAAACCCCCACCCCCAAACCCACAAAATAAAGTTAAACCTAATCTACCCATTACCCTGAAAAGGGCATTTGTATGGGCATTCAGCTCTTTTACTGCCCATTAAAAATAAAAAATAAATGACTATTCTAAAAAAACAAAAACACCACAAAGAGAAAAAAAAAAAAAATACACAAACGAATTATACAAAATAATAAAAAATATTCTTATACTAATACCCCGTTAAAAAAAAAAAAAAAAACACCCCAAAATAAAAGAACCCTAATCTATAATAAACTACCAACAGCTCTTAAAAGGGTTAATAGTTTGTGCAATGAATGCTATTTTCTCTTCCCGGAGGGACAAAAAGAGTCCTAATTTGTCTTTGTTTCTTAAAAATGTACAGTCCAAATTAATTTTAGAACAATATGAGACAGAAAAATAAATTAAAAATGCATTTAAAAAACGGGGATGCTTCATTACTGATTCCCCAGTCTCGTTACAAATGCAGTATATAGCCCTCTTTCAGACTTCAGAATACGTCTAGAACATGATACTTAGAGGGGAAATTGTCTGTAATCCGTACAGGGATACTATTTGATGGGAGGGTTTTGTTTTTTTCCTTCTTTCTTTATTTTCTTATGTTATGCAAAATAAAACTAATTAATGTTATAAGAGGAAAATCCTTGCTTTGCTAATTTAGCTAAGTTTTGTTATTATTAAGAACATTGTATCAACAAAATAATTCATAGTTACTTGCTGTGCAAAGCTCTGTGTGGTAATAGTTCCTTCTTTTGTTATTCTGTGTTGAATTAATAGATAAATAAATAAATAAATAAATAAACTCCTTACTAGCACAGAGAGAAGCACATTAATGTGTAATTAATTCCCTTAACCAGCACAGAGAGCTACACTGTGTATTAACCCTTCAGTAGCACAGAGAGCAGCACAGTGTGTATTAACCCCTTCACAAGCACAGAGAGTAGCACAGTGTGTATTAACCCTTCAGTAGCACAGAGAGCAGCACAGTGTGTATTAACCCTTCACTAGCACAGAGAACTGCACAGTGTGTATTAACCCCTTCACTAGCACAGAGAGCAGCACAGTGTGTATTAACCCCTTCACTAGCACAGAGAGTATCAGTGTGTATTAACCCTTCACTAGCACAGAGAGCAGCACAGTGTGTATTAACCATTCACTAGCACAGAGAGCAGCACAGTGTGTATTGACCCCTTCATTAGCACAGAGAGCAGCATAGTGGGTATTAACCCT
Organism: Bombina bombina; assembly: GCF_027579735.1. Taxonomy (NCBI): domain Eukaryota; kingdom Metazoa; phylum Chordata; class Amphibia; order Anura; family Bombinatoridae; genus Bombina; species Bombina bombina. The sequence goes on from NC_069503.1 coordinate 39,015,718, forward strand.
TCACTAGCACAGAGAGCAGCACAGTGTGTATTAACTCCTTCACTAGTACAGAGAGCAACACAGAGTGTATTAACCCCTTCACTAGCAAATAGAGCAGCACAGAGTGTATTAACCCTTTTTTAGCAGAGAGCTGTAGTGTGAAATTACCCTTCACTAGCACAGAAATCTGTAGCGTGCATTAACCCTCCACTAGCAAAGAAAGCAGCACAATGTGTATTAACCCTTCACTAGAACAGATAGCTGCACAGGGTGTGTTAACCCTTCACAGGGCCGGCCTTTGGGTATGGCGGTGAGGGCGGCCGCCTCGGGCCCCACGGGTTCACACAAACTTTTTTTTTTTATAATTTATTTTTTGTGCTGACATTTTTTTTTTTGGCGTCATTTATTTCCCAATCCCGGGAAAGGAAACTTTAGTGAGGATGGAGCGTGCGGCTGAGCGTTCAGAGCGGAAGCATAGGAGGAGGAGGAGTGACAGGCACTGGGCGGGAACAGGCCAAGAGGTACCGGGCGGGCGAGTCAGGTGTGTAGTATCAGCACCGTGCACATAATCAGCCCCGAACCAGCACCATTACACTGTCACACCGGCGCTTACCACTAACAAACCTACCGCTACCTGCACAAGACATTCTTCCTCATCTGCAGAATGGATTGCCTTGCCTGCTTAGATAAAAAAGGTACCAACCTCCCCATGTAAAATGCTGAACGTTTTGTGTGACAATCATTTTGCATGATGGTATGCCGACTGCATGCATTATTATTATTTTTAACTTCAGTGTGTATTTTTGCATTATGAAAACGAATCAGTGTTGGTGTTACTTGAGGATAAATGTATTATATTTGCTAGGGGACTAGGATAATCCTATCAAGATTTGAGCGAGGGTCTGTGAGAAACTGTCACTAAATTAGGATGTAGATATAGAGGGTTAATGAGCAGAGCTGGAGGCTTATATTTGTCTATGGTAGCTGTCTTTATATCAAATACACAATAAGAGAGTTGAGCATGTCCATGATTGTTTTATGGTAAAGTGCAGTTCTGTGCTTGTATTAGCCTTGGGGGGTTGTCAGTAAATGCAGCTTTTAATTTGTTGGTACTAATTACAATGCTGGCTATTTTAAACCACCCTTTAGAGAAATGTGCTTGTTCCATTTCAGCAACTTGTTCTGAGCTCTGCTGGTGAGATTGCAGATCTTTAGCGTGGGAATCTTATGTGATTCACCTCAAATGTCCTCACTGAGAAACCAGGAATTGTAGAGTCTGTGACTAATATAGAAAATTGATGTTCATTTTTTTTGTAGCTACAATTCCTGCACTGTCTAAAGTGCACTCCCAAAATGTACGCATAGGATCTATCCTACAAGATTTATGTGCATATAAAATTTAATTATATCCCAAGAAAACAATAAATTAAATTTCAGCCTAAATCAAGACTCTCTTGTTCCTTTAAATTAATCCTCACTGCATTATCCTAAGGTTAACAGCTGACATGTAAATAAGTAAATGTTCATACATTTTTGGAATGTGACACTATTTTGCTTCCTTTTAACAATTTATTATTTAGAGGCTATTCCACCCACAACGTAGTCATTCACTGCAAAAGAACTGTCTTGATGCACTGTTTTTCCTGTCTGTGTGGTTGGGGTAATTTAGTGGTTTTCTTGAAATATATTTGCAGCAAACTTTAGAAATCTAAATTCTCATTATATACACACTGACCCCTGAAGATGTGGGCCAGGGGCGGACTGAGACCAACCAGGGCCCCCGGGTAAAAGTGTGGCAGGGCCCCCCACCCTAATGCCCCTTACACCTATTGTGCTCCTCCCACCTCATATGCCCCTCCCCCACCCTAATGTCCCTCCCACCTCATATGCTCCCCCCACCATAATGCCCCACCACGTTTTTAATTGCAATATAAATAGACATTTTGTTACCTTAAATATTTTATTAATAACAAAATATGAATTAACAAGTGCTTACATTGTACTTACTCCTGTGGAGTTACCTACAAGTAAGCACTGAATGGCTAAAATGCAAGTCTGTCAAAAGAACTAAAATAAGGGGCAGTTTGCAGAGGCTTAGATACAAGGAAATCGCAGAGGTAAAATGTATATTAATATAACTGAGATAAGGGGCAGTCTGCAGAGGCTTAGATACAAGGTAATCACAGAGGTAAAAAGTATATTAATATAACTGAGATAAGGGGCAGTCTGCAGAGGCTTAGAATCAAGGTAATCACAGAGGTAAAAAGTATATTAATATAACTGAGATAAGGGACAGTCTGCAGAGGCTTAGATACAAGGTAATCACAGAGTTAAAAAGTATATTAATATAACTAAGATAAGGGGCAGTCTGCAGAGGCTTAGATACAAGGTAATCACAGAGGTAAAAAGTATATTAATATAACTGAGATAAGGGGCAGTTTGCAGAGGCTTAGATACAGGGTAATCACAGAGGTAAAACGTATATTAATATAACTGAGATAAGGGGCAGTCTGCAGAGGCTTAGATACAAGGTAATCACAGAGGTAAAAAGTATATTAATATAACTGAGATAAGGGGCAGTTTGCAGAGGCTTAGATACAAGGTAATCACAGAGTTAAAAAGTATATTAATATAACTGAGATAAGGAGCAGTCTGCAGAGGCTTAGATACAAGGTAATCACAGAGGTAAAAAGTATATTAATATAACTGAGATAAGGGGCAGTTAGCAGAGGCTTAGATACAATGTTATCACAGAGGTAAAAAGTATATTAATATAACTGAGATAAGGGGCAGTTTGCAGAGGTTTAGATACAAGGTAATCACAGAGGTGACGGTGAGTTTATTAATATAATCATGTTGGTTATGCAAAACTGAGGAATGGGTAATAAAGGGGTTATCTATCTTTTTAAACAATAACATTTTTGGTGTTTACTGTCTCTTTAAGGTTTATATTGCTAATTTACTTAGTAATAGGTTTAATTTTTCAACTATAACCTGGGCAGTAGTGACTTTCTTTTGTCTCAATATAATCCCTATCCCTGTTAGAGGAGAAATTGTCTGTAATCCTTACAGGGATAATATTTGATGGGAGGGTTTTGTTTTTTTCCTTCTTTCTTTATTTTCTTATGTTATGCTATATAAAACTAAATAATGTTATAAGAGGAAAATCCTTGCTTTGCTAATTTAGCTAATTTTTGTTATTATTAAAGGGCCACTGTAAGTAAATATTTTCTATGCCTGTTACTAACTAACTACCCCAAATACACTTTTTATCAATAGCATTTCATTAACATATCTCTACCGTATATCAGAAATCTTGTCTGCAAATTTAATTGTTTTCCAAACCCACTCCGTGGGTATCCTTTGCTCTGTACCAATCCGTTTACAATACCTAGGTTTCAAAATGGCGCTTTAAACACAAAGTTATTGGTTTAAGTATTTTGAACACGCAGTGCTGAAAATAGTGGGCAGGATAACGTGACATCATCAGCGAATAAAAGATATAACTTTTAGAACGTTATGAAACTTCGTTTTGGAGAAAATATAGGTCAGTAGGTTTTAATTAATGTTTATTAACTTTAATATGTTAGTTGTTTAGCTTAAAAATTATAACAGAAAGTAATCCTTTAAGCAAAATGTATCAACAAAATTATTCATAGTTACTTGCTCTGCAAAGCCCTGTGTGGCAATATTTCCTTCTTTTGTTATTCTGTGTTCAATTAATAAATAAATAAATAACTCCTTACTAGCACAGAGAGAAGCACATTAATGTGTAATTAATTCCCTTAACCAGCACAGAGAGCTACACTGTGTATTAACCCTTCAGTAGCACAGAGAGCAACACAGTGTGTATTAACCCTTCAGTAGCACAGAGAGCAGCACAGTGTGTATTAACCCTTCACTAGCACAGAGAGCAGCACAGTGTGTATTAACCCTTCACTAGCACAGAGAGAAGCACAGTGTGTATTAACCCTTCACTAGCACAGAGAGCAGCACAGTGTGTATTAACCCCTTTACAAGCACAGAGAGCAGCACAGTGTGTATTAACCCCTTTACAAGCACAGACAGCAGCACAGTGTGTATTAACCCTTCACTAGCACAGAGATCAGCACAGCTCTGCAAAGCCCTGTGTGGCAATATTTCCTTCTTTTGTTATTCTGTGTTCAATAAATAAATAAATAAATAACTCCTTACTAGCACAGAGAGAAGCACATTAATGTGTAATTAATTCCCTTAACCAGCACAGAGAGCAGCACAGTGTGCTTTAACCCTTCACTGGCACAGAGAGCAGCACAGTGTGCTTTAACCCTTCACTAGCACAGAGAGCAGCACAGTGTGTATTAAACCCTTCACTGGCACAGAGAGCAGCACAGTGTGTATTAACCCTTCACTGGCACAGAGAGCAGCACAGTGTGTATTAACCCTTCACTGGCACAGAGAGCAGCACAGTGTGCTTTAACCCTTCACTGGCACAGAGAGCAGCACAGTGTGCTTTAACCCTTCACTGGCACAGAGAGCAGCACAGTGTGCTTTAACCCTTCACTAGCACAGAGAGCAGCACAGTGTGCTTTAACCCTTCACTGGCACAGAGAGCAGCACAGTGTGTATTAACCCTTCACTAGCACAGAGAGCAGCACAGTGTGTATTAACCCTTCACTAGCACAGAGAGCAGCACAGTGTGTATTAACCCTTCACTAGCACAGAGAGTAGCACAGTGTGTATTAACCCTTCACTAGCACAGAGAGCTGCACAGTATGCATTAATCTTCACTAGAACAGAGCTGCAGTGTGTATTAACCCTTCACTAGCACAGAGCAGCACAGTGTGTATTAACCCTTCACTAGCACAGAGAGCAGCACAGTGTGTATTAACCCTTCACTAGCACAGAGAGCAGCACAGTGTGTATTAACCCTTCACTAGCACAGAGAGCAGCACAGTGTGTATTAACCCTTCACTAGCACAGAGAGCAGCACAGTGTGTATTAACCCTTCACTAGCACAGAGGGCAGCACAGTGTGTATTAACCCTTCACTAGCACAGAGAGCAGCACAGAGTGTATTGACCCCTCCATTAGCACAGAGAACAGCACAGGGTGTATTAACCCCTTCACTAGCAAATAGAGCAGCACAAAGTGTATTAACCCTTTACTAGCAGAGAACTGTAGTGTGAAATTACCCTTCACTAGCACAGAAATCTGTAGTGTGTATTAACCCTCCACTAGAACAGAGAACAGCACAATGTGTATTAACCCTTCACTAGCACAGACAGTAGCACAGTGTGTATTAACCCTTTACTAGAACAGAAAGCTGCACAGTGTGTATTAACCCTTCACTAGAACAGACAGCTGCACAGGGTGTGTTAACCCTTCACAGGGCTGGCCTTTGGGTATGGCGGCAAGGGCGGCCGCCTCGGGCCCCGCAGGTTCACGCAAACATTTATTTTTTTTGTATTTTTTTTTTTGTGCTGACATTTTTTTTTGCCGTCATTTTTTAATTTTTGGCCGCAATTTATTTCCCAATCCCGGGAAAGGAAAGTTCAGTGAGGACGGAGCGTGCGGCTGAGCGGTCAGAGCGGAAGCAGAGGAGGAGGAGTGACAGTCACTGGGTGGGAACAGGCGGAGAGGTACCGGGCGGGCGAGTCAGGTGTGTAGTATCAGCACTGTGCACATAATCAGCCCCGACCCAGCACCATTACACTGTCACACCGGCGCTTACCACTAACAAACCTACCGCTACCTGCACAAGACATTCTTCCTCATCTGCAGAATGGATTGCCTTGTCTGCTTAGATAAAAAGGTACCAACCTCCCCATGTAAAATGCTGAACGTTTTGTGTGACAATCATTTTGCATGATGGGTATGTCGACTGCATGCATTATTATTATTTTTAACTTCAGTGTGTATTTTTGCATTATGAAAACGAATCAGTGTTGGTGTTACTTGAGGATAAATGTATTATATTTGCTAGGGGACTAGGATAATCCTATCAAGATTTGAGCGAGGGTCTGTGAGAAACTGTCACTAAATTAGGATGTAGATATAGAGGGTTAATGAGCAGAGCTGGAGGCTTATATTTGTCTATGGTAGCTGTATTTACATCAAATACACAATAAGAGAGTTGAGCATGTCCATGATTGTTTTATGGTAAAGTGCAGTTATGTGCTTTTTTTAGCCTTGGGGGGTTGTCAGTAACTGCAGATTTTAATTTGTTGGTACTAATTACAATGCTGGCTATTTTAAACCACCCTTTAGAGAAAGGTGCTTGTTCCATTTCAGCAACTTGTTCTGAGCTCTGCTGGTGAGATTGCAGATCTTTAGTAGTCTTATGTGATTCACCTCAAATGTCCTCACTGAGAAACCAGGAATTAGGAGACTGCAGAGTCTGTGACTAATATAGAATATTGATGTTCCTTTTTTTTGTAGCTACAATTCCTGCACTGTCTAAAGTGCACTCCCAAAATGTATGCATTTATGTGCATATAAAATTTAATTATATCCCAAGAAAACAATAAATTCAATTTCAGCTTAAATCAAAACTTTCTCTTGTTCCTTTAAATTAACCCTCACTGCATTATCCTAAGCTGACATGTAAATAAGTAAATGTTCATACATTTTTGGGATGTAACACTATTTTGCTTACTTTTAACAATTTATTATTTAGAGGCTATTCCACCCACAACGTACTCATTCAAGGCAAAAGAACTGTCTTGATGCACTGTTTTTCCTGTCTGTGTGGTTGGGGTAATTTAGGGGCTTTCTTGAAATACATTTGCAGCAAACCTTAGAAATCTAAATTCTCATTATATACACACTGAACCCTGAAGATGTGGGCTAATTTATCAATACTTTAGACTTTTATTTCAAATCCACTCAACTGAGAAATATATAAATAACACTGGGGATTGAAAAACATGTTGTATAAACCAATGATGCTTAATTTGTCCTATAAACATTTTGGAAGTATCATATTGTGTTTTTTTATTAGGTTTAGCACATCATTAGTAATCTGAATATGCTACACATGTGTGTGTGGGGGGGGGGCTCTGTGTGTGTGGGCTGTGTGTTTACACCTGTGTATAGAAGTATCTCTGTGTGTGGCATCTCTGTAATGTTCTTGTTATCATAAGAAAACACACAAAAATAAGGTGGGGGCGGGGTTAGGGGCGGAGATTGGGCGGGGTTAGGGCAGAGATTTGGCGGAGATTGGGCGGGGATAAAGGGGGCCCCATTTCTCAATCCTGCCTTGGGCCCCGCAATGGCTAGGGCCGGCCCTGACCCTTCACTAGGACTAAGAGTTGAACAGCACTTAGTATCCCATTGCCTGGCACAAGCAGATGAATAACAAGCAGTAACATAACAATAACATTTATAACAATTATAAACTTTTTAAGCAGTCTAGAAATTGACTAACACATTTATCACACAATACACAGCCTGACTCACTCACCCTGCGAGAAGGGTCTAGCTGCAGACTGGAGCTCCACTCTAAACAGGAAACATGTGACCTCCACTCAAAGCTTTTTTTTTTTTTTTTTTTAAATCAACTTTAATGTAACAAACAACCTATAGACAATAATTCTGAAAACGAAACATTTTGCAGCTTTCTTGTTCTTAATATTCACTAAGTGTTTTATGCCAATTGTCATTTATAAGGTAACCACTGTGAGTGTCATTTATAAGGCAACCCCTGTGACTGTCATTTATAAGGTAACTACTGTGACTGTCATTTATAAGGTAACTACTGTGACTGTCATTTATAAAGTAACTACTGTGACTGTCATTTATAAGGTAACCACTGTGAGTGTCATTTATAAGGTAACTACTGTGACTGTCATTTATAAGGTAACTACTGTGACTGTCATTTATAAAGTAACCACTGTGACTGTCATTTATAAGGTAATCACTGTGACTGACATTTATAAGGTAATCACTGTGACTGTCATTTATAAAGTAACTACTGTGACTGTCATTTATAAGGTAATCACTGTGACTGACATTTATAAGGTAACCCCTGTGACTGTCATTTATAAGGTAACTACTGTGACTGTCATTTATAAGGTAATCACTGTGATTGTCATTTATAAAGTAACCACTGTGACTGTCATTTATAAAGTAACCACTGTGACTGTCATTTATAAAGTAACTACTGTGAGTGTCATTTATAAAGTAATCACTGTGATTGTCACTTATAAGGTAATCACTGTGACTGTCATTTATAAGGTAACCACTGTGACTGTCATTTATAAGGTAATCACTGTGACTGACATTTATAAGGTAATCACTGTGACTGTCATTTATAAGGTAACTACTGTGACTGTCATTTATAAGGTAATCACTGTGATTGTCATTTATAAAGTAACCACTGTGACTGTCATTTATAAGGTAACCTCTGTGACTGTCATTTATAAAGTAATCACTGTGACTGTCACTTATAAGGTAGCCACTGTGATTCTCATTTATAAGGTAACCACTGTGACTGTCATTTATAAGGTAACCACTGTGATTCTCATTTATAAGATAACCACTGTGACTGTCATTTATAAGGTAACCACTGTGATTCTCATTTATAAGGTAACCACTGTGACTGTCATTTATAAGGTAACCACTGTGAGTGTCATTTATAAGGTAATCACTGTGACTGTCATTTATAAAGTAACCACTGTGACTGTCATTTATAAAGTAAATACTGTGACTGTCATTTATAAGGTAACCACTGTGATTGTCATTTATAAGGTAACCACTGTGACTGTCATTTATAAAGTAACCACTGTGATTGTCATTTATAAGGTAATCACTGTGATTGTCATTTATAAGGTAACCACTGTGACTGTCATTTATAAGGTAACCACTGTGATTGTCATTTATAAGGTAATCACTGTGATTGTCATTTATAAGGTAACTACTGTGACTGTCATTTATAAGGTAACCACTGTGACTGTCACTTATAAGGTAATCACTGTGATTGTCATTTATAAGGTAATCACTGTGATTGTCATTTATAAGGTAACCACAATGATTGTCATTTATAAGGTAACTAATGTGACTGTCATTTATAAGGTAATCACTGTGATTGTCATTTATAAGGTAACCACAATGATTGTCATTTATAAGGTAACCACTGTGACTGTCATTTATAAGGTAACCACAATGATTGTCATTTATAAGGTAATCACTGTGACTGTCATTTATAAGGTAACCACTGTGAAGGTCACTTATAAGGTTGTGACTGTCACTTATAAGGTAACCACTGTGACTGTAATTTATAAGGTAATCACTGTGATTGTGACTGTCATTTATAAGGTAACCTCTGTGACTGTCACTTATAAGGTTGTGACTGTCATTTATAAGGTAACCACTGACTGTCACTTATAAGGTTGTGACTGTCATTTATAAGGTAACCACTGACTGTCACTTATAAGGTTGTGACTGTCATTTATAAGGTAACCACTGTGACTGTCACTTATAAGGTAACCACTGTGAATGAGTATTAAGAACAAGAAAGCTGCATAATGTACAAGTCTGAAGTTGGATTCTTAGTAATTCAGATTTAGTAGAGTTAATTTTATAACCTGAGAATGAGCTAACCTTATCTATAATCTGCAAGAATATTGGAATACTTATGGTGGTATCTTGCAGAAACAGTAAAATATCATCTGCATATAATGAAATCGGCATATTCTGACTACCTATATTTACCGGTTGTAATTCATTTCTTATATAAATTGCGAGAGGCTCCAGTGCTATGTCGAACAACAATGGGTACAATGGACATCCTTGGCTTGTGCCTTTTTATAAGGTAATATATTGTGTTAATTTCCCATTAACTAAAAGTTGTGATTTTGGTTTGTTGTATATTAATTTGATCAGATCAACCAGGCAACCAGAAAAGCCAAATTTCTCCATTGCTGTGAATAGATGGTCCCATATGATAGAGTTGAATGCTTTCTCAGTGTCAACTGTAACTAATGCAATGTCTCTATCCTTATAATCTTTATATTTTCTTCCTCCATCCTGATTGACCTGATGAAAATAATTTAACATAGTTAGAACTCTACGTATATTACGGACTGAATTCCTTCCTGGGTAAACCCCGCTTGATCTGGATGGATCCATTTACCAATTATTTTTTTAAGTCTCTCTGCAATAATCGCCATAAGTATTTTATAATCTTGGTTTAGCAGTGAGATTGGGCGGTATGAGGATAATTTTTCCGCATCTTTCCCTTTTTTATGGATTAATGTGATCACAGAATCAGAGAAATAAATGGCTAGATTACAAGTTTTGTCGGTAAAAACTTGCGTTGCTAATGAGCCTTTTTTTTCCAGCGCTCACTTTAAACAACGCTGGTATTACAAGTTTTCTGAATGGCTGCGTTAGCCCCAGAAAAGTGAGCGTTGAGCAAATTTAGCGCCACTTCTCCCAGTAATACCAGCATTGCTTACGGTAGCGGTAAGCTGGCTAAAACGTGCTCGTGCATGATTTCCCCATAGGAAACAATGGGACTGAGACGGCTGAAAAAAAACCTAACACCTGCAAAAAAGCAGCGTTCAGCTCCTAACGCAGCCCCATTGTTTCCTATGGGGAAATACTTTCTATGTCTACACCTAACACCCTAACATGAACCCCGAGTCTAAACACCCCTAATTTTACACTTATTAACCCCTAATCTGCTGCCCCCGATATCCTCGCCACCTGCATTATACTATTAACCCCTAATCTACCGCTCCGGACACCGCCGCCACCTACATTATACCTATGAACGCCCAATCTGCTGCCCCTAACATCGCAGACACCTACATTATATTTATTAACTCCTAATCTGCCCACCCAACGCCGTCACCTACCTACAATTATTAACCCCTAATCTGCCGCCCCAACATCGCCGCTACTATATTAAATGTATTAACCCCAAAACCTAAGTCTAACCCTAACACCCCCCTAACTAAAATCTATTTTTAATAAATCTAAATAAAATTACTATAATTAAATACATTTTTCCTATTTAAAACTAAATACTTATCTATAAAATAAACCCTAATATAGCTACAATATAACTAATAGTTACATTGTAGCTATCTAAGGATTTATTTTTATTTTACAGGCAACTTTGTATTTTTTTTTTAACTAGGCACAATAGTTATTAACTATTTAATAACTACCTTGCTAAAATAAATACAAAAGTACCTGTAAAATAAACCCTAACCTAAGTTACAATTACACCTAACACTACTCTATAATTAAATTAATTACCTAAACTACCTACAATTAAATACAATTAAATTAAATAAACTAAATTACGGGAAAAAAAACACTAAATTACAAAAAATAAAAAATAAATTACAATATTTTAAACTAATTACACCTAATCTAATCTCCCTAATAAAATAAAAAAGCCTCCCAAAATAATAAACTTCCCTACCCTACACTAAATTACAAATAGCCCTTAAAAGGGTCTTTTGCGGGGGATTGCCCCAAAGTAATCAGTCCTTAAAAGGGCTTTTTGCTGGGCATTGCCCCAAAGTAATCAGCTCTTTTACCTGTAAAAAAAAGAAATACAATACCCTCCAACATTACAACCCACCACCCACACACCCCTACTCTAAAACCCACCCGATCCCCCCTTAAAAAAAACTAACACTACCCCATTGAAGATCACCCTACCTTGAGCCGTCTTCACCCAAGGAAGTTGAGAAGCACACGATAATTGCCGGTTCAAAAATTTAATGGACAGGATATCCAGACATAACACTAATCACAATTTGTCAAAGGGACATTGTCCCTGGATTAGTACAGAGAATATCAAAAAATAATAAAGGAGCAAGTGAAACAGGCGGCTAATGCGTTTCGGTGTGAGCCTTACTCATAGCCTCAGTAAAAAACAAACCAAACTAACATGAATTTAAAACCTATGCTCCCTACGCGGTTGGTTGTCGGGATACTCACCTTTTACATCCGAACAACCAATCCGCTGCATCTGAAACACACGCCCCCTCTAGATGCACCAATTGTGTAGGTTTTAAATTCATGTTAGTTTGGTTTGTTTTTTACTGAGGCTATGAGTAAGGCTCACGCCGAAACGCATTAGCCGCCTGTTTCACTTGCTCCTTTATTATTTTTTTATATTCTCTGTATTAATCCGGGGACAATGTCCCTTTGAGAAATTGTGTTTCATGTTTACCTTCATTCTGGGCCAGAGGGAGCATGGATAGTTTTGCTGTGGGCTGTGTGGTTTGGCAATTAGAGCTGTCAAGTGCCTGCGGGACTGGAGATTGATGATCGTCTTTGTATGTTAGTGTATCATTTCACGCTGCCGGAACCTGCAACCCTGGTGTGAGACACTGAAAGCCGCCGGAGTCTGCGTGGAGGAGGTATGTGTGTGGTCACTATAAGGCCTTCAGGTTACCATTGACTCTTTGGAACTGCTATACATAGTACATTTATTTGTTTGTAACCATTAGGTCTGTGTTCCCTGCAACTTCCATTTTACAAGGGGAAGGAGGGACCCCCGCATGGTATTATGGTTTGGCATTTGTAATACAGGAGTACTTTCAAGTGTTTGGAGTAATATCAGGATATATGTGTGAACTTTTGATCAGCTATATCAACATACTCATCTTTGTTATTGTACAAATCCTGAGCTCTGTTCACACCCACCATTTGAGTTTCCTCTTTTTGGTGCCGTCTTCACCCAGCCGGGCACCACTGGTCATCCGATGGGGCAGAAGAGGACATCCGGACCGGCAGAAGTCTTCATCATATCCGGGCAGAAGAGGACATCCGGACCGGCAGACATCTTCATCCAAGCGGCATCTTCTATCTTCATCATCCGGCGAGGAACGGCTCCATCTTGAAGACTTCCGGCGCGGAACATCCTTTTCGGCCGACGACTACTCGATGAATGGCTGGTCCTTTAAATGAGGTCATCCAAGATGGCGTCCCTCAAATTCCGATTGGCTGATAGGATTCTATCTAGCCCATAAAACTCTTAACTACTGACTTTTATATGCGGTAGGAGTCTTGGAGGTAGAGGCTGTACCGCTCACTTCTTCCAAGACTTGTAATACCAGCGTTAGGAAAATCCCATTAAAAAGATAGGACACGCAATTGACGTAAGGGGATTTGCGGTATGGAAAAGTGAGCGGTACACCTGTACCTGCCATTAAAAAGCAGCGTTAGGACCCCTTAACGCTGCTTTTTATGGCTAACGCCAAACTCGTAATCTAGCCGAAAGTGAATTCATTTCTTTTTTAAGATAATACTCAATATATAGCTTTGTCAGTGTTTCTACCACTGTCTCAGATGTGATTTTATAAAATTCTATTGAGAGGCCATCTGGGCCTGGAGCTTTGCCTGCTTTTGTATTACTTTTAATATCTCTATATCTGTGATTGGTGCATTAATCTGTTGTAATGCGACCTGAGATACTCTGGGGGTTTCTATCCCTTTCCAGAACTGTTCTTTGACTTCCCTGGTTACATCCTCTCTTGCATATAGGTTTTGATAATATTTAAAAAATACTTCTCTGATTTCAGCCGGTTTGGTATATATTTTCTTCCCTTCTTTAATTACTGGAATTATATTATTTCTTTTACGAAATGTAATGATCTTGGCCAGATGTTTTACAGAGATCCCCTGATAGCCTTGATATACAGCCCTTGCCTTTAAATCTTTGCCTGCCCATTTTTATTTCAGGAAGTTTTCCCTCTCTGCCTTAGTTCGTATATATATTTACCCCATGTAACTAGTGATGTCGCGAACCTAAAATTTTCTTTTCGCGAACGGCGGACTCGAACTTCCGTTATTGTTCACGAACCGCCATTGAATTCAATAGGCAGGCGAACTTTAAAACCTACAAGGACTCTTTCTGGCCACAATAGTGATGGAAAAGTTGTTTCAAGGGTAGTAACACCTGGACTGTCGCATGCTGGAGGGGGATCCCTGGCAAAACGCCCATGGAAAATTACATAGTTTATGCAGAGTCTGCTTTTAAGCCATAATGGGTCTAAATCAACTAACATTCCCAAAGTGGCTGTCTCAAAACATCCCGGACAGAAGATAGATTGATAGATAGGATAGATAGATATACATAGATTGATAGTTAGATAGAATTGATAGAAGAGAAATAGATAGATTTGTTAGATATATAATTACCCTAATAAATTCTAATAATCAAACATGCGTTCTTGGACCCAACTAGCTTGTGTTAATTAGTACTTTTCTTAGCACTTTAATCCCTGTCCCCCCCCCCTATCGGGGTGTTCTATATGGCCTGCCAGATTACCCTGAAAAATTATAATAATAAGACATGTGGTCTGCTACCTATTTTAACTAGGTTGTGTTTTAAGTACTACCATTCTTAGCACTTTAATCTCTGTAACTCCCCCTATTTGGTGAGGTCTATACGGCCTGGATGATTACCCATACAAAATATAATAATAAGACATCTGCTCATGTTACCCATGGTAACTATGTTGTGTTAATTAGTAATGTCCTTCGCATTTTAATAGCTGTTACTCATACTCACCCTATTGGTGGAGGTCTATATGGCCTGCATGATTACCCTTACAAAATATAACAACCAAACATATGCTCTGTGACCCATGGTAAGTAGGTTGTGTTAAGTAGTACTGTTCTTTGCAGTTTCATACCTGTTACAACACCAAATGGTGGCAGGTCTATCTGGCCTTCATGATAAGCTGCACCCAAACCCAAAAAAAAGCCGAGTGGTCTTAGACTAACACCCATGGCTAACTCGGTTGTTTCAATTAGTACTATTCTTAGCACTTTCATCCCTGTTACGGGTGGTCTACATGGCCATCATGATTAGCCGAACAAAATACTACAATCCAACCTTTGCTCAGTCTTCATAGGCCCTTCATTGTCTGTATTTTGATAGTACAGATACAACACCGAATGGTGGCAGCTCTATATGGCCTGCATGATTAGCCGCACCCAATACAAAAATAAATCCAAGCGGTCTTGGATTAACACCCATGGCTAACTCTGTTGTTTCAAGTAGTACTATTCTTAGCACTTTCATCTCATCATCCCTGTTACTTCCAGGACTCTCGGTGGTGGTGGTGGTCTACATGGCCATCATGATTAGCCTAACCAAATACTACAATCCAACCTTGGCTCAGTCTTCCTAAGGCCCTTCATTGGCTGTATTTTGGTAGTACTGTTCTTATTAGTTTAATAGCTGATACCACACCGAATGGTGGCAGCTCTATATGGCCTGCATGAATAGCCGCACCCAAAGCCAAAAAAAAGCCAAGCGGTTTTGCACTAACACCCATGGCTAACTCTGTTGTTTCAAGTTCTACTATTCTTAGCTCTTTATAGAATACTGTCACAACAAATATGATTGGTGTAAATATTTTTTAAGTAGGCCTGGCACACAGGCTTGGAAGGCTGTAGAAAAGTGCAATTCTAGGGCACGAGCAAACTGAGGATTAAGATCATCAACAATCAAGATTTTTTTAATTTTAATTAGTAACTATACTGTGACAAAAAATTAGGATTGGTGTAAATAGTTGGCAAGACGGCCTGGCACAAAAGGATGGCAGGCAGGAGGTAGATGCAATTCAAGGACACTAGGAGACTGATTAATGACAGTCTAAAAGTGATGATTGACAATTTTTGCAATACTGTTAACAGAAATATGATTGCTGACAACAATTGGCTAGGTGGGCCTGGCTCACAGCAGGCTGCAAGGCAGGAGGAAAGTGCTATTCAATGGCACCAGCAAACTGAGGATTCAAATCACAACAACTATTACCAAATATTTTAATTATTAGAATACTGTCACAACAAATATGATTGGTGTAAATATTTTTTAAGTAGGCCTGGCACACAGGCTTGGAAGGCTGTAGAAAAGTGCAATTCTAGGGCACGAGCAAACTGAGGATTAAGATCAACACTAAAAAATTTTTTTATTTAAATTAATAACTATACTGTCTGTGACAACAATTATGATTGGTGTAAATAGTTGGCTAGACGGCCTGGCACAAAAGGCTGGCAGTGGCAGGCAGGAGGTAAATGAAATTCAATGGCACTAGGAGACTGAATATTTGCAGTCCAAGAAAATAAGGATTTTTTTTTTTTAATTACTGTTACAAGAATTGTGATTGGTGCCACTAATTGGCTACTTGGGCCTGGCAGACAGGCTGGCAGATATGAGTCGTGGATGGTAGGTAGGGCAGTAATTTAACACAGTATGCTGTGTAAGTGACAAAAACACAGGACTGATAGAAAATTAAGTTACATTACACTAGCAAAATACTTTAAAATTTTAGATTTTAATAATAAAATTATGTTAAGAAGTGCAATGCACATATGACTCTATGAGTGGTTGCACTGGCTGGCTGCTACGTAGGGCAGCAATTATAACAACAGTATGCTGTGTAAGTCAGACAGTTAGACACAGGCCTGATAGAAAATACAATTAGATTACACTAGCATAATGATTTAAAGACTTTTTTTTGGAAATTTTAAGAAAAAGGTTAAGCACATACATATGAGTCGTGGCTGATAGCCTTGGAAGGGCAGTTATTAAAAACAGTAGGCTCTGTAAGTCGGATACACACACGCCTGATAGAAAATACTATTAGATTACACTAGAAAAATGATTGAAATTATTTTTTGGGAGGGGGAATTAAAAAAAGGTTAAACACATATGAGTCGTGGCTCATAGACTAGGGAGGGCAGTAAGTAAACACAGTAGGCTCTCTATGTCAGCAAAACACACAGGCCGGATAGAAAATTATATTAGATTACACTAGCAAACAAATTTAAACTTTTTTTTTTATATTAAAATTAAGGTGAAGGAGAATAGATATGAGTGCTGGGTGGCTGCCTGGCACAGACCAATTAACCAAAAGACTGAAAAAAAGAGGTATATTAATGCTGAGTGAGCCTGACAGACACAGGCATGATAGTAAATGTAATTAGATTACACTAGCAAAATATTTTTTTTATTTTTTTTTATTTAAAATAATGTTATAAACGGATATTAACACTGGTGGCTGCTGGCTGGCACAGAGCAATGAACCAGAGTATATGCTGTGTGACACTGGCCTGATAGAAAATGAAAAAAAATTACACTAGAAAAATAATTATATTTTTGGGTTAGTTAAATTTAAACTAATGTTGTTAGGGAGATATCAGTGGTGGCAGTAGTCACAGCATATGCTGTGAGCCTTAAACACACAGCTGAAAGCCAGGCAAATGCTAATAAAAAAAAAAATGAGTGGAGTCCTTCTGGACTGTAAATACACTAGCCTAGCTATGTTTTTCCTATTAATGTCAGGAGCAAAAACACAACACGTCCTCTCATTAAAAAAGCAAGGTCGTTATGAGTCTAAAATGGCGGATTCCGAGTAGCTGGGAGTGTCTGTGAGGGAGTGTCTGATGTTTATTGGCTCTAATGTGTCAGGCGGCTGTGACATAAAGGGTCAAAGTTTCCACAATGATGACACATAGGGGCGGATCGAACATCGCCATGTGTTCGCCCACAAACGTGAACAAGCTATGTTCGCTGTGAACCGTTCGCGGGCGAACAGTTCGGGACATCACTACATGTAACCCCATTGGGATTGTTTAAATACTTCTCATATGCATTTCTCAATTGATTTGCTAGCTGGGTCTCTTTAGCTTTCTTTTTGCGTGTCATTTTGATCATGTACGCCTTTACTTCACCCCGAACCACTGCTTTACCTGCCTCCCACAGGATTTCTGTTTTATTTATATATTCTTTATTGTGTATACAGTACTCTTGCCATTTATTTATCCAGTTTACAAAATGTGTATTATTACTCATGTAGGCCAGGAAGCGAAATGTATTCATCTTCTTCTCCGATCTAGTTGCTACGGAAATCTTTAGACTTATTACCGCGTGATCTGACAAAATTATATCTGCAATATTTGTTTCCATATCTAGCTTTAATAATTGCTCATCTGCTAAGAACATGTCGATTCGGGAAAAGTTTTTATGTGTCTTTGACTCGCAGGTATATGTCCGCTCATCCGGGTGTTGTAACCGCCAAATATCCTTAACTTTTAGTAGCTTGACAAAATTCCGAAAATTTTTTGCTTCGCGATAATTTGTCTGTCTACATCTAACTTTAAATCTATCCATCTCTGGGTATAATGTGAGGTTCATATCACCGGCTATAATCAGGTTCTGGCCTAAATATGGTGATAATGTTGGTTTTATATTTTGCCAGAACTGTGTCTCAAATCTATTTGGCCCATATATATTGCAGAAAGTCCAAGTAAGATTGCCTATCTTTGTCTGAAGGATAATAAATCTGCCATGTGGATCCAACTCTTGTTTTATGATATTATATGTCATATTCTTATTAAAGAGTATAACTACACCTCGCTTACGTTTGTTACATGGTGTTGCGATAATTTCTGCAATCCAGTTTGTTTTTAATTTTTCTATCTCTACACTTTTTAGATGCAGTTCTTGAAGGAAAATGATATCAGGTTTATGTCTTTTAAGCATTTTCAGAGTATTTTTCCGCTTAATGGGTGAGGTTATCCCACCCACATTCCATGATATAAGATATAGGGCTCGATTTATCAAGCCTCTACGGCTGCAAGTTCTCTCAAGAACTTGCTCGCAGTGATTTATCAAGCAGCGGTCACCAGACCGCTGCTTCCCTAACATCTTTGCCACCTCTATTGTGGCGAAATTCAATCTCCTCGGTCGAGTCCGACCGTGGAGATTGACAGCTCCTGCCCGCGCGTGATTGGCTGTGCGCGGGCAGGGGGCGGGATTGCACGCGAGTGCAAAATTGCCCTCGTGTGCAATGTTAATTACCTGCGGGTAATTTCGCCCCGCCACAGGCGAGCTGAGGCATACAGAGGCGCGTATACGCGCCCCTGTACGCCTCAGCGTTGATAAATCTAGCCCTAAGTGGTATAGTCATTTCTTATCTATTTAGAGATTTAGAGAAATAGTGGTATACATGTAGGGGGAAAAAACAAAGGAAAAACACCTCACCCCTGCCCCCCCCCCTCATCCCCTTGCACCTATTTTGTTGATCAGTGTTATTTATTAATCTTACCCTTATATCCATCATATTTTTAAGGCATCCCGCAATTCTATATGCCCTTAACTTTCTATCTTCTCACACTTCAATATTATTTTCATGACAGAAAGCTTTAGCTTCATCTACTGAATTTAGCACAACATTGCCCTCCATACTTAACACAATTATTTTGGCAGGATATTTCATGGTTGTTTTTAGCCCTGCTTTAATTAGCCCTGAACAAAATGGTGCCATAGCCCTCCTTGTAGTCGATGTTTCTGAGGAGAAGTCGTGGAATATCAGAATTTTTTTCCTGTCTATTATAAGTGTTTGTGCTTTTCTGTAGTGTTGCATAATATTAACCTTGTCTTGAAAATTAAGATATTTAATTAGCAACATCCTTGGGTGTACATTTCCATCTGTAGGGTGTCAAATTGCGGTAGTATTAAGTCAGCTAGCTGATTGTCAGGGTGCCAGGAATCAGACTGATACGAGAAGTGCAAAAATAATCACACCTTTATTAATAGCAAAAAATAATAAAAAGTCCACAAGTCAAATAACAAGCCAGGAATCAAAACCAGAGCTGGTAGTCAGCCGAGCCGAGTCAGGAGCCAAAGCAAATAGTCAGATGAGCCGGAATCAGGAACAAGGAAAACAGCAGAGTCAGGAACAAGCCAGGGATCAGGAACCAGGAAGGACGTCAGGCAGCCAGGTAATACACAGGAACTCTCACAAACAGGTCTGAGACAAAGCAAAGGCAAAGCATACTGAACAAAGGCCCTTTAAATAATAAGTGATGACATCACAATTCTGAGACTGCATCCTGTCTCACATGGATGATGCACACCAGTCTGGCCATAAAAGGAAGTGCAGAAATTGAGCAGCATCCCACACAATGCACCATAGTCAGGAAGAGAGGTGAATAAAATGGCTGCCAGCAGCACATGGCAAACACAACAGGGAAAAAGCCCTGACAGTACCCTCCCCTCAACGACCCCTCCCCCGCGGGAGGACAAAAGGCTTATTGGGGAAACGGGCATGGAAGGCACGGAGGAGGGCAGGAGCATGAACATCAGAGGAGGGAACCCAAGAATGCTCCTCCGGACCGTAGTCTCTCCAGTGAACCAAATACTGTACACGGCCCCTGGACATACGAGAGTCAATAATGCTGCTGACCTCATACTCCTCATGGTTGTCAACAAAGATAGGATGGGGACGAGGCAACACAGTGGTAAACCGATTACAAAACAATGGTTTCAACAGGGAGACATGAAAAACATTGGAGATGCGCATAGCAGGAGGAAGGTCAAGAGCGTAGGCCACAGGA
Organism: Bombina bombina; assembly: GCF_027579735.1. NCBI lineage: Eukaryota > Metazoa > Chordata > Amphibia > Anura > Bombinatoridae > Bombina > Bombina bombina. Next base: position 39,036,057 of record NC_069503.1, read on the forward strand.
TTAACCCGTCTCAGTATTCGAAAAGGACCAACATAATGGGGAGCCAATTTATTGGAAGGCACACAAAGGTTCAAGTTGCGGAAGGACAGCCAAACTCTCTCACCAACCTGGTAGGTAGGTGCGGGCAGACGCCTACGATCAGCCTGGAACTTTTGGTGCTGCATAGAACGATGAAGGCAATCCTGAATCTGCACCCACATGGAACGGAGTTGTCGGAGATGTTCCTCCAAAGCCAGAATACCCTGAGACATGAATGAATCGGGCAACAAGCATGGTTGAAAACCATAATTCGCCATGAAAGGGGATATCTTGGAGGAAGCATTAATAGCACTATTACGAGCAAACTCTGCCCAAGGTAACAGTTCAGACCAATTATTGTGGTGATCTGAGACATAGCAACGGAGGAACTGTTCCAGAGCTTGATTAGACCGTTCCGCAGCCCCATTGGATTGAGGGTGATATGCTGAGGAGAAGGAAAGCTGGAACCCCATTTGAGCACAAAAGGAACGCCAAAATCTGGAGACAAACTGGATACCCCGGTCCGACACTATCTCCTTGGGTAACCCATGTAAACGGAAGACCTCCCGGGCAAAAATTGAAGCAAGCTCCTGAGCGGTAGGCAACTTCTTCAAGGGAATGCAATGTGAAATTTTAGAAAAACGGTCAACCACCATAAGGATAACAGTATTGCCATTGGAAACAGGGAGCTCGACAATGAAGTCCATGGAAAGATGTGTCCAAGGACGCTCACCATTAGCAATAGGTTGAAGAAGACCCACAGGAAGACGTCTAGGAGTCTTATTCTGTGCACAAGCTGAGCAGGAGGCAACATATGCAGCAACATCAGAACGAAGACCTGGCAACCAGAATTGTCGAGTGACAGACCAAATCATTTGGTTCTTGCCTGGGTGACCTGCGGCTTTAGGATAGTGGTAAGTGTGCAAAAGTTTTCTCAGGAGGTGCATTGGTTTGTGCAGCCAGGATCTCCTCCCCCAAGGGAGAAGTCAAATTAGTATGTATGGTAGCCAAAATATGGTCAGGAGGTATAACAGGAGTAGGTACAGACTCCTCCTTGGACAGAGGCGAAAATTGTCAAGAGAGGGCATCAGCCCTAACATTCTTACTACCAGGCAGGTAGGAGACCACATAATTAAACCGAGACAAAAATAGCACCCATCTGGCCTGTCGGGGCGACAAACGCTTTGCTTCAGATAGATAAGTTAAATTCTTGTGGTCAGTAAAAATGAGCACTGGCACGCTAGTACCCTCGAGAAGATGCCTCCATTCCTTAAGTGGCCAGTAATTCCCTGTCGCCAATTTCATAATTGCACTCCGCTGGAGACAATTTCTTAGAGAAGAAACCACACGGATGCAAGGAACCGTCAGGCCTAGAACGTTGAGACAAGAGGGCACCTACTCCAGTCTCAGATGCATCGACCTCAAGAATGAAAGGCAGGACAGGGTTAGGATGAGCCAGAACTGGAGCGGCAGCAAAGGCAGTGTTAAGACTATCAAAGGCCTTAATGGCAGTAGGTGACCAACGGAGTGGATCATTCTCTTTAAGGGTCATGTCTGTGATAGGTTTGACCAAGGAAGAAAAGTTTTTAATAAACTTTCTATAGTAATTGGCGAGCCCCAAAAAACATTGAATAGACACAAGACCAACTGGGCGAGGCCACTGCAGAACTGCAGATAACTTGTCAGGATCCATGGAGAACCCTGCAACAGAGATAACATAACCTAGGAAGGCTACTTGAGTCTGATGGAACTCACATTTCTTGTGTTTACAAAACAGGCCGTTCTCACGTAGTCTCTGAAGAACCCGTGTAACATCAGAACGATGAGCCTCAAATGTGGGTGAGTGTATGAGGATGTCATCTAAGTACACCACAACACACTGTTGCAACATATCTCGTAGGACATCATTAATAAATTCCTGAAAAACAGCAGGAGCATTACATAGGCCAAAGGGCATTACAAGATACTCATAATACCCGCTCCTGGTGTTAAATGCTGTTTTCCATTCCTATCCCTCCTTAATCTTAACGAGATTGTACGCTCCTCTAAAATAAAGTTTAGTAAAGACTGTAGCTCCCTTGAGGTGGTCAAAGAGTTCCGTAATAAGTGGAATAGGGTAAGCTTTCTGGTAACACGATTAAGACCCCTATAATCGATGCATGGTCTTAACTCACCACCCTTTTTCTTCACAAAGAAGAAGCCAGCCCCTGCAGGAGAGCAGGATTTGCGGATGATCCCCCGCGACAGAGCATCGGCAACATACTCCTCCATAGCACAATTCTCTGCAACAGACAGAGGGTACACCCAGCCCCGAGGAGGAATGGCTCCGGGTTGCAGGTCTATGGCACAATCATAAAACCGGTGAGGAGGCAACGTACCGGCATGCACCTTGTCAAACACGTCTAGGAATTCTCGGTACTCCTCTGGCAATTGAGAAACCGAAGAAGTGCACAAGACTTTAACTGGTTTCCTTAGACAAGTGGAAATACATTGTGGGGACCACGACAAAATTTCGGACCTGCGCCAGTTGAGACTGGGATTGTGCTTTTGGAGCCAGGGATAACCCAGAACAACCGGAAAATGCGGAGAGTTTATCACCTGGAACTGGAGGGTTTCAAAATGGAGAGCCCCAACAGCCATGGACAAAGGAGCAGTTTCGTGAGTAACGAGTGCGGGCTGAAGGGGCCTGCTATCAATGGCCTCAATACCAAGCGGAATGGGTCGAGGCAAAACAGGAATGGAGTGCTTTGATACAAAAGCACTGTCAATGAAATAGCCCACAGCACCGGAGTCAACAAGAGCCTGGGTGACTATGGAGGAGGAAAGGACAACTGTGACCAAAGGTTTCTCCTTAAGCGGTTCCGGGGACGAGGATAAACCACCCAAGGTCTGCCCCCGACAGGACCTTAGGTGTGAGCGTTTTCCTGGCTGTGTAGGACAAGACTTCAAAAGGTGGCCCTGTAACCCACAATAGAGGCAGATCCCCTCCCTCCTCCTAAAGGCTCTCTCTGGCACGGAGAGACGCGTGAATCCCAGCCGCATCGGCTCAACAGTACCTGGTGACTCGGGACCAGGAGGCATGGGAGGAGAGGGAGGCATGGGTGGGAACGAACACGTAGGAGACAACAGAACAGGAGGCTTCCACAAGCTTTACTTGAAAGAGGGCCTCTCTCTGAGTCTGATGTCAATTAGGATCAAAAAGGACACCAATGCCTCGAGATCCTCTGGTAAATCTCTGGCAGCAACTTCGTCTTTAATCGCATCAGAGAGCCCATGAAAGAAGGCGGCAACAAGGGCTTTATTGTTCCAACCTACATCTGCGGCAAGCGTATGGAACTCAATAGCATACTGAGCAAGGAGGAGCGAGCCGGAACATCAAATACCCTTCGAAAGGAGGCCACAAATTCAGGGTAATTTGAAATCACAGGTTTATTAGTCTCCCACAAGGGATTAGCCCAGGCAAGAGCTGTGTCAGAGAGTAACGAGATGAGAAATCCCACCTTAGCTCTGTCAGAGGGAAACGCCTGAGGTAACATCTCAAAGTAAATACCAACCTGGTTCAAAAACCCTCTGCACTGAATAGGATCGCCTCCATATCGCTGAGGTAGAGGTGCAGAACCGGACATGCTCCTGGTAGGCATAGGTGCAGCAGCGGAAACAGGAGCAGCCATAACTTGCGGGACACTTTGGTCCAAATGTGCAGTGCGAGTCAGCAGGGTTTGCAGGGCTAGTGCAAATGGATCCAAGCGGTGATCCTGTTCATCCATCCTGTAAATGATGGCAGGTAAAGGTGGATTATTAGCACCATCAGGATTCATGGCCCTTGCGTAATGTCAGGGTGCCAGGAATCAGACTGAGACGAGAAGTGCAAAAATAATCACACATTTATTAATAGCAAAAAATAATAAAAAGTCCACAAGTCAAATAACAAGCCAGGAATCAAAACCAGAGCTGGTAGTCAGACGAGCCGAGTCAGGAACCAAAGCGAATAGTCAGACGAGCCGGAATCAGGAACAAGGAAAACAGCAGAGTCAGGAACAAGCCAGGGATCAGGAACCAGGAAGGACATCAGGCAGCCAGGTAAATCACAGGAACTCTCACAAACAGGTCTGAGACAACACAAAGGCAAAGCATACTGAACAGAGGCCTTTTAAATAATAAGTGATGACATCACAATTCTGAGACTGCATCCTGTCTCACATGGATGATGCACACCAGTCTGGCCATAAAAGGAAGTGCAGGAATTGAGCAGCATCCCCCACAATGCACCATAGTCAGGAAGAGAGGTGAGTAAAATGGCTGCCAGCAGCACAGGGAAAAAACCCTGACACTGATTTATTGTCATCTGTACCTCTGAATTTCTACCCGGGCTCTCTGGATTTATATCTGGACATATTTCCTGCAATGGTTTCTGCTTTCTGTCTTTTTTTAGGGGCATAGCTGGGGATCTATTTTTCACATTTGTCATGTATTTTTCCATAAGCTTTGAGAGTTCAATTAAATTTGTTTATGTATTCCTTAGCTTATACGATCTAAGTGATAGTGGAGTACACCTAGTGCCTACTAAATAAGACCTCTGGCTTTGATAATTTGATAATTTGATAATTTGACACCTAGTTGTCAAAATGTAAACATATAGATAGGAGGCCAAAAGTTAAATAATATCTATATAAAAGGGCAGAATTGAGAGCAGAACGTAGACTTAGATCTTATAAGTGATGAAACTGATAAGGTATACCTAAGCGCCAACTATACGAAGGCTTGGTCTGGACCAAATGCAATATTATCAAACGATTACAATAAACAATTTATTGAGTACACAAATAAGTTAAAAACATGGATCCATGTATAAACAACCAAATTTATACAACAATAATAGCTAAATGAATAGTTAAAACAAATAGTTATGTAACAGATATAGCATTTAAAATTGTGCAAACATTGCTCTTAAAAATATTCCTAAAAAATTCCAAATTTAGTATAAGGCTCACTACAGAAATTCAACTTTGTGTTTACCACATACACAAATTTATACATCAATAATAGCTAAATGAATAGTTAAACATTAGTTACTATTGGCAATATTTAGGAGCATTGCATAGAATCGAGAACATTATTGGATAGATAATATTATATAACTGACTAATATATTTCACCTATTATGTGTATGTGGTAAACACAAAGTTGAATTTTTGTTGTGAGCCTTATACTTAATTTGGAATTTTTTAGGAATATTTTTAAGAGCAATGTTTGCACAATTTTAAATGCTATATCTGTTACATAACTATTTGTTTTAACTATTCATTTAGCTATTATTGTTGTATAAATGTCATTGTTTATAAATGGATCCATGTTTTTAACTTATTTGTGTACTCAATAAATTGTTTATTGTAATCGTTTGATAATATTGCATTTGGTCCAGACCCAGCCTTCGTATAGTTGGCGCTTTGGTATACCTTTATTAGTTTCATCACTTATAAGATCTAAGTCTACATTCTGCTCTCAATTCTGCCCTTTTATATAGATATTATTTAACTTTTGGCCTCCTATGCATTTCTATATATGACAGATTTTTTTAGAGCATTACTAGGCCCTACTTAACTTGCGAGATCAGCCAAGATCAAGTGCATTCAAGGCAATGCGGCTCTAGACCAATCAAAAACTTGCAAACATATTTGAATATCTGTACAAGATCAAAACCTACAGTCTTTTGAACTTATAGACCTTTGTGAGCACCTGTGCATATACAGAACATACACTCTTTAACACTTGTGAGCATGTTTGAGTACACAAACAACCCCTATACTCTATTAAATTTGCTATCGTACATATACATCTGTACCCATACAAAATACATGTGCTCTATTGACCTTACACACATGTATGAGTATCTATATATCTGTCAAAGGAGGAAGCCGGTGAAGCAGATTCTGGCTCACTTCACCGGCTTCCTCCTTGTCCTGCTCCAAACGTGACACCTCTCGTCTAGGACAGGATGGAGGGCTTTTGTGGGATTACGAAGATTTTCTTTCATGTAATTGGCAAGAGTCCATGAGCTAGTGACGTATGGGATATACATTCCTACCAGGAGGGGCAAAGTTTCCCAAACCTCAAAATGCCTAAAAATACACCCCCACCACACCCACAATTCAGTTTTTACAAACTTTGCCTCCTATGGAGGTGGTGAAGTAAGTTTGTGCTAGATTTCTACGTTGATATGCGCTTCTCAGTATGCTGAAGCCCGGTTTTCCTCTTAGAATGCAGTGAATGACAGAGGGATGTGAAGGGAGTATTATCTATTGAATGCAATGGTCATCCTAATGGGGATCTATTTCATAGGTTCTCTGTTATCGGTCGTAGAGATTCTTCTCCTACCTCCCTTTTCAGATCGACGATATACCCTTATATACCATTACCTCTACTGATTCTCGTTTCAGTACTGGTTTGGCTATCTGCTATATGTAGATGAGTGTCTTTTGGTAAGTATGTTTTCTTTTATTTAAGACACTCTCAGCTCTATGGTTTGGCACTTTATTTGTAAAGTTCTAAATATATGTTTTTATACTTATATTTGCCATGATTCAGGTTAATCAGTATATTTCCTTTTTACAGACTGTCAGTTTCATTTTTGGGAAATGCATATGAATACATTTTTTTCTTACCTGAAAATTTTTCAATTGTCTTTCTTTCTAAATTGCGGGCTGTTAGGCTTGCGGAAGCGCAAAATGCTATAATTTATTGCGTCATTTTTGGCGCGAGACTTTTTTGGCGTGAGAATTACGTTTGTTGACGTTATGATGATGTCATTTCTGGCGTCTTAGTTGGCGCCAAGAGTTTTCACATAGTTGCATCATCTATGACGCTCGTGTTTGTTGCAGACGTTTTTTGGCGCCAAAAAATATTTTGTCAATTGTGGGCGTCATACTTGGCGCCAGATTTTTTTACATTATTTAAGTCATTATTTCTTTTTGCTTCTGGTTTCCAGAAGCTTATTCTGTTTGCATTTTTTCCCATTCCTGAATCTGTCATATAAGGAAATGGATAATTTTGCTTTATATGTTGTTTTTTCTATTTACATATTGCAAGATGTCTCAAACTGACCCTGTCTCAGAATCTACTTCTGGAATGCTGCTGCCTGATGTCGGTTCTACCAAAACTAAGTGCATTTGTTGTAAACTTGTGGTAACTGTTTCTCCGGCTGTAGTTTGTGTTAGTTGTCATGATAAACTTTCTAAAGCAGACAATATTTCCATTAGTGGTAATCCATTACCTGTTGTTGTTCCTTCAACATCTAATGTTCAGGATATTCCTGTTAATGTGAGAGAATTTGTTTCTAATTCTATTCAGAAGGCCCTGTCTGTTATTCCACCTTCTAATAAACGTAAAAGGTCTTTTAAAACTTCTCATAAATTTGAAGAATTTTTAAATGACCAACAGCAATCTGATTTATCTATCTCTGATGAGGATCTATCTGGTTCAGAAGATTCTGCCTCAGATATGGACACTGACAAGACTTCATATTTATTTAAAATGGAGTATATTCGTTCTTTATTAAAAGAGGTGTTAATTGCATTAGATATGGAGGAGACTAGTCCTCTTGATATTAAAACCAGTAAACGTTTAAATTCAGTTTTTAAACCTCATGTAGTTATTCCAGAGGTTTTTCCAGTTCCTGATGCTATTTCAGATGTAATTTCTAGGGAATGGAATAGTCTGGGTACTTCATTTACTCCTTCTCCAAGGTTTAAGAGACTGTACCCTTTGCCGACTGGTAGATTGAAGTTTTGGGAAAAGATCCCCAAAGTTGATGGGGCTATCTCTACTCTTGCTAAGCGTACTACTATTCCTAGGGCAGATAGTACTTCTTTTAAAGATCCTTTAGATAGGAAGCTTGAGTCTTATCTAAAGAAGGCTTATTTATGTTCAGGTTATCTTCTTAGGCCTGCTATTTCTTTGGCTGATGTTGCTGCGGCTTCAACGTTTTGGTTGGAAACTTTAGCACAACAAGTACCAGATCCTAATGTGTATAGCATTGTTAAGATAATTCAACATGCTAATAATTTCATTTGTGATGCCATTTTTTATATCATTAGAGTTGATGTCAGGTATATGTCTTTAGCAATTTTAGCTAGAAGAGCTTTATGGCTTAAATCTTGGAATTCGGATATGCAAGTCAACGTTGCTATCTCTTTCTTTCCAAGGTAATACATTATTTGGTTCTCAGTTGTATTCTATAATTTCAACTGTCACTGGGGGGAAGGGAGCTTTTTTGCCTCAGGATAAAAAATCTAAGGGTAAATTTAGGGCTGCTAACCGTTTTTTTTCCTTTCGTCAGAATAAAGAACAGAAACCTGACCCTTCCCCTAAAGGAACGGTTTCCAATTGGAAGCCTTCTCCAGTCTGGAATAAATCCAAGCCTTTTAGAAAACCAAAATCAGCCCCCAAGTCCGCATGAAGGTGCGGCCCTCATTCCAGCGCAGCTGGTAGGGGGCAGACTACGATTTTTCAAGGATTTTTGGATCAATTTAATCTAAAATCATTGGATTCAGAACATTGTTTCTCAAGGGTACAGCATAGGTTTCAAGGTAAGACCGCCTGTGAGAAGTTTCTTTCTCCCACGCATTCCAGTGAACCCAGTAAAGGCTCAGGCTTTCCTGAAGTGTGTTTCAGACCTGGAGTTATCCGGGGTAATTGTGCCAGTTCCATATCTGGAACGGGGTCTGGGGTTTTATTCAAATCTGTTCATTGTCCCAAAGAGGGAGAATTCTTTCAGACCAGTTCTGGATCTAAAAATTTTGAATCGTTATGTAAGAATACCAACATTCAAAATGGTGACTATAAGGACTATTCTGCCTTTTGTTCAGCAAGAGCATTATATGTCCACAATAGACTTAGAGGATGCTTATCTTCATATTCCGATTCATCCAGATCATTTTCAGTTCCTGAGATTCTCTTTTCAAGACAAGCATTACCAATTTGTTGCTCTTCCTTTTGGCCTAGCAACAGCTCCAAGGATCTTTTCAAAGGTTCTCGGTGCCCTACTCTTTGTAATCAGATGATATCTTGGTACTTGCTCAGTCTTTACATTCTGCAGAATCTCACACGAATCAACTAGTGTTGTTTCTTCAAAATCATGGTTGGAGGATCAATTTACCAAAAAGTTCCTTGATTCCTCAGACAAGGGTAACTTTTTAGGATTCCAAATAGATTCAGTATCCATGACTTTGTCTCTACCAGACAAAATACGTCTGAAATTGGTTTCAGCTTGTCGGAACCTTCAGTCTCAGTCCTTCCCTTCAGTAGCTATGTGCATGGAGGTTTTAGGTCTCATGACTGCAGCATCGGACGTGATCCCCTTTGCTCGTTTTCACATGACACCTCTTCAGCTTTGTATGCTGAGCCAATGGTGCAGGGATTATACAAAGATATCACAATTAATATCCTTAAATCCCAATGTTCGACTATCTCTGACTTGGTGGTTAGATCACCATTGTCTAGTTCAAGGGGCCTCTTTTGTTTGTCCAACCTGGACTGTGATCTCAACAGATGCGAGTCTTTCAGGTTGGGGAGCTGTCTGGGGATCTCTGACAGCGCAGGGGGTTTGGAAATCTCAAGAGGCGAGATTACCAATCAATATTTTAGAACTCAGTGCGATTCTCAGAGCTCTTCAATTTTGGCCTCTTCTGAAGAGAGAACCGTTTATTTGTTTTCAGACAGACAATGTCACAACCGTGGCATATGTCAATCATCAAGGTGGGACTCACAATCCTCAGGCTATGAAAGAAGTATCTTGGATACTTGCATCGGCAGAATCCAGCTCCTGTCTAATTTCTGCGGTCCATATCCCAGGTATAGACAATTGGGAAGCGGATTATCTCAGTCGCCAAACTTTACATCCGGGAGAATGGTCTCTTCACCCAGATGTGTTTCTTCAGATTGTTCAGATGTGGGGGCTTCCAGAAATAGATCTGATGGCTTCTCATCTAAACAAGAAACTTCCCAGGTATCTGTCCAGGTCCAGGGATCCTCAGGCGGAAGCAGTGGATGCGTTGTCACTTCCTTGGAATTATCAACCTGCTTATATCTTTCTGCCTCTAGTTCTTCTTCCAAGAGTGATTTCAAAAATCATAATGGAGCATTCATTTGCACTGCTGGTGGCTCCAGCATGGCCTCACAGGTTTTGGTATGTGGATCTTGTTCGGATGTCCAGTTGCCAACCTTGGCCATTTCTGTTAAGGCCCGACCTTCTATCTCAAGGTGCATTTTTCCATGAGGATCTCAAATCATTAAATTTCAAGGTATGGAGATTGAACGCTTAGTGCTTAGTCATAGAGGTTTTTATCTGACTCAGTGATTAATACTATGTTGCAGGCTCACAAATCTGTGTCTAGAAAGATTTATTACCGAGTTTGGAAGACTTACATTTCATGGTGTTCTTCTCATAAATTCTCTTGGCATTCTTTTAGAATTCCTAGAATTTTACAGTTTCTTCAGGATGGTTTGGATAAGGGTTTGTCTGCAAGTTCTTTAAAAGGACAAATCTCTGCTCTTTCTCTTCTGTTTCACAGAAAAATTGCTAATCTTCCTGACATTCATTGTTTTGTTCAGGCTTTGGTTCGTATCAAGCCTGTCATTAAGCCAATTTCTCCTCCTTGGAGTCTTAATTTGGTTTTGAAGGCTTTACATGCTCCTCCATTTGAGCGTATGCATTCTTTGGACATTAAACTACTTTCTTGGAAAGTGTTGTTCCTTTTGGCCATCTCTTCTGCTAGAAGAGTTTCTGAATTATCTGATCTTTCTTGTGAGTCTCCTTTTCTGATTTTTCATCAGGATAAGGCGTTCTTGCAAACTTCATTTAAATTTTTACCTAACGTTGTGATTTCTAACATTAGTAGAGAAATTGCTGTCCCTTCGTTGTGTCTTAATGCTAAGAATTCTTTGGGAAGATCTTTACATTCTTTGGACGTGGTAAGAGCTTTGAAATATTATGTTACTAATAACATAAACAAAATTTCAGAAAGACGTCTAGTCTATTTGTTATCTTTTTTGGTTCTAGGAAAGATCAGAAGGCTTCTGCCATTTCTTTGGCATCTTGGTTAAAGCTTTTGATTCATCATGCTTATTTGGAGTCGGGTAAATCCCCGCCTCAGAGGATTACGGCTCATTCTACTAGGTCAGTTTCTACTTCCTGGGCTTTTAAGAATGAAGCTTCTGTTGATCAGATTTGCAAAGCAGCAACTTGGTCTTCTTTTCATACTTTTACTAAATTCTACCATTTTGATGTTTTCTCTTCTTCAGAAGCAGTTTTTTTATAGAAAAGTTCTTCAGGCAGCTGTTTCAGTTTGATTCTTCTGCTTATATTTTCAGTTTTTTTCATTATAAAGATTAAAACTTTTGATTTGGGTTGTGGATTGATTTTTCAGCGGAGTTGGCTGTCTTTATTTTTATCCCTCCCTCTCTAGTGACTCTTGCGTGGAAGTTCCACATCTTGGGTATTTGCTATCCCATACATCACTAGCTCATGGACTCTTGCCAATTACATGAAAGAAAACATAATTTATGTAAGAACTTACCTGATAAATTAATTTCTTTCATATTGGCAAGAGTCCATGAGGCCCACCCTTTTTTGTGGTTATTATACTTTATTTATTAAGAGCCAACATATTCCGCAGCACTGTCCATGGATACAATTCATTTAAGTAAAACAATACAAGACTTGTAAAATACAGGACAACATTTACAAACACATACAGGAGGGATTGAGGGCCCTATTCCCGTGGGAACTTACAATCTAGAAGGGTAGGAGGTTGAGAAACAGGAGGTGAGGACTGCAAGATGGAGAAGGATGTTAATACAGAGTTAGATGAGGGAAATGTTAGGTAAGTGAAATTAATTTATTATTGAGTTGGGTGGTAGGCTTCCCTGAACAGAAAAGTCTTCAGGGAGCATTTAAAGGAAGAAAGATTAGGGCAAAGCCTGACAGCACGAGGGAGAGTGTTCCAGAGGGTAGGTGCTGCACGATAGAAGTCCTGCAGTCTAGCATGAGAGGAGGTGAGAGTTGCGGATGCAAGGAGCAGGTCATTGTTGGATCTTAGTGGATGGGCTGGAGTATACTTGTGCATTAGAGAGGATAGGTAGAGGGGAGCGGCATTGGTGAGAGCTTTGTATGTAAGGGTGAGAATTTTGAATTTAATTCTGCTGTGAATGGGGAGCCAATGAAGGGACTCATAGAGAGGTGCAGCAGATACAGATCGACGGAAAAGGTGGATCAGCCTGGCAGAGGCATTTAGGATGGATTGAAGGGGGGAGAGGCGGGAAAGAGGAAGGCCATCGAGTAGGTTATTGCAGTAGTCAAGTCGGGAGTGGATTATTTGCTTTGTGGTGTCAGCGCTCAGAAAAGGGCGAATTTTGGAAATATTGCGTAGATGATTGCGGCAGGATGTAGAAAGCAATTGGATATGGAGGATGAAGGATAGGTTTGAGTCAAGTGTGACTCCAAGGCAGCGGACTTGGGGCGATGGGGAAATGGTGATGCCGTCAACAGGGATAGAGAAGTCAGAAGTCGGCGTAGAGCTTGAGGGGGGGATAAGAAGGAGCTCAGTCTTGGACATGTTAATCTTTAGGTGGTGAGAGGCCATCCAGGAAGAAATACCAGATAAGCAGTTGATGACATGAGAGAGGACAGAGGGAGAGAGAGCAGGGGTGGAGAGGTAGATCTGGGTGTCATCAGCATAGAGGTGATATTTGAAGCCGTAACTGTTGATAAGTTTACCCAACGAAGAAGTATAGATGGAGAAGAGTAGAGGACCCAGAACAGATCCTTGAGGTACTCCAACAGACAGAGGCATAGGAGAGGAGGAGTCACCGGCAAATGACACAGAAAAAGACCTGTGAGAAAGATAGGAGTGAATCCAGGAAAGAGCAGTGTCACAGAGGCCAAAAGAGCTAAGGGTCTGTAGGAGGAGGGGGTGGTCAACTGTGTCGAAGGCAGCTGAGAGGTCAAGTAAGATTAGTATAGAGTAGTGGCCAATATTTTTAGCAGAGAGAAGATCGTTTGTGACCTTGGTAAGGGCAGTCTCAGTTGAGTGTTTTGGGCTGAATCCAGATTGCAGTGGGTCAAGCAAGGAGTTGGCGGGTAGGAAGTGGGTTAGGCGATTGTAAACTAGTTTTTCAAGGAGTTTTGATGTTAGTGGAAGCAGTGATATGGGGTGGTAGCTTTCAGGAGAATTAGGGTCGAGGGAGGGGTTTTTAACTATGGGAGTGACTTTTGCGTGTTTGAAAGAAGATGGGAATGAGCCGGTAGAGAGAGATAGGTTAAAGATGTGGGTAAGAGCAGGAGTGAGGGTGGAAGATAGGGAGGGTATTAGATGGGAAGGGATAGGGTCGAGTGGGCAGGTAGTGAGGCGTGAGGAATATAGTAAGGAAGAAACTTCATTCTCAGTGGTTGGATGGAAGTTACAGAGGGTGGCAGAGGGAGTAATTGGGCCTGTTGTTGGAGTATTGCAGGTTGGTGTTGGGATGTTGCTTCGGATAGTATGTGTTTTGTTTAAAAAGTAGTCTGCCAGGTCTTGAGCACTAAAGACAAGCGGGGGTGGTGGAGCAGGTGGGTAGAGGAGAGAGTTAAAGGTGGAGAAGAGTCATTTAGGAACATGCATGGAAGTTATTCCAGCTTCTGTTCTATCTCATGGAGTGCTGTTCTCTCTCTTTGACTTTTTATGCAAATTATTCTTGGGTCACCCTAAGAGTAATGGGGAAACCAGACGTGGACTCCATGCACACTTGCCCTTAGAGAGATACAACTGCACCTCACTGACGAGGCCCATAGAAGGCCGAAACGATCGTCTGGGGTTGTTGCTTCCCTTGTTCAGAGAAGAATTGCCTGGTATTTCGGCGCTGGACTGTCATTGGGCAGGGTCAGACTGATATGCTTCAGGATATTTTTTTCTCTGTGAAGGGGCGTAGTGTGCAAAAAGAACTGGCACCCTGAGGAATTCAATAAAAATGAACATGCATGGAAGTTATTCCAGCTTCTGCGCTATCTCATGGAGTGCTGTTCTCTCTCTTTTTTACTTTTTATGCAAATTATTCTTGGGTCACCCTAAGAGTAATGGGGAAACCAGACGTGGACTCCATGCACACTTGCCCTTAGAGAGATACAACTGCACCTCACTGACGAGGCCCATAGAAGGCCGAAACGATCGTCTGGGGTTGTTGCTTCCCTTGTTCGGAGAAGAATTGCCTGGTATTTCGGCGCTGGACTGTCATTGGGCAGGGTCAGACTGATATGCTTCAGGATATTTTTTTCTCTGTGAAGGGGCGTAGTGTGCAAAAAGAACTGGCACCCTGAGGAATTTAATAAAAATGAACATGCATGGAAGTTATTCCAGCTTCTGTTCTATCTCATGGAGTGCTGTTCTCTCTCTTTGACTTTTTAAGAGTCATTTAGGGTTTGAGGAAAGAGTAGATATGAGAGAAGAGAAGTAAGTTTGCTTGGCTAAGTGAAGGGCGGAAGTGTATGAATGAAGAATAAACTTATAGTGTATGAAATCGGGTTCAGAGTGAGTTTTCCTCCAGACATGCTCAGCAGTACGGGAGCATTTTTGCAAATAGCGTGTTTGCTGAGAATGCCAGGGCTGTAACTGACGCGTGGTGTTTTGCGCAGCTGGGGAGGGGCAAGTGTGTCTAATGCAGAGGAGAGAGTTTTGTTATAGTGGACTGTAGCAAGATCAGGGCTGGTTATAGTGGCGGTGTGAGGGAGGAGATTTTGAATGATTTTTGAAAGTTGGAGCGGATCCACAGCATGTGTATTTCTACAGGTGCGGGGGCGGGATGGAGAAGTGGGTTTAGCTGTTGCATTAATTTTATAGGTGACCAGGTGATGGTCTGAAATGAGAAAAGGGCGACAGGTGGTGTCAGATATAGAGCAGAGGTAGGAAAATACCAGGTCGATGGAGTGTCCATCACGGTTAGTCAGGGAATAGGGTGGATTGTGAGAGACCGAAGGAGGATGTGAGTGAAAGAAGTTTAGAGGCAGCAGGGGCAGATGGCTCGTCAATGGGAATGTTGAAGTCCCCAAGAATTAGGGTTGGTATATTTGAAGAGAGAAAGTGAGGAAGCCAGGCAGCGAAGTTGTCAAAGAATTGGGAGGTTGGTCCAGGAGGGCGATAGATGACTGCCACTTTTAGGGATAGGGGGGAGAACAGGCGAATACAGTGGACTTCAAAGGAGGAGAAGGAAAGAGATGGGATTGGAGGTAGGTATGGATAAGTGCAGAAGGGGGAGAGCAGGATGCCAACACCGCCGCCACATTTCTCACCTTGCCTAGGGGTATGACTAAAGTGAAGACCACCGTATGTGAGAGCAGCAATGGAAACAGTGTCAGAAGGAGATAGCCAGGTTTCTGTAATTGCTAAAATGGTGAAAGCATTTGATATAAACAGGTCATGAATTGCTGTAAGTTTGTTGCAGACAGAGCAAGAGTTCCATAGTGCGCAGGTGAAAGGAGTGTAGACGCGTGGGATGCATTGGATGGAAATGAGGTTATGTGTGTTGCTTTTATTAAAGTTTCTATATGGAGTGCGGGATTGGGTAATAGTGGGAATGAGGGTGGGCCCAGGATTTGGAGAGATATCGCCTGATGCTAATAGCATCAAGATGGAAAGTAAGAGTAGGTGAGAATGAGATTTATAGCAGTGGGGGCATTTATGTGAGGTGGTGCAGTTTAGTGACATAGATTTTAAAATAGAAAGTAGTTTGTGAGAGCTAAAGAATGATGAAGAAAGGAGAGAGGGGCCAATATAAACTGCATGTGGAGAAGGGTACGGTATGAGCATTTGAGCCTGCTTGTGGAATAGACATGAGACTGATAAAAGAAAAAGCAGTCCTGAAAACCTAGCAGAATGTTAAGCGCAAAAGATTTTTTGAATTAAAATATTTTGCTTGCCTCAAATCTTCTTCAAATCTTGTCTAATTCTCAGCGCTGTCACTTAAAGATGGTCACTTAGACAGATGGGAGCTTAGAGAGATGGAATACTCTGCAAACGCTCAGGCCCCAGCTAACGCTCTCCCCTAACTGCTCCTAAATTTATAAGGCTACAGCAGACAGCTGAGTTTAATTGATTGGAGACAGGGAGATAAGTTACACCCAGGTGAGAAGACTAAGAATTGCTACAAGATCAGAGGAGTAGATGCAAGAAAGAAAATTGGATGGGGATTAATTAATTAAGCAAAGTTTGATAAGGATATGCACATGCTGGGGACAGGAAAGAGCAGATTAATAGAGTAGACAGTTGGTTCTATAGAGTTAAAAAACAGTGTTTAAATCCAGCAAAGACACATTTAAAGGGACATACCAGGCGTTAAAAAACAGTGTTTAAATCCAGCAAGACACAGGGTTTTAAAGGGACATACCAGGAGTTAAGAAATAGTGTTTAAATCCAGCAAAGACACACAGGGTTTTAGATTAAATTATTTTTATTGAGCATGTATAGAAGTTACAAACCAAAAAGAAAGAAAAGAGTTGCCATATATACATTATTTAGCCTCCTTCTTGAATGAGAATACAAGATATCTATTACAGGTAATATGTTTAAAGATGCAAAGTCTAGTAGTGTTTTACTAGACGATATCTAATCTTGAACAAGAACCACACACTCATATGTTGGTGAACTACTTAAGGGCTATGGAGATAAGCAGAAATAGTTACTCATAGATTACAGTTTCGATTGAATCTTACTCGACCTTCCGAGTTATGGTCTCTTGCAAGAGTTCATATAAGTAGTCATGTGTCCTTGACTTGTGGTGAATCCCAAAAAAAACAACAACAAAAAAGGACCTACAGGTCTTTCCAAACAGGCCCTCGTGCAGTCCCAGAGTGTGGAGGGAGAGTAGTGGGGGTCCTTTTAAGGAAGGCTGTTAGGTGAGCTTTCGCCCACCTAGTTAAACTCTATAGAAACTCTAAGTATTAAAATACAAAATAATTAACAATGAAAAACAATAACAGTAAACACCACCTGTTCACAAGTAAGGTTAAATACAGAATATATCAATTATCTCCAGTATTCCTGCCAGATAATATGTTGCTATGTGTCTCTCGCTCTCACAGGGTCTTTTTCTCAGTCTCCCCTAATTCTCTCATTGGGCTAACCGTCTCCTACTCGCGTGGTGCCCCCATCTGAAACGTTCTTCCCCTCTCTCCCAAGTATCCAATAATACCAAATTTTTTGGAACGAGTCTGACGTGTTTTGTATATGCGCTGCTGTTTCATATAAGGAGTATGTCTGTCAAATTTTGGTTAGGATTTCAGTCCATGTGGGGGTGCCTATTTTCCAGTATTTTGCTATACTAGTTCTAGTTATAGTGCATACTATTCTAATAAATGCATTGATGTGTTTGTTTAATCTAGGTATCTTGTCGTGTAGTAAGGCATGGGAGGCTTCAAGGGTTATGTGTTCATCTAGTAAGTCGCTTAAAAGTGCAGATATTTTGACCCATATTTCTCTGACTCTCGGGCACTCCCAGCACATGTGTAGGTATGATCCCCGCTCTGTACACCCTCTATAGCAAAGACTAGTGCTTAATCTATTTGAGTGGGACGTCCGAATAGGTGTTAAATACCACCTGAAGGAGGTTTTTATAATATTTTCTCTGAGGTCAGCACTCAGTAAGTTTTTACTTGAATCAAAGAGTACCCTCTCCCAAACCTCCTGCTCCCATTCTATTCCCGTTTCTGTTTCCCATCTAAGCATTAGAGTGTTTTTGGATTTAGACTTAGTTTTTTGTAATTCTAAGTATATCTGTGAGATTGCGTGTTTCGATCTTTTAGGTGTACTACTTAATCTCTCCAAGGTAGTGGAAACCTGCGGGGTAAATCCCGATAGATATGCTCTAGTTGCCGAGGCAATCTGTAAGTATTGGAACCAGCGTAATGGAATCGGATCTAGTTGTTGGCTTAGTTGTAAGAATGATAAAGGGGCCCCCTTTTAACAATATCTGCGACTCTATAGAATCCTTTATTCTCCCATTTATTGATACTAGGTCTACATTCATCAGTCACTAAATACCTCAGGGGTTTTTGAAGGGAGTTCCTGGGAAACATACCAGGGATCTTGGCTACTATATGCCACTCATGGGCCGAAAGCTTTATTATTGCGGAGCATCGTCTTGTGTCCCCTCCCACAGCCTCCCAGTTCCATATAATATCTTCTGGGGAATCCAACTCTCCCAATGCCGCTTCCAAGTCCGGCCAAATGATATGTTTATCCCTCCTGCCACACAAAGATATCTGAGCCAACCTAGAGGCTTTGTAATAGTCATAAAGACTAGGTAATCCCACCCCCCCCCCCCCCAATTTCAAGACACAGGGTTTTAAAGGGACATACCAGGAGTTAAGAAACAGTATTTAAATCCAGCAAAGACACAGGGTTTTAAAGGGACATACCAGGAGTTAAGAAACAGTGTTTAAATCCAGCAAAGACACAGGGTTTTAAAGGGACATACCAGGAGTTAAGAAACAGTGTTTAAATCCAGCAAAGACACATGGTTTTAAAGGGACATACCAGGAGTTAAGAAACAGTGTTTAAATCCAGCAAAGACACAGGGTTTTAAAGGGACATACCAGGAGTTAAGAAACAGTGTTTAAATCCAGCAAAGACACAGGGTTTTAAAGGGACATAACAAGAGTTAAGAAACAGTGTTTAAATCCAGCAAAGACACAGGGTTTTAAAGGGACAAACCGGGAGTTAAGAAACAGTGTTTAAATCCAGCAAAGACACAGGGTTTTAAAGGGACAAACCAGGAGTTAAGAAACAGTGTTTAAATCCAGCAAAGACACAGGGTTTTAAAGGGACATACCAGGAGTTAAGAAACAGTGTTTAAATACAGCAAAGACACAGGGTTTTAAAGGGACATACCAGGAGTTAAGAAACAGTGTTTAAATACAGCAAAGACACAGGGTTTTAAAGGGACATACCAGGAGTTAAGAAACAGTGTTTAAATCCAGCAAAGACACAGGGTTTTAAAGGGACATACCAGGAGTTAAGAAACAGTGTTTAAATACAGCAAAGACACAGGGTTTTAAAGGGACATACCAGGAGTTAAGAAACAGTGTTTAAATACAGCAAAGACACAGGGTTTTAAAGGGATATACCAGGAGTTAAGAAACAGTGTTTAAATGCAGCAAAGACACAGGGTTTTAAAGGGACATAACTGAAAGTAAATGAGAAATAGGGTTAGATTCAGTAGATGTTAAGCTTAAATAAGTAGTGATTTGTGCAGTTGAAATTCTTGTCTAATTCTCAGCGCTGTCACTTAAAAGATGGTCACTTAGACAGATGGGAGCTTAGAGAGATGGAATACTCTGCACAATTATTCCAATTCCTTGTTGATGCTTTCACTCCTTTCTTATCACCCCACTTCTTGGCTATTCATTAAACTGAATTGTGGGTGTGGTGGGGGGTGTATTTATAGGCATTTTGAGGTTTGGGAAACTTTGCCCCTCCTGGTAGGAATGTATATCCCATACGTCACTAGCTCATGGACTCTTGCCAATATGAAAGAAATGAATTTATCAGGTAAGTTCTTACATAAATTATGTTTTTCCGAGCCTCTTGATACCTCTCCCTGTGGTGCTCCTGCTTTGCTCCGGGTGGCAATCCGAAAGTGTCTCTTTAAAAAAACAACTTTCTTTGATACCTGGATTCAAATGGGAAAATTACTTGCTGAATGGGCATAGGCGTGCTTTATCACCTGGATCTTTCCCCTGTTAGCAGCTGCTGAAAGGTTGTTAGGATGAGTCTGTGGACAGTTGAGAGGGATTGGGATTTGACCATGGACCAGTGATTGCATGTATGTGTTGAACATGATTGGTTTGCACACGAGTTTAGCTTAAGGCTGATGGTGTGCTGTAGCTTCCTTAATGTGGAATATAATGAGAATGAGGTGTATTTGGTGGTGGAGGTGGATCGGGAGGATGGGTGGAGTTGTACCTGCTATTCGAGTTGTGGGGGCGAAATCATGTGCTTTATGTACCTCTAAGGGGGTGGGGAGGGTGATGGTATGATGGCGGAGGCAGAGAGTGGGGGGTTTTTTTCTTCTCCCCAACTTCCTTTTTGTTGTTATTTTTTTTTTATTATTATTATTATTATTCGTGTGCTTGGCTGTGTGTCAGTCCTCCGGTTTGGGTTAAGAGAGAAAAATAAAAACTCACCAACAGTATTTAAAATCCTAGTTGAAATCCAAAAGAGGTCATTACATAGGTTTTGATGATCAGATTTGTGATGATATGTCAAATATTTTGTATATGTGTAATTCATACATGTTTTGAAATATAATAACTTTAATTCACCCTGCGTGGTGAGATGAAAACTATGTCTATAGCTTATTTCCTTTTTTTTTTTTTTGTTCTCTGGTAATATTGTTGGTTCATAAATAAAAATATAAAAAAAACCATTGCTTTATCTATTTATTTTTAAAAATAAGAAAATAGTAAAAAAAAAAAAAAAAAACTACATATAAAAACATAATTTATGTAAGAACTTACTTGATAAATCCATTTATTTCATATTGGCAAGAGTTCATGAGTGTCAGGTTTTTTTTCCTGTTTTGTTTGCCATGTGCTGCTGGCAGCCATTTTACTCACCTCTCTTCCTGACTATGGTGCATTGTGGGGGATGCTGCTCATTTCCTGCATTTCCTTTTATGGCCAGACTGGTGTGCATCATCCGTGGGAGACAGGATGCAGTCTCAGAATTGTGATGTCATCATTTATTATTTATGTTGAAATGATTTTTATTATTATTATTTGGTTACAACATCTTAAAATAATACAGAACTTTTCGCATTACCCCATTAGTACAATAGGATTTAAATATAGGTTATTACACATCAAAACTCATTGGGATTACAGGTTACATAACTCTCATGACCACATATCTTCCTATGCTTGATACCCTGCGTAGTTTCCCCATCCTTATGTACTTCTTACTGCCTTCATATTTTGCACATCCTAACTAACCATCCCTCCCCCCCCCTTACCCACCCTCTCCCTATCAGGAGGTGCCATTTTACCTCTTAACAAACCTACCAGTCTTCTTGAGGTGGTGACATCCCGCTAACTCCGTTATGCTCTCTCATGGGGGGAGACTCTCTATCTCTAAAATAGGCTACCCCATTAAGTCCAGTACCTAGTTGTCTCCTAGTCTTTCCTTCTTGGTTATTCCCTGAACCTTAGTACCCAATAAAACCAAGTCTTTTGAAATTGTTCAGTCTGTCCTTGTGCCCATGCAGTCAGTTCTGACAATGTGTAGGTCTCCTTGATTTTTCCTATCACTTCCTGCCATGAGGGCACTCCCTCCTTCCAATGTCTGGCTATACATATTCTTAAGCACGTGCAAACTATTTTTATAAATCTATTAATTGCTGTGTTGAAAGGTTTCACCCTTTCATGAAGTAAAGCCTGCGACATGGTGAGTTTCACTCTCTCGTCTAATAGGTTGCTAATTAATTCGGACAGCTTCTTCCATAGCGCCTGAACTTCCTGACACTCCCACCACATGTGTTTATATGTACCTCTCTCTTGACAGCCTCTATAGCAGCATCCGTTAAATCCTATGGAGAAATGAGCTGTTCTCTCCGGTGTCAAGTACCATCTAAACATCACCTTTATACAATTCTCCCTCATATCTGCACTAATCAGACCTCTATAGGAGTTCGCTATCAGTTTGTTCCATTCCTTATCCTCCCACGTCTCCAATGTATCTCTTTCCCATTTTTTTGTCATTGTTAGTTCGATATCTCGTTTAGCTTTCTGGAGTAGGACATATATCCTGGAGATCAGTTTTTTCCCCCTATTGGGGCACACCGTCAATTTCTCAAACTCAGTGAGCTGTTGGGTTTGTGTGTCCTTCCTATATGTTGCTAAGGTTGAACTAATTTGCAAATACATAAACCAGTGTAGCTGCTCTGGGTTTATTCGGTCTCTAATTGAGTTAAATGTAAGTAATTTAGTGCCCGTATAGAAGTCTGCCACCCTATACAACCCCTTATTTGCCCATTTGTCCACTGTCCGTCTTAAATCTTTTGGTATAAGAAACTTAATCGGTCTCAGCCCTGAATCATTCCTAATTAGATGCATCTTTTTCGTGATTCCCTCCCACAAACCTATTGCGTCAGCCGTTATTGGTGACCTATATTCCTTTGATTTCAAGCGTCCTTCAAGGTCCCACAGAATATCCGCCGCTCTAGTACTACCCATTATTTCCGCCTCCACCTGCGGCCATATCAGCTCGTTTCCTTCTTTCCCCAATGTAACTGTCTGCGCCAACCTAGCAGCCTGGTAGTACTCCACCAGGTTTGGGACTCCCACTCCTCCTATTTGTCTGTGCAGCGTTAGCAACTTGGAAGCTATTCTCGGTCTCCCATCTCCCCTTAGAAATTTCAGTACATCAGTCTGTAACGCCTGTAGTTCTGACAACGGTATATTAATCGGTATAGCCCTGAATAAGTACATTAATCTTGGGAGTACATTCATTTTTATGGATACCATTTTCCCATACCATGAGAAATTACATTTTCTCCATCTCCTCAGATCATTTCTGATCGCTTTATACACAGGAATGAAATTTAGTTTGTATAGATCTGCCACTTTGTCGCCTATCTTGACCCCCAAATATGTGATATAGTTTTTCGCCCAGTTAATCGCAAAATTTAGTTCGATTAATTTTTTGGTGTGGGGGGGTAAATTAATCGCGAGTGCCTCACATTTACCAGAATTTATTTTGTAACCCGAGATTCCCGAGTATGCATCTAATAGTCTGTACAGATACGGCAACGAGCTCATGGGTCTGGTGATTGTCAATAGGACATCATCAGCGAATAGCATGGTTTTATATTCAGAAGCTCCTATTTTCGCTCCCTCAATTTCTTGCATGTTCCTAATATTTGCTGCTAGCGGTTCTATACAGATCGCAAATATCAGTGGTGACAGTGGGCAGCCCTGTCGTGTCCCATTCTTGATATCTATATGTCTTGATAGGTATCCCGCCGCCCCCACCACCGCTGTCGGATTGGAATAAATGCTTCCTAAAGCTTGTATGAATGCCCCCCTAAATCCCATGGCCGTAAGAACCCGAAACATGAACTTCCAGTCAACCCTATCGAACGCTTTCTCTGCGTCTAGCGACAGGAGTAGAGCTGGAGTCTCTGATGTCTTTAAGTAATCTAACAAGGTAAGCGTCCTTCGAACATTGTCTGGTGCTTCCCTATCCTGGACAAACCCTACTTGATCTTGGTGAATCAGTGTAGGTAAGATCTTTTTCAGTCTGTTGGCCATTATCTTAGCGAAAATTTTGATGTCACGATTGATCAGGGAGATCGGTCTATAATTTTGGCATAGCCTTGCGTTCTTCCCACTCTTGGGTATTACTATTATCTTTGCTTGGAGCATCTCCCCAGGCATTGTCTTACCCGCCAAGATCCCGTTACATGAGTTAGTCAAATGGGGTGTCAATTCTTTTTTAAATACTTTATAATATTCGCCTATCAGTCCGTCAGGGCCTGCCGCTTTGCCAACTTTTAAATCTTTGATTACTTCTGCTACTTCTCCCATAGTGATATTAGCATTAAGGCTCTCTAGATCCTCTTCTTTTATAGTTTTTAAGTTGGCTTTATCTAAAAACTCGCTTATCTTAGTGTCAGTATTATCACCCTTAACTTTGTTCCCATCATATAATTTCTCATAAAACTGAGCAAAGTTATCTGCTATCTCTTGTGGATTCGTGGTCGTCACCCCCTGTGCGTTATCTATTTTGGGAATTGAGAAGAACCTATTTCTCTCTCTTAGTTTGTGTGCTAAATATCGGTCCGGTTTGTTCGCAAACACGAAGTAATTAGCTTTTAGCCGCATAGCAGCTCTCACTGAGGTCTCATTTAATAACGTAGCTAGTTCCCTTCTTTTTAAGCACAAATTCCTATATACTCTCTCAGATAAAGTACGCTGATGTTCCTTCTCTAGTTGCTCTACCTCCCTCAGTAATGCAGCTGCCAGTGCAGTCGTTTTTTTGGTCTGTACTGCTTTTTCCTTAATCAGCAATCCTCTCATGACCGCTTTATGAGCCGCCCATGTAATTAACGGATTATCGACTGAATTCTCATTTAATTCCCAGTATTCTGACAGTGCTTTTTGTATCCTACCAAATACCTCTGGGTCTTTTAATAGGGTTGGGTTGTATGTCCACGATCTTTGCCTAGAGAAGTGCACTAGCCCCGCCAACTCCAGAAGTACCATGGAGTGGTCAGACCATACACATGTTTGAGTTTGTGAAGTAACTAAGTTCGGCACCAGGATCTGACTAACAAATATATAGTCGAGTGTCGTGTAAGTCTTGTGAGCTGGCGAATAGTAAGTATAGTCGTGTGTTGAGTTACCTAATGCTTCCCAAGAATCTACCAGTCCATGTTCCCCCAATGAGCCCTGGATGGATTTGATCACACTGTTGTGTCTGTGCTGTTTGCTTGATATCTTTGTTCCCTCCGGTCCCCTAAAAGAGGTCATGTTAACATTGAAGTCTCCCGCCACTATTAATTTGGTCTGTGACCATTGTGTGAGTGTTGCAGATAGCCTCGAGAAGAACAAATTTTGTGACTCATTCGGTGCGTACACATTGCAGAGCGTCACCTTCGTACCCTGTATTGCTCCCTGGACAACTATATACCGACCCTCGTTATCTCTAATTACCTTATCTAACTCAAAATCCAGTGATCTATGTATTAAAATTGAAACCCCCCGTTTTTTGGTGTCTGTCGTGGCGTGAAAATGGGACGGAAAGTGGTGTGACCAAAATTTGGGGATATTTGACTTAACAAAATGCGTCTCTTGTAAAAAAAATATTTTGGCTCTAGCTTTCAAATACTGTGATATGGCCGTCCTTCTTTTAATGTCTGTGTTGAGACCTCTCGCGTTATGCGAAAGAAGTACAAAATTAAGCGTCATTGTCAATCTGTAGTCTCCCTGTCCTCTGTCTGCCACCTCCAGCTCTCAAGTATTTCCTTAGTGTAAGTAAAGTGTCCTGTCTCCCATCATATTTTCTTATTCTAATTTCTACGCTTGACATCCTCCATCTCCTCCACTCTCTTCTATTCTTGATTGGCACCCCCTGATAAAAAACAGTTATTAACATCCCTAAACACAACATATAAACAAAAACTTTCATTGTAATAACAACATAATGCATAACGATAACCTACCTAAGCAGGCAGTACAAATACATTTCAACTATACTTATTAACTTTTAAGGCTAACATTTGTTTCAGCTGAAGTCTCTTCAAACCATATGACGCAGCAGACTAACCCTGTTTGGAATACATCTGACCATCCTCTGTTGGACTTAGCTGGTATATTAAGAGCACAAATAAATGTCTGCACAAAAGAATTTTATTTCGAGTCTGTTAAAGTGTCCGTCACCACTTTATGTGGCTAGATCTTTTGCAACACTTCACATTTTAACCCTTTGATTGTAAGCACTTACATATGGAGCAAATAAAATAACCTTACCATTATCGCTACAGTATCCTATATCACTATTAACACTTTATATAACATAAACTTATACTCATCTGTCCGATGACTGGAAATGTCCTTGAGTCTCTAACTCTCAGCCTCCTAATTATGGAAGACTGCAAATTCTACAGAAAGTTCGGGGCACATCTCGCCCCCCTCCTATGCCGCTATCTTCTTCTTTCTCTCGATCTGTAGTAAAAGAAGATCTCGAGTACCTCAAGTTTTCCGCTTCTTTTCTGGTACTTTGGTCCATTTCTTCTGGAAAGGTGGCCTCTCTCCCTCCTCTTTTCTTGTTGAAGTCTGCTGGTGTGATAGATCTGGGATGTCTAGTTTCAGTCTTCTGCAGATGTCTGGCATTTCCTCCGGTTCTTTGATGGATATCAATTTATTTTCCCAGGTTATGTGCAAGGGAAGAGGGAAGCCCCATCTATATGGTATTTGGGCCTTCCGTAGTTGCGTAGTAAGGGGTCTGAGAGCACCCCGTCTCTGCAAGGTCCTTAAGCATAAGTCTTGAAAAAATTGTACCACGTTACCCTGGTGTTTAAATGTAGGATTTCTCCTAGCTGCCATCAGAATTTCCTCTTTCTCCTGGTATTTAAGCATCTTGATAATGATATCCCGTGGTGGTTCCTCACTCTTAGGTTTAGGCCGTAATGCTCTATGAGCCCGTTCCATTTGGAATTTATTTTCATCTTCACTCCCCGTTATTCCTTGGAACAAGCTGGTTAAGTAATTATTCAGTTCCTTAGGAGTCACCGCTTCTGGAACACCTTTCAACCTTATATTACACCGGCGACTCCTATTCTCCAGATCTTCCAGCTTGTCGTAGATATCTTCTATATCTTGTCGCTGAGCATTCGACTGAGTTACTACATCATTTAAGCCCTCTGCCAAAGTATCCCCATTCTCTTCAAGTATGTTAATTCTAGAGCCAAGTTCTCCCATTTCTTGTTTAAGATCATTCAAGCTACTGGTAACTGTGTTTTGTAGCGTTTCCATTTTCTCCAGAAGTTTCTCAAAATTAGTGGCGATGTCTTGTTTTGACACCAAGTGATCTAAATCGGCCCTTGTTAGCGGGGTTTGGGTATTGGACTCCGGAGCGTCAGCCATTATGTCAGCATGTCCCCCATCAGAGCTGGGTGAAAGTTGTTCTGGGGATCTCTCACTTCTACCAGTTTTAAAGAATATAGGAGCTGTGGTTTGCTTGCCTAATGGCGTGGCCTTTGTATTCCTCTTAGCTGTCATATTAATTCTCCTCCACTGCTTTCAGGTTCACTCTTCCTAGCAGTTATGCAGCTCACTACACACTCAATCCAAATAGCCCCTCTGTTCCTTATGCGTAAGCTACTTGGTTTTTATGTTAAGGATACTGCCTCTCATGCAGTGTGCTTCTTTAGTGTCCAGCTCTTATATGTGATTGAATTAAGGGTAGGCCGCCATCTGTGAGCGTGTGTAGTGTTGCCAGAGTTGTGGTTGCATACGCTCTCCAAAGGGGGGCCTGAGGTCTGGGGACTATTAACGCTGCTGTTTTGCTGCTTGCCTCTGTATATTACAATAGCGCCTGTTTTATACTGTGTGTTGTCAATTTGCCCCTCGCTAGATATTGGCCTCTCGCTGCCGGACCTCTTCCCTCATATGGCTGTTTGTGCTGTCCACATTTTGTCCCCCTTAATTGTACCTTTTGGTTGTTATTTTGAGCTCTTTTCAGCCCCTGTTGTCAGGCCACGTGGATTACCGCCATTGATCTCCGCTCTGTATATTAAGCAGTTCCGTCTGACACGCTGTTCTGGAGAAGCGTTACCACTCACTGCTGCTCCATCTCCTTCACACAGATTGACCCCTGCTCTCTGGTCTCTGCTGTGGTGGCTTAAAGTCCCTTCATCTGCTGCCTTTATAGCCCAATAGCCTCTTTTAAACTTTGCACTGCCTGGAGCTCCACATTTAAGCAGCCATTTCTCGGCTCTTCCAGGCTCCGCCCCCCATCATTTATTATTTAAAGGGCATCAGTTCAGTATGCTTTGCCTTTGCATTGTCTCAGACCTGTTTGTGAGAGTTCCTGTGTATTATCTGGCTGCCTGACGTCCTTCCTGGTTCCTGATCCCTGGCTTGTTCCTGACTCTGCTGTTTTCCTTGTTCCTGATTCTGGCTCATCTGACTATTCGCTTTGGCTCCTGACTCGGCTTGTCTGACTACCAGCTCTGGTTTTGACTCCTGGCTTGTTATTTGACTTGTGAACTTTTTATTATTTTTTGCTATTAATAAAGGTGTGATTATTTTTGCACTTCTCGTCTCAGTCTGATTCCTGGCACCCTGACAATGAGCTAGTGACATATGGGATATACATTCCTACCAGGAGAGGGCAAAGTTTCCCAAACCTCAAAATGCCTATAAATACACCTCCCACCTCACTCCTACCTTAGTTTAATGTATAGAAAAGAAGTGAGGTGTAAAAAGGAGTAAAAAAGCAAACAAAAAGGGGAACTGTAAAAAAATAATGTGCTTTTATACAAAAAAAATCATAACCACCAATAAATAGGGTGGGTCTCATGGACTCTTGCCACTATGAAAGAAATTAATTAATCAGGTAAATTCTTACATAAATTATGTTTTCTTTCATTTAAGTGGCAAGAGTCCATGAGCTAGTGATGTATATACTACCCAAGATGTGGAAATACAGCCGCCTAGATTTAGAGTTTTAGGGTTAAAAAGCAGCGTAAAGGGGTCCTAACGCTGCTTTTTACCGCCCGCTGGTATTTAGAGTTTCCTTAACGTGACTCCAAAATTGATTAACGCTGAAATCGTTACCGACTACACAGACCCAGTAGTTAACATTAAATGCAAAAATAAACATCCACGAATCACACAAAAAAAAATTACACAAAGTACACTTACACTCATACAAACACTACACTATATTTATTTTTAATTTTTCTTATTTTCATGGCAAAATATAAAGGATCAAAGTTACTAGATCTCGGGTGTTTGAAAACCCCCCCCCACAAATATCCCTTTTCCATTGACTTACATTGACAGATGGGAACAGACATATAGCTACATCTAAATAATAATATTATCACATACATACACTAATCGATACATATAAACAATATACACCACATTACATAGAAAAATAAGATTTTGATCACGAAATAAATACGATTTAGCTACTTTTTTACACAAGACCATGACGTCACTCACTTTTTACGCTCAAAACCAGTCTTGCTACACACACATTTTTCTCCTCCATTGACTTCTATGGGGAAGACGTGCTCGTGCACACGACAGACAGATTTACCTAACGCACGAAAAAAGCGTAGACAAGAAAACTCTAAATACCAGCGTTACAATTGTGAAACTAACTCATGTTTTCCTGCGTTAGTCCAGCTATGACAAATAGATCATGAAATGGCTATTTCCCTATGGACTTATGGCTTTTACTTCTGTGAAATTCACAACAACATCAAATTGTTTGATACATTCACATTACATCAACTAAAAATCACCATCACTAATAACAAACATTTGGAATAATTACATCAGATTTAAACGGACAGAACAATAATTGGAATATTTCAGGATTCACAAACAGTAGACTATTGGAAACACCTTTCATTTACCTCTATTATAGCATTTCATTTATTCAACTCATATGCTTGCATGAACAGCATATCTACATAGGTTTAACACATGATCATTAATGGATGCACATACATTACTTTTAGCATTCACTCATACATGTGTATTCATATGATGGGGGAAAAACACATTACATTCTCTCTATGAATCAGGAAACATAAAATAGGGATTTTAATGTACATTTAACATCACTATTTGCTTACAATAAACCATTAGGAATTACGTACAATAAGAACATCATTAGAACAGATTACAGCTGTCACTTTTTGGGAAAGAACAACAATGCTATACTGCTTTATAGAAGTCAGCATATGTAGGACACAATCACAATATATACGTATATGTACATAACCACGCATCACGCAACCACAAAGCACACATTTATATTTTAATCAGCACACAATAACAATGTAGTCAAATACAACAACACAATGAGGATTTCATAACTACACAGGCAGGTTGATAATATGATGATGTCATCAGAAGCTTCAACCATACACATTACAGCTTTAGGACTGTACTGCCCCTTTCAGAAGTTTAGCACTCAATACTACAATACTACATATATGTAAACGACAGTTTGGAACATCATTATTATGGCGATTTTAAAGGGATGCGTACAAAATATTGACAGCTCTCAAATCACTTATATATACAATATTAGAGATGTCAGCCGGAAGATCGTCATTATTATTGCGATTTTAAAGGGACACCTAAAATATTGACATCTCGCCAATCACTTATATATACAATACTACAGATGGCAGCAGGAAGATCTTCAGTATTATTGCGATTTTAAAGGGACGCATACAATATTCACATCTCGGCAATCACTTATATATACAATACTAGAGATGTCAGCCGGAAGATCTTCTGTATTATTGCGATTTTAAAGGGACGCCTACAATATTGACATCTCGCCAGTCACTTATATATACAATACTACAGATGTCAGCTGTTACTTTATCGTTTACAAACAATATTGCAGCAATATTGATCGATCACATTCTATGCCATTATACACAAGTATGCACTTTCATTCATGTTAGCCTGGACGTGTGCTTTTTAATATAAGATCACGTTTAATAAGTATTTATTACGCATATGAACAAACATTACGAAGACGCACTGTATATGTTACATTTTACACTTTCACATTGAGATTCATTGGGGGAAAACAACATTTCAGCAAACACCTAAAAAAACCGCCCACTTTGAAAGCATTCACGCCGCTCACATACAAACAAGTGTATACAATCAGCAATCAATAGGAACTCACTACCATTGGACTAATTGCACTATAAATCCCCCAAACAACATGACCAAATCTACATTGTATCAATTCGCTTCTGTGTTTTTGCATACCTTGTTACTCCTTGTGTTGTGTTTGCTCTGCTGTTTGGCTTTGTGCTGCTTAGCTTGGCAAATATGGATGACGATTTGATAGACGCTGCTGCTGGTGCTGCAGCACAAGTAGAGATTCAGAGAATCAGGCGGGCTCGGCGGCTCCGAGTGAGACAAAGGGCTCGTTTGGTTCGAGGTCCTCCTGTCTACAGGGTGAGACCCACCTTGGAAAACATGAGTGACTTCGAGGTTTATGACAAGTATAGGCTCAATCGCGAACAGCTCATTGGCCTTTACGATGTTCTTAGACCTCATCTGGAGCCATGTATACGAATAAGGACTGCTGTCCCTGGCATCACTAAGATGCTAAGTTGTATATACGTCCTGGCCTCCTGGAGTTTTCAATCAGGAGAGATGTACATGCATGGCCTGGCTCAAGATACATTCTCAGTGGTTTTTGATACATTTCTGGATGCCATGGTACGTATTAGTAAGCGTTACATAGGATTCCCTCAGAATGATGGTGATTGGAGGCGCCTGAAGAGGGAATTCTTTGCAATCGTTGAATTGCCCAATGTCTTGGGAGCAATAGATTGCACCCACATTGCGCTGTGTGCTCCAGCACATGATGAGCCCTTCCGAAATCGCAAACATTTCCATAGCCTCAACGTGCAGTATGTTTGTGATGCACGGATGCGGATTATGCACGTGTGTGCGAATTTCGGCGGGGCTTGTCATGATGCCCACATCCTCAGCAGACATCATCAACCACCACTTCAGACGGTAAATAATAGAAGTTAGATAGGAGTATTGCCAATATATGTGAATTCTAGGGAAATGCCAAGTAGAGAATTGTGCAAATATGTTAGGATTGTTCATCAAATGATTAAAATGTTTTAATTTATTACTATAGGTGATGCTCTGGTCATTGGGTCCTGTAACGACTTTGCCACCTGGTTTTTAAAGACAACATCAGCTGGTAAGTATAAATAATGTATGGACTGTGGCTGGCGGAAATTTGGCACAAACAGACATCATATGTCATACATTTTAAGAACTATTATTTCTTTTACACATTACTTGAATTTTGGATACTCAGAAAGTGATCCTCTAGCAAAACTGTGGTTCAAAGTCAGATTCAAAGTCACACATTAGAGGTTAGGTCTACTCAATATATGACTCATCTTCACACTTGATGTATAGAACATAACACAAGATGCTACACACGCTTAGTAAGCTAGTGATAGAAATCGTTTCAGAAATAGAGGGTGGGAGAGGTGTGAAGAAATAATTAACACACTTGTATTGTGTTATGTTAGGTGCAAGTATTTGATATCCTTAACTGCAGGACCACTCAGTCTCACACCAAACCTTTAGGTTCATTAGATGTAATCAAGAACCTAGTTTTTGCTCATAGATCTGAGGGTCACTGCTGCATGGATGCAGAGTGAAAGAAATGAGATTTAAAGATATATTATCCCGATTGCAATAGCAGTTTGCAATATGCAGATAATTATATAGAGAGGAGGAAATGAGATTTAAAGGTATATTATCCCGATTGCAATAGCAGTTTGCAATATGCAGATAATTATAGAGATAGTAGATAAAAGAAAGGTAAATATAGATTAGTGTTAGTATGTGAATGTCAGCCTCAAATAACACAGGTTGCAACCAGGAGGTGTTTCTATATAAATTAAGCAGGAGAGCTCTATAACGGTTATATTGTTTTTAGTTAACAGGCAATCCTTAGTTAGTCTATAACGTTGTTAGAATTCATGTAAACAGCAGGCAGTCCTTCACAATCAACAGTATGATATTTGATAATACACATAGAATATTAAAGCACAGTTCGTCAAGCTGAAGCGATAGATATTACAAGCAATCAGATTGTTAAAGGTAGCTGAATTTGCATAAGCGTCACACTGTATAACATGCAGGAAAGTCCTTTAAAGTAGTAAGTGAATTAAGGTATATACGTTACCACCTTCAGAGAGTAAGAAATAGTAACGGTTACCGCAGCTTCAAGGTGAGTTACTATTGAGCACAGGAGTTGGTTGTTTGCAGCCAGAGTGAGAGAGAGCTCCTGAGACTTACGGTGACGTCAGACGCCGATACACGGCTTCAATGTATAAGCCGGGAGAAACAGATTTAACAAGTGTAAGATACTTTGAGGCAATTTAAGTTACTAATAGTAAATTCCTTGGTTAGGAATATCAGCAAGGTGTCTTCGTTGTTGCTCAGCTTATAGCTAAGTGAATACAAATTACCAAGCATAGGTAGACTGGAGGAGGGGCCTTATATAGGAATGTGAATACCTGAACATCCTGACTTAAAGGGACAGGAACATAACAGGACGCCCCCCTAAAAAGAGCCGCTCCGCGGATCAAGGCTTGGGTCGGTCGGGATGTCTTCGATGGAAAATTGAAAGAAGACGGGGTGCCGACAAATTAGAGTATGGTTCCCAGGAGTCCTCATCAGCCCCAAAACCTTTCCATCGTACCAGGTACTGGAGTTGATTGCGGTATAAACGAGAGTCCAAAATAGAATCCACTTCATACTCAACATCATCCACAACTGGAGGGTTAGTCAATGACGGATGAGGGGAATCCCTTGTCGGAGAGAAAGGTTTCAGGAGGGACACATGGAATGTAGGATGTATCCTGAGAGAGGGAGGTAGCTGAAGAGTCACAGCATTTGGATTAACAACCTTAACTATGTCATAGGGACCTATAAAGAGACTTCCAAGCTTTTTACTTGGAATACAGAGTTTCAAGTGTTTGGTACTTAACCAAACCTTATCCCCAGGTTTATAAGGAGGGGGTTTCGAGCGTCTCAAATCATAATGATGTTTCTGTGAAGCTTGAGCTTCTTGTAAGGTTGTTTTGAGAACAGAAAAACCCTCAGCAATAGTATTAACTGTCTGATCAACCGTAGGTAGCAAGGAATCGGTTCTGTGGAAAAGATGGTATGAAGGGTGAAAACCATAATTAATATAGAATGGCGAAGTTTTTGTGGATGAGTTGGTCATGTTATTATGTGCAAATTCTGCAGTAGGCAGCAGAGCGAACCAGTTATCCTGTTGGTTGGTACAATAGCATCTCAGATACTGTTCAAGAGACTGGTTAGTCCTTTCGCACTGACCATTAGTCTGGGGATGATAAGCAGTACTTAATCTCCTAGTAATCTTGAGTATAGAACATAACTGAGTCCAGAACTTAGAGGTGAATTGAGATCCTCTATCAGACGTGATGGAGTCAGGTAGTCCATGTAACTTTACAACATGATTCAAGAACAGTATGGCTGTTTCGGATGCGGTTGGTAAACCCATATGTGGGATAAAGTGTGCCATTTTAGAAAACAAATCAACAATGACTAGAATTGTGTTATGGTTAGAGGATGGAGGTAACTCCACTATATAGTCCATTGCTATGTCCTTCCAGGGTCTTTCAGGAACTGGTAATGAAAGTAGAAGTCCATAAGGACGAGTTCTAGTATGTTTGCAAGTAGCGCAGACAGAACAGGATCGAATGTAAGAAGAGACAGAACTTTTCATATTGGGCCACCAATAGTCTCTTTGTAGTATGCGTAGTGTTTTATGAAGTCCAGGATGTCCTGAAAGGAGAGAATCATGTGCAGAATGCATCAATTCTTTCCGTAGAGGTTCTGGAATGTATATCTGGTTTCCATGGTAATACAGATTACTACTGTGTTTTTGTAGATCTGCTAATGGGAGTTTTGGATCTGCTCTCTGATACTCTTTTATAGAGGTTTCAGTGATTGAAGTCAATCCAATGAACTTATTTTGTGGAATGATAGAATCTGGAGGTATATAATGTTGAGGTTTTGGATCCTTCCTTGAAAGCGCATCTGCTTTTGTATTTTTAGAACCTGGGCGGTAAGTGATGGTGAAATCAAATCTTGAAAAGAAGAGGCTCCATCTAACTTGTCTAGATGTTAATGTTTTGCTGGTTTTTAAATATTCAAGGTTTCTATGATCCGTAAATATAAGAATAGTATGTTTAGTACCCTCAAGGAGGTGTCTCCAAAACTCTAGTGCTGATTTTATAGCGAGAAGCTCTTTTTCACCAATAGCATAATTTAGCTCGGCTGAGCTCATTACCCTAGAGTAATATGATATTGGATGTAGTGCTTCCTTGGGTGAAACTCTTTGTGAGAGTACAGCTCCAAGAGCGTACTCAGAAGCATCAACCTCAAGCGTGTACTGTAAACTGGGATCTGGGAATTTGAGTATCGGTGCTGTTACAAACCTCTCCTTTAATACTTTAAATGCGTTCTCAGCTTGTATATTCCAAGAGAAACCAGGTTTTTTCTGAGTTAATTTAGTCAAGGGTCTAGCAATCTCAGAAAAGCCCTTGATAAACTTCCTATAGAAGTTTGCAAACCCAAGAAATCTCTGAACATCTTTTTTTGTACGGGGGGTGCTCCAGTTAGTAATAGCTTCCACTTTGTTTGCTTCCATAGTGATACCAGAAGGGGAAACCTGGTATCCTAAGAAGGAGATAGTAGTGGTATTAAAAATGCATTTCTCTAGCTTGGCATAGAGATGGTGTGTACGAAGTCTGGACAAAACAAGCTTGACATGGGTGTGATGGTTTGTTATATTGTCAGAATAGATTAAAATGTCATCTAAATAAATGACCATACAGACATCAAGTAAGTCATGAAATATGTCATTTATAAAACACTGGAACGTTGCAGGAGCATTGCACAGCCCAAAAGGCATTACTGTATATTCATACAGTCCATAACGTGTGCGGAAAGCTGTTAACCACTCATCGCCTTTCCTCATTCTTATCAAGTTATAAGCTCCTCTAAGATCTAATTTTGTGTAAATTTTAGCTCCTTGCAACCGTTCTATAAGTTCAGAGATAAGTGGGAGTGGGTACCTGTTTTTCTTGGTACATTTATTAAGTTGTCTGTAGTCAATAATAGGACGAAGTGATCCGTCCTTATTTTTAACAAAAAACATTGCAGCACCTGCTGGAGAGGTGGAAGGTCTTATAAAACCTTTCTTAAGGTTATCCTCTAAGTACTGTTTCAAATGAACCAATTCAGGTTCTGACATAGGGTATATATGACCAAAGGGAATGGAACTGCCCGGTAGTAAGTCTATAGGACAGTCATATGACCTGTGGGGGGGTAAGTTCTGAGCTTCTACTTTGTCAAACACATCAGAATATTCTTTATAACATTCAGGTAAAACATGATCAGTCATACAACACACAGAAGCTTTGGGAAAACAGACTTCCTTACAGTAAGTGGAATTGAAATTCACAACACCTTGTTTCCAAGAAATATCAGGATCATGTTTTATCAACCAATTGATACCAAAAATTAATGGGTATAAACTAGAGGGCAAAATGTCAAATGTACATGTCTCAGTATGGCCCTTCTGTGTGATAACTTGTAAGGGTGTGGTATGATGGGTAATAGGCCCTGTATTCATAAGAAAACCATCAACCAATCTTATGGCTTGTGCACTATCTTTTTTTATTGTGGGTATTTTATGTTTTGTTACAAATGCTTGGTCAATGAAATTCCCAGATGCACCAGAGTCAATAACAGCCTGGGTTTTTGTCTTCTGTAGACGCCACTGCAAAAGAACAGAAATTGGTAAATGAGTGGTAAGCGCAGACAATTTATTAAGACAATTTTGGTGTTGAAGATTCTTACCCCTCTTCTGTCTGATAAGCACAGGACAGTCTCTAACAGCATGGTCCTTTGCTGCGCAATATAAACACAAGTTATGTAGCTTCCTTCTGGCTTTTTCCTCTGGTTTTAGAGGACCCCTCATGACAGCAACTTCCATAGGTTCATCGTTTGATTTAGATGGTGCAGTGACCACAGGATGGTATGCTGGGATTTTCTTGACAACAGGATCAGATGGTGCCCTTTCAGATCTACGTTCTCTTATCCTTCTATCAACAGTGATACATAAAGTCATAAGATTCTCTAAATCCACAGGAACTGCACCACGGGCTAATTCATCTTTTAATGTTTCAGAAAGACCTGTTCTGAACTGATTTCTCAGAGCAGGTTCATTCCATTGGGTGTCTGGTGCCCATCTTTTAAAGTCCGTGATATATTCTTCTACTGCTCTTTTACCTTGTCGTAGGTTCCTAAGAGCTGTCTCAGCAGTATTCTGCTTATGATGGTCTTC
This sequence comes from Bombina bombina, assembly GCF_027579735.1. Classification (NCBI taxonomy): domain Eukaryota; kingdom Metazoa; phylum Chordata; class Amphibia; order Anura; family Bombinatoridae; genus Bombina; species Bombina bombina. The sequence continues at coordinate 39,072,791 of NC_069503.1, forward strand.
ATATAATAGGGACATGGCAGAGAAAAAGGCATCTAAGGAGTCCAATATGGGGTCATTGTTCTCATAGAAGGCGTTAGCCCATGATTTAGCCTCTCCTCTGAGATATGAGATGACCGTTAGAACTTTGACTCGATCAGATGCATAGGTTCGGGGTTTTAAAGAGAAATACAAAGTACAGGAGTTTTTAAATTCTCTAAACTGAGTCCTGTCACCAAAGAATTTTTCAGGTGGAGATACAATTGGTTCAGGTGTTAAATCAATAGGAGCAGGTTTATCAGATAAATGCACATTAATAAACTTCCTAATGTGATCATTTTCAATTTTAATTTCTCTGAGGCCTTGTAGCATATGGTCCATGCTTTGTGCAAGGGAACCAACACGGTTTGTAAGTTTACTGATATCCATGCTGTAGGATATATGTTAGGCTTGGTAATATGTTATGTTAGGTGCAAGTATTTGATATCCTTAACTGCAGGACCACTCAGTCTCACACCAAACCTTTAGGTTCATTAGATGTAATCAAGAACCTAGTTTTTGCTCATAGATCTGAGGGTCACTGCTGCATGGATGCAGAGTGAAAGAAATGAGATTTAAAGATATATTATCCCGATTGCAATAGCAGTTTGCAATATGCAGATAATTATATAGAGAGGAGGAAATGAGATTTAAAGGTATATTATCCCGATTGCAATAGCAGTTTGCAATATGCAGATAATTATAGAGATAGTAGATAAAAGAAAGGTAAATATAGATTAGTGTTAGTATGTGAATGTCAGCCTCAAATAACACAGGTTGCAACCAGGAGGTGTTTCTATATAAATTAAGCAGGAGAGCTCTATAACGGTTATATTGTTTTTAGTTAACAGGCAATCCTTAGTTAGTCTATAACGTTGTTAGAATTCATGTAAACAGCAGGCAGTCCTTCACAATCAACAGTATGATATTTGATAATGCACATAGAATATTAAAGCACAGTTCGTCAAGCTGAAGCGATAGATATTACAAGCAATCAGATTGTTAAAGGTAGCTGAATTTGCATAAGCGTCACACTGTATAACATGCAGGAAAGTCCTTTAAAGTAGTAAGTGAATTAAGGTATATACGTTACCACCTTCAGAGAGTAAGAAATAGTAACGGTTACCGCAGCTTCAAGGTGAGTTACTATTGAGCACAGGAGTTGGTTGTTTGCAGCCAGAGTGAGAGAGAGCTCCTGAGACTTACGGTGACGTCAGACGCCGATACACGGCTTCAATGTATAAGCCGGGAGAAACAGATTTAACAAGTGTAAGATACTTTGAGGATTCCGGTCAAAATAAGGAAACCTGAAATATGACGATCCAAAGTTGAAAAGCACACAGCAATTTAAGTTACTAATAGTAAATTCCTTGGTTAGGAATATCAGCAAGGTGTCTTCGTTGTTGCTCAGCTTACAGCTAAGTGAATACAAATTACCAAGCATAGGTAGACTGGAGGAGGGGCCTTATATAGGAATGTGAATACCTGAACATCCTGACTTAAAGGGACAGGAACATAACATATTGTTTGTTTATCACTTTCTCTGCCATTAGGGAGATTACTTCATCTAAAGACTGAAAGTGAAGAATTCAAGACTGAAAGTGAAGAATTCATGACTGAAAGTGAACAATCCCAGACTGAAAGTGAAGAATCCAAGATTGAAAGTGAAGAATCCAAGATTGAAAATGAAGAATACCAATGTGATCATTTTTGGCATTGTCTTTCAAATGTGCTGACCTTGAAAACCATACAAAGACACGTTCACATGGTAAGTGGCAACAATTTGATGGACTAAGGCTGTGGATGCATCCTATTGGAGACACTTAGATTTTTTTTATTTTAGATGGTATTTCACATTCCTCTCATTTGAAAATGATGAATAAGACACCTAATGAAGATAAACTGTTATTTTCAAGATAATTGACTTTCAAAGACCATGCATACAGGTTGGTTTGCACAATGCATGCTAGTTACGAATCACAGGAGGAAGAATGTTTTGAATTAGGAATAGTTACATGTCCTAGATTAGAATATTTTTATTTTACATACATTACCCCTACTTTGTGCTACAGAGGAATCACATTCTGACCAATCAGACAAAGGAATACATCTTAGAGTTGATATAGAGGTATATTATTAGAAGGGACATGCAATATTACATTTATGTTCAGCATACTATATAAATGTTTTTTGAAGATGTTATATGCATTTTTTTATATTTTAAAATGCTGATATTTAAATGTAATATTGATGAGACAATATAATGTTATTTGAAATTATGGATAGGTATATATATATATATATATATATATATATATATGTATATATATATATATATATTTAAATATCTATTGTTTAAAAAAAATGTTAGAGCATAGACACAAGATGAAATGTAATTTCTTTTAATGAATTTATTAAGACGTGTTCATGAAATAACTAATGTTTATATTTTTTTTCAGAGTTTCATCTGTGATGAATTACCCTATTTTTTCTTTAATTTATTTTATTGTCAATAAATAATTTTTTTATACTATATCTTTTTTTTTATTTACAAAATTTTCTTTTTAAAAAATATTATAAGAAATATATCCATATAATCTGACAAGTAAAAAAAAATACTACCATGACTGTTAGTTGTCTATTTGACAAGCACATGTCTGATCTCAAAACTTTCATGTATTGAATTAATAATATAAAAACGTATTATTCAGATAATGTTAAAGTCAAGTATCTTTTTAAAATTATTTTGGATTTAAATCCATTGATGTTTTTATTGTGTAATTTATAGATGTTAAAATTTGATGAGGATATGTAGTCTACATTAGACAGAACAACTTCGTTCTTTCATTTTTAAGAAAGGAAAGTGGTTAAGTTACATTAAAGTGACATTTTTTTTTCTTTTTTGGATAATCTCATGTATCTTTGTTATGAAATGTAAAATCATTTTATTTCATATTTAGACCAAGCTAGTTATTGTATGCCATATTGATGACTTTTCTGTTCTAGTGGAGTCATTTGAAGGCTCATTTAACTATAGCTAGCTAGTAATATAATTGTCAAAAATTATTCATGTTACCTCTTGGATAGATATCAGATATCTATATGTATCTTCATTCCCCTTTAGTTTGTTTATACAATGTTAAAGGGACACTAAACCCATTTTATTTTCTTTCGTGATTTCCATAGAGCAGGCAATTTTAATCAACTTTCGAATTTACTCCTATTATCAATATTTATTCGCTCTCTTGCTATCTTTATTAGAAAGATAAGGCATTTAATTTTTTGGGGTTTCAGAACTCTGGACAGCATTTTTTGATTGGTGGATGAATTTATCAAACAATCAGCAAGGACAACCTAGGTTGTTCACCAAAAATGGGCCGAAATATAAACTTACAATCTTTCATTTCCAAAAAAGATAGCAAGAGAATGAATAAAATATTATAATCATAGAAAATTCTAAAGTTGATTAAAATGTCATGCTCTGTCTGAATTACAAATTAAAATATTTGGGTTCAGTGTCCCTTTAACTCCACATATTCCTAATGTTTTGGTCCTTAAAGGGACATTAAAAAAATATATAATTTAGTGAATTATAGACAAGGGAAATTTTATTGAAACAACATTTAAATGTATTATTAGTATCTAATTTGATTCATTCTTTAAATATCCTTTGTTATAGAAATATCAGTGCACATGGCTTAGATAATGATATAAGGCATCTATGTGCAAACAACAATCAGCATCAAAAGAGCCTATCTAGCTAAGCTTTTAAGCCAAGAATCGAAATTTTAAAAAGATAATGAGAGAAAAAAAAAATATATAACGTGGTTTTAATATTCTATTATCCCTCGAAATCATTACAAACATATAGCTTAATGTCCCTTTAAAGTGAAGATGGCTAAATACAGACATTAGAACATATTTCATTCACAGTGGGGCAAACAATCCAGAAGTTTGACAAAGGGAGGTGCATAGGTTTATGATCATCAAAGCATTATTTGGAAATATCTACTTAAAGGGACATGAAACCCTAATCTTTTATTTTGTGATTTAAAGAGTATGCCATTTTTAAAAAATTCAATTACTTCGATTATGTCCTTATCTTAATTCTCTTGACATACTTTTCTTGAAAAGCATAGCTAGATAGGCTCAGTAGTTGATGATTGGTTGCTGCACATATATGCCTTGTGTGATTGGCTCCCCCATGTGCATTACTATTTATTCAATAAAGGATATCTAAAGAATGATGCAAAATAGATAATAGAAGTGAATTTGAATCTTGTTAAAAATTGTCTTCTCTACTTGAATCATGAAATAAAATATTTGGGTTTAGTGTCCCTTTAATTGTGGCTGGCCAACAATACATATTTACAAGGTTTACACAGATTTATTTAGAGCAAGATTGCATATCAGCTCATGAAAGGGACGGAAAATTAACAAGCTTTTATAGTTCTGGAATATGAAATAAAATATAATTTAAAACATTAACATTTAATTCTATCATCTATTTGAAATCATTATTTTATGGTTATTTGCTTTAAAAACATATCTAGATATGTTCAGTAGATGAAGATTGGTGGATGCACAGAGATGCCTTGTGTGATTTGCTCAACCATGTGCATTGCAATTTCTTCTGCTAAGGATATCTAAATAAAAAGATAAATTGAGTTACATTTAAAAGTCTAAAAATGTATTCTTTCTCCGGATTATTTTTAGAAATTATTTTGGTGTAATGTCTCTTTACAAATAAAGACGCCATTGCACAATAACAGATGTGAGCAGTTCAGACAAATACAAACTCGAGGTTTATTTACTAATAAGAAACAAAGTGTAGTTTAACATTTATAAACAGATTCTCCAAGTTACGGACATTAGAACCAGAACTTACGCATTTGAGAAATGTCGCGTGGGAAACGTATCTTGCAACACGAGATTCGCATCTTTACACATTCTAGTCTAATGTCACACAATAGCACACATTCAATGTGCATTATAAATACATTTAATAGAGCAATGTCAATACTTCACAATAAGTCATGAAATTGGTTTAATGAACAATAAATACATTCAATGTAAAATTTGTATTACTAAAACGTATTTGAATTAAAGAAACAGAACGATATTAAACATAGAAATGTCTACAACATTTAATAATGTGACAGGATTTGATTTTTGACAATTGAAACATTAATATTTAATGGATCACGTATATTAAATCTGCATCACACATATCCGCATAACAGCCCCATGAGTTACAAATAAGTCTACATGAAAAATGTAGTAACAGCACCCCCAGGAGGTATATGTATGGAAGTTACTAAGATATGAAACATTAAGGAACGGCCAATCAGAGTTCATCACACAAACATAACTTGAGTCAGGATGGTCTCACAGACATTATAACAATATTTCAAAATTTTATCCAATCAGATGTACAGATACCATGTCCCATGGTGCATCTCATGTTTACTTCACCATATAAAAGTCCATTACACGTTGCCATCTTTGTCAGTTCTCTAATGCCTGCTGGCAGTTGATATTATTATTATAATATATTTCTTCGACAACCCAGCAGGCATGACACCTCCCAGGTTCACCAAGAAGGAGAGTGCTGCACACGCCATCCAGGACTTTTATCTGCAGCTGTTTGGGAACAAGAGGGGGTCGACAGATGTGAAGTTTAAGAAGGCCCTCTGGACGGCTATCACCAATGTGGTTGAATTGGTGTTGGGCGTCAAGAGGAGCCAGGATCAGATCATGCGGAGGTTCTGAGATATGAGGTTGCGATTGCACAAAAAAGTCGACCTCATAAGGGAGTGGGTACAAGCCCGTCGGAGGGATGGTCGCAAAGTTAAACCCCCACGGAAACTCTACCTACTCCCTTATGAGGTGACTTTATGCCAGCTCCTCAATCTCCGGGTCCCCTGCAGATTTAGATCCTCTCCATCCTCAGCCGCCCCTTCTTCCCTACCAGCTGCTGGATTACAAAGTCCGGACACGGGGGCCAGTGCAGCTGCTTCTCCGTCCGGTGGCCTGGGAGGAGCAGACAGAGATTCTGAACCAGGTAACTATCCAACTTCATCTAATATATTAATATTTGAGTAGACTTTTAAAAAATGTGTATATAGTCATATATTCAACCTATATAGATCTCACAACATACGCAACATATGATGTTTAGATATCTCAATTTAGATTAGTCACACATGAAATAGGAGTGATGTTTCTTGCGCTCTCCAGAATATGCGTCACAGAGCGAAAAGGGAATTGTGCATCCGTGAAATCACTATCATCCGCCATTTCATACATTGACTATGGAATCATAACCCAGTTATAAATATTCTTTGTTATTGTTCAATATTAACAAATATATGATTTCCATCTCATAATACACTCAATTGCAAATATATTTGAAGTCTTTATGAAATTATACTCATCACACTACTCTATCAAAATGAATTTAGACTCACGGATGCGTAATTCCGCTTTGAATCATTGTGCAATGATCACAAAAAATAGAATTTCGCACACATGAAAACATGTGTTTGCTGTAACTGGCATCGCTTTACACATGTTGCTCAAATCATGGATGCGCAATTCCTCTTGGAATCATTGCGCAATGATCACAAAAAATAGAATTGCGCACACACGTGAACATGTGTTTGCTGTAACTGGCATTGCTTTACACATGTTGCTCAAATGTATATGTTAATTAGTATATATGTGAAGAATACAGTATCCTTATTTTCAATCTTCTACATTCTAAAAACTATACTAGCAAAATCAAAATAAACAATGAACTATGTCCATCAATTGATGAGAATGCAAGAACACAACAAATTAATTAGAGCTACAGTCAACAACATAACAGATTGAAAATAAGAGTACAGGATATATTTTTGATGACATTAATTGAGTAAACAATGAACTCATGTGAATAAAAATCGATTATTAGTTTGTCACTGTAAATTTTTACAACAAATGTTTTTCTCCATGGCCTGATTTGTATTAATGAGATCCAATCCTCATTGAATATTTTACAGATCTGGATGTTGGTGCTGGAACCTCAAGCCAGGGCTTGTCACAGTATGGTATGTCTCATTTTAATTTACATTTGTCTTAGAAACATGGACATAACATTACATAATACATTCACATTGATTGATATTTATATGGATACTGTAATTCTATTTTTTTATTACTTTAAATTAAGAATCAACAATCAAATTTTGGATTACATTGTAATACAAATCTAAAATTTGGACTATTTTAAGATATCCCTTCTATTCTTTATATCTTCATTTTACTGTAAGATTATTTTCATGGCCAATTTTATATTCTGCCCCTGTGTATTGCTTGATATTTTTGGGATACATTTTGACAACATTCACACATTTTTGCATATGTTTCTATTTTACAAATATACATTACATATTTTTATTGTTTCTAGTCATTTAAGGGACATGACAACTAACTTTTAAAATTAATGATTTAGACACGTGATTTTCTTGTTTTGTATAAACATTTGATTAGCTAAATTGCTTCAGTCTATTGTTATCGTTATTCTAAAATCATATCTAGGTCTGTTTAGGTTAAGCAATGCATTACTGGTATTAACCGGCTTTTTTTAATGCTGAAATTTGCCTATTTTCATAGGTTCAAATCATGTGTTCAGATAACAGTAGTACATAGTTGCTCCTTTAAAAATAAAATATAACACAATGAAGCCAAAAAGTACAAAATAAGTCTATTATCAATTTTTAAAAAATCACAGGCTTGATTTTAATGCAAAAATTATCCAATTACACATTTGGAGCTTCATGTCCCTTTAAGAGAGGATAATTAAAGAATCTTGAGAATATCCTTAAATAACATATTAGGGGCGCGATCCGATATAGATCGTAGTTTGCGGCGCAAGCGAGGGAACCCGCGTCGCCCGCAGTTTCAGCTCGCAACTCGAGCTATCCCATATACGGCGCCGTCAGATGCTAACGTGCCGTAAGTCAGATAAACCAGCGATGTCCAGAAATCTGCGCAAGTACAAATTTCTGGCGTCGCCAGTGACATACGGCACGTTAGAAACTGCCGGCGCCTACAAAACCTGACTAAAAGTCTAAATCACCCGCACTGTCTAACACGCCTCCTAAACATAGCCCGACACGTCTAACACGCCTCCCTAACATAGCCCGACACGTCTAACCCTCTATCCACTATCCCCCCTCACTATCCTAACAATAAAATATGAATTAACCCCTAAACCGCCGCTCCCGGAGCCCGCCACTACCTAATAAAGTTATTAACCCCTAAACCGCCGCCAGCTATATTAAATCTATAACCCCCTAAAGTGAGCCCCTAACACCGCCGCCATCTACCTTACCTACCTTACCTACCCCCTAAAGTGAGCCCCTACCCCGCCGCTATCTATTTTAAAATTATTAACCCCTAATCTAATCCCCCTACCCCGCCGCCATCTATATTAAATTATTTAACCCCTAAAATACTAAACTATCCCTACCACTAAACCTAAGTCTAACCCTACAAATAGCCCTGAAAAGGGCTTTTTGCGTGGCATTGCCCCAAAGTAACAGCTCTTTTGCCAGCCCTTAAAAGGGCTTTTTGCAGGGCATGCCCCAAAGAATTCAGCTCTTTTGCCAGCCCTTAAAAGGGCTTTTGGCGGGGCTTTGTCACAAAGTAAACTACTCTTTTGCCTACAATCTACATCCCCCTACACCGCAGCCACCTATAATAAATGTATTAACCCCTAATCTAATCCCCCTACACCGCCGCCAGCTATATTAACTATATTAACCCTAATTATATTAGGATTAATATAGTTAATATAGTTATTATATTATATATATTAACTATATTAACCCTAATTATATTAGGGTTAATATAGTTAATATCGTTATTATATTATATATATATTAAGTATAATAACCCTATCTAACTCTAACATCCTAACTAAACTCTTATTAAAATAAATCTAATATTAATATTATTAATTAAAATATTCCTATTTAAATCTAAATACTTACCTATAAAATAAACCCTAAGATAGCTACAATATAATTAATAATTACACTGTAGCTATGTTAGGGTTTATATTTATTTTACAGGTAAATTGTTAATTATTTTAACTAGGTATAATAGCTATTAAATAGTTATGAACTATTTAATAGCTACCTAGTTAAAATAATTACCCAATTACCTGTAAAATAAATCCTAACCTAAGTTACAAATACACCTACACTATCAATAAATTAAAGGGACACTGTACCCAAATTTTTTCTTTTGTAATTCAGAAAGAGCATGCAATTTTAAGCAACTTTCTAATTTACTCCTATTATCAATTTTAGTTCGTTCTCTTGCTATCATTATTTGAAAAAGAAGGCATCTAAGCTTTTTTTTGGTTTCAGGACTCTGGACAGCACTTTTTTATTGGTGGATGAATTTATCCACCAATCAGCAAGGACAACCCAGGTTGTTCACCAAAAATGGTCCGGCATCTAAACTTACATTCTTGCATTTCAAATAAAGATACCAAGAGAATGAAGAAAATTTGATAATATGAGTAAATTAGAAAGTTGCTTAAAATGTCATACTCTATCTGAATCACGAAAGAAAATTTTTGGGTACAGTGTCCCTTTAAATAAACTACAAATATCTATCGAAAAATACAATTAAATAAACTAAACTAAATTACAAAAAAAAAAAACACTAAATTACAAAAAATAAAAAAAAGATTACAAGATTTTTAAGCTAATTACACCTATTCTAAGCCCCCTAATAAAATAATAAACCCCCAAAATAAAAAAAATTCCCTACCCTATTCTAAATTAAAAATAGTTCAAAGCTCTTTTACCTTACCAGCCCTTAAAAGGGCCTTTTGCGGGGCATGCCCCAAAGAAAACTGCTCTTTTGCCTGAAAAAACCCACAATACCACCCCCCAACATTACAACCCACCACCCACATACCCCTAATCTAACCCAAACCACCCTTAAATAAACCTAACACTACCCCCCTGAAGATCTCCCTACCTTGTATTCACCCCGCCGGGCAGAACTCTTCATCCGATCCGGGCGATGTCCAATCAAGCGGCAAAGAAGAATTCTTCATCCTGGCGATGTTTTTCTCCAAGCGGCAGCAAAGTCTTCTTCCATCGGGCAGAATCTTCCATCAAGCGGCATCTTCAATCTTCATTCTTCGCTCCTCCAACGCGGAGCATCCATCCCGGCCGACGACTGAACAACGAATGAGGTACCTTTAAATGACGTCATCCAAGATGGCGTCCGTCGAATTAAGGTAGAAAAATCTGATTGGCTGATTGAATCAGCCAATCAGATTCAAGTTCAATCTGATTGGCTGATTGGTGTAGGGAGGGCAGGTTATAGGGCAAAAGAGCTGTTAACTTTGGGGCAAAGCCCCGCAAAAGGCCCTTTTAAGGGCTGGTAATAGAGTTTATTACTTTATGGATATTAGATTAGGGGTTAATAATATTAATATAGCTGGCGGCGGTGTAAGGGGTCAGATTAGGGGATAGATCAGGTAGATGGCGGCGGTTTTAGGGGCTCACAGTAGGGGGTTAGTTTATGTAGATGGCGGCGGTTTAGGGGTTAAATACTTTATTATGGATTGCGGCGGGGGATCGCGGTTGACAGGTAGATAGACATTGCGCATGCGTTAGGTGTTAGGTTTTATTTAGCAGATCGCGGTTGACAGCTAGATAGACATTGCGCATGCGTTAGGTGTTAGGTTTTATTTAGCAGATCGCGGTTGACAGTTAGATAGACATTGCGCATGCGTTAGGTGTTAGGTTTATTTAGCAGCTAGTTTAGAGAGTTACGTTAATATGATATCACTCCATATACCAATCACCACTATTTGGATACAACAATTGCAATAAGATTTTTCATACCCTATCTTTTCTATAACCCAGTGGGAGTGTAATTTCTTCTGCTTGCTATGTTTACACAGCTTGGCCTCAGGTGTGGATACCACAGTATAAATAAACTATTTCAATTGCCAATGTAAGGACAATGGAAATCCTTTTACAAGATTTTATACACTCAAGCTGGAAAAGTGGATCATTGAAAACCAATTAAAGGGGAGAACATGTTGGAGTAAACTGTCCCTTTAATGGTTTAAGTCTGAAGAACATATTTATGTGTAAATAATCAATCTCGAAAATTTAATTTAAAGAATGATTTGTCTTTATTATTACAATGTATCTTTGCTCAATTTTTATTAATTTGTGTAATTATCATTAATATTTTTAAATTTCTTTATTTTAGGTTGTGACTCAACATGGCTCATGCTAGAAGCCCTAGCACGCATAGAGCAGGCCGTGTTCCTGGGAAGGATGCACAACAACCTGCATGCCCAGCTACAGGTTCAGCGTTCGACTCTACAACGTATGATGCGTGTAGAGTCAACGCTTGAATCTGGAGCTGGACATGCACAGGACGATGAAGGTGATGCCCAATAAGTGGAGGATCTGGAGATGCTCCAAGGACGCAGATAAGAATCTTCCGTCCACATGTTTGCTGTTTTGTTTTTTCATGTTGCCATTTGGCCTTTTTTGTTTATTGTTGTGCCTGTTGCACTCTTTTACCTTGTCAAATGGCTCCAATGGGGCTGTGTTGGCCCTTGTCAACTACCTCCAAGGACTGTGATGCACTCTTTTACCTTGTCAAATGGCTCCAATGGGGCTGTGCTTGCCTTTGTTGGCCCTTGTCAACTCCCTCCAAAGACTGTGATGCACTCTTTTACCTTGTCAAATGGCTCCAATGGGGCTGTGTTGGCCCTTGTCAACTCCCTCCAAGGACTGTGATGCACTCTTTCACCTTGTCAAATGGCTCCAATGGGGCTGTGTTGGCCCTTGTCAACTCCCTCCAAGGACTGTGATGCACTCTTTTACCTTGTCAAATGTCTCTAATGGGGCTGTGCTGGCCTTTGTTGGCCCTTGTCAACTCCCTCCAAGGAATGTGATGCACTCTTTCACCTTGTCAAATGGCTCCAATGGGGCTGTGCTTGCCTTTGTTGGCCCTTGTCAACTCCCTCCAAGGACTGTGATGCACTCTTTCACCTTGTCAAATGGCTCCAATGGGGCTGTGTTGGCCCTTTTCAACTCCCTCCAAGGACTGTGATGTACTCTTTTACCTTGTCAAATGGCTCCAATGGGGCTGTGTTGGCCCTTGTCAACTCCCTCCAAGGACTGTGATGCACTCTTTTACCTTGTCAAATGGCTCCAATGGGGCTGTGTTGGCCCTTGTCAACTCCCTCCAAGGACTGTGATGCACTCTTTTACCTTGTCAAATGGCTCCAATGGGGCTGTGCTGGCCTTTGTTGGCCCTTGTCAACTCCCTCCAAGGACTGTGATGCACTCTTTCACCTTGTCAAATGGCTCCAATGGGGCTGTGTTGGCCCTTGTCAACTCCCTCCAAGGACTGTGATACACTCTTTCACCTTGTCAAATGGCTCCAATGGGGCTGTGTTGGCCCTTGTCAACTCCCTCCAAGGACTGTGATGCCCTCTTTTACCTTGTCAAATGGCTCCAATGTTTCAGATTTTTCAACATGTTTTTGGTCAACGTTATCTTATTTCTTTATGTTTTATGACATAATAATAAAATACATGTTATTCCACTATTCTTTGTCCTCTTTATTCATGTCATTGATTGAAATTTATAGTTTATGTGGTTAATCCTTAAAGGGACCTGAAACCAAATAATGGTCTTTCCTGATTCATAAATATAATACAATTGTAAATGACTTTAATATTTACATCTCCAATTTAATTTGATTCATTTTCTTGATACACTTTTCATCAAGGTTTATCTTTTCAAGATTAGGATTAGCATAGGAATGAATTTATATATATATATATATATATATATATATATATATATATATATATATATATTTCTATTTGTATGTATATATATATATATATATATATATATATACACTGCTCAAAAAAATAAAGGGAACACTAAAATAACACATCCTAGATCTGAATGAATAAAATATTCTAATTAAATACTTTGTTCTTTACATAGTTGAATGTGCTGACAACAAAATCACACAAAAATTAAAAAATGGAAATCAAAATTTTCAACCCATGGAGGTCTGGATTTGGAGTCACACTCAAAATAAAAGTGGAAAAACACACTACAGGCAGATCCAACTTTGATGTAATGTCCTTAAAACAAGTCAAAATGAGGCTTAGTAGTGTGTATGACCTCCCTACAATGCCTGTGCATGCTCCTGATGAGGTGGCGGATGGTCTCCTGAGGGATCTCCTCCCAGACCTGGACTAAAGCATCCACCAACTCCTGGACAGTCTGTGGTGCAAAGTGAAGTTGGTGGATGGAGCGAGACATGATGTCCCAGATGTGCTCAATTGGATTCAGGTCTGGGGAACGGGAGGGCCAGTCCATAGCATCAATGCCTTCATCTTGCAGGAACTGCTGACACACTCCAGCCACATGAGGTCTAGCATTGTCTTGCATTAGGAGGAACCCAGGGCCAACCGCACCAGCATATGGTCTCACAAGGGGTCTGAGGATCTCATCTTGATACCTAATGGCAGTCAGGCCACCTCTGGTGAGCACATGGAGGGCTGTTCGGCCCCTCAAAGAAATGCCACCCCACACCATTACTGACCCACTGCCAAACTGGCCATGCTGGAGGATGTTGCAGGCAGCAGAACGTTCTCCACGGCGTCTCCAGATTGTCACGTCTGTCAAATGTGCTCAGTGTGCCCCTGCTTTCATCTGTGAAGAGCACAGGGCGCCAGTGGCGAATTTGCCAATCTTGGTGTTCTCTGGCAAATGTCAAACGTCCTGCACGGTGTTGGACTGTAAGCACAACCCCCACCTGTTGACGTTGGGTCCTCATACCACCCTCATGGAGTCTGTTTCTGACCGTTTGAGCAGACACATGCACATTTGTGGCCTGCTGGAGGTCATTTTGCAGGGCTCTGGCAGTGTTCCTCCTGTTCCTCCTTGCACAAAGGCGGAGGTAGCGGTCCTGCTGCTGGGTTGTTGCCCTCCTACAGCCTCCTCCACGTCTCCTGATGTACTGGCCTGTCTCCTGGTAGCGCCTCCATGCTCTGGACACTACGCTGACAGACACAGCAATCCTTCTTGCCACAGCTCGCACTGATGTGCCATCCTGGATGAGCTGCACTACCTGAGCCACTTGTGTGGGTTGTAGACTCCGTCTCATGCTACCACTAGAGTGCAAGCACCACCAGCATTCAAAAGTGACCATATCATCAGCCAGAAAGCATAGGAACTGAGAAGTGGTCTGTGGTCACCACCTGCAGAACCACTCCTTTATTGGGGGTGTCTTGCTAATTGCCTATAATTTCCACCTGTTGTCTATCCCATTTGCACAACAGCATGTGAAATTGATTGTCACTCAGTGTTGCTTCCTAAGTGGACAGTTTGATTTCACAGAAGTGTGATTGACTTGGAGATACATTGTGTTGTTTAAGTGTTCCCTTTATTTTTTTGAGCAGTGTATATATATATATATATATATATATATATATATATATATATATATATATATATGTATATAATTTTTTTTGTATTTTCACATCCATGTGTTCATTTGTAAACTATTTGTGAATTGATGCACCTTTAACAAATGATCCCAGGATTGATACAATGAGATAATTTCTTGAAATTATAAATTTGATATAAATAGTATCCTCTCTGTGAATCCTGAAACTGAATAGTTTGTATTTCATGTCCTTTTAAGTGATGCTGAGCACAATTGTTAAAGGGACACTGTACCCCAAAATGTAATTTCGTGATTCAGATTGAGCATGAAATTTCAATCAAAACAGAATTTATGTTTACCTGATAAATTACTTTCTCCAACGGTGTGTCCGGTCCACGGCGTCATCCTTACTTGTGGGATATTCTCTTCCCCAACAGGAAATGGCAAAGAGCCCAGCAAAGCTGGTCACATGATCCCTCCTAGGCTCCGCCTACCCCAGTCATTCGACCGACGTTAAGGAGGAATATTTGCATAGGAGAAACCATATGATACCGTGGTGACTGTAGTTAAAGAAAATAAAATATCAGACCTGATTAAAAAACCAGGGCGGGCCGTGGACCGGACACACCGTTGGAGAAAGTAATTTATCAGGTAAACATAAATTCTGTTTTCTCCAACATAGGTGTGTCCGGTCCACGGCGTCATCCTTACTTGTGGGAACCAATACCAAAGCTTTAGGACACGGATGAAGGGAGGGAGCAAATCAGGTCACCTAAATGGAAGGCACCACGGCTTGCAAAACCTTTCTCCCAAAAATAGCCTCAGAAGAAGCAAAAGTATCAAACTTGTAAAATTTGGTAAAAGTGTGCAGTGAAGACCAAGTCGCTGCCCTACATATCTGATCAACAGAAGCCTCGTTCTTGAAGGCCCATGTGGAAGCCACAGCCCTAGTGGAATGAGCTGTGATTCTTTTGGGAGGCTGCCGTCCGGCAGTCTCGTAAGCCAATCTGATGATGCTTTTAATCCAAAAAGAGAGAGAGGTAGAAGTTGCTTTTTGACCTCTCCTTTTACCGGAATAAACAACAAACAAGGAAGATGTTTGTCTAAAATCCTTTGTAGCATCTAAATAGAATTTTAGAGCGCGAACAACATCCAAATTGTGCAACAAACGTTCCTTCTTCGAAACTGGTTTCGGACACAGAGAAGGTACGATAATCTCCTGGTTAATGTTTTTGTTAGAAACAACTTTTGGAAGAAAACCAGGTTTAGTACGTAAAACCACCTTATCTGCATGGAACACCAGATAAGGAGGAGAACACTGCAGAGCAGATAATTCTGAAACTCTTCGAGCAGAAGAAATTGCAACCAAAAACAAAACTTTCCAAGATAACAACTTAATATCAACGGAATGTAAGGGTTCAAACGGAACCCCCTGAAGAACTGAAAGAACTAAGTTGAGACTCCAAGGAGGAGTCAAAGGTTTGTAAACAGGCTTGATTCTGACCAGAGCCTGAACAAAGGCTTGAACATCTGGCACAGCTGCCAGCTTTTTGTGAAGTAACACAGACAAGGCAGAAATCTGTCCCTTCAGGGAACTTGCAGATAATCCTTTTTCCAATCCTTCTTGAAGGAAGGATAGAATCTTAGGAATCTTAACCTTGTCCCAAGGGAATCCTTTAGATTCACACCAACAGATATATTTTTTCCAAATTTTGTGGTAAATCTTTCTAGTTACAGGCTTTCTGGCCTGAACAAGAGTATCGATAACAGAATCTGAGAACCCTCGCTTCGATAAGATCAAGCGTTCAATCTCCAAGCAGTCAGCTGGAGTGAGACCAGATTCGGATGTTCGAACGGACCCTGAACAAGAAGGTCTCGTCTCAAAGGTAGCTTCCATGGTGGAGCCGATGACATATTCACCAGATCTGCATACCAAGTCCTGCGTGGCCACGCAGGAGCTATCAAGATCACCGACGCCCTCTCCTGATTGATCCTGGCTACCAGCCTGGGGATGAGAGGAAACGGCGGGAACACATAAGCTAGTTTGAAGGTCCAAGGTGCTACTAGTGCATCCACTAGAGCCGCCTTGGGATCCCTGGATCTGGACCCGTAGCAAGGAACTTTGAAGTTCTGACGAGAGGCCATCAGATCCATGTCTGGAATGCCCCACAGTTGAGTGACTTGGGCAAAGATTTCCGGATGGAGTTCCCACTCCCCCGGATGCAATGTCTGACGACTCAGAAAATCCGCTTCCCAATTTTCCACTCCTGGGATGTGGATAGCAGACAGGTGGCAGGAGTGAGACTCCGCCCATAGAATGATTTTGGTCACTTCTTCCATCGCTAGGGAACTCCTTGTTCCCCCCTGATGGTTGATGTACGCAACAGTTGTCATGTTGTCTGATTGAAACCGTATGAACTTGGCCCTCGCTAGCTGAGGCCAAGCTTTGAGAGCATTTAATATCGCTCTCAGTTCCAGAATATTTATCGGTAGAAGAGATTCTTCCCGAGACCAAAGACCCTGAGCTTTCAGGGATCCCCAGACCGCGCCCCAGCCCATCAGACTGGCGTCGGTCGTGACAATGACCCACTCTGGTCTGCGGAAGGTCATCCCTTGTGACAGGTTGTCCAGGGACAGCCACCAACGGAGTGAGTCTCTGGTCCTCTGATTTACTTGTATCTTCGGAGACAAGTCTGTATAGTCCCCATTCCACTGACTGAGCATGCACAGTTGTAATGGTCTTAGATGAATGCGCGCAAAAGGAACTATGTCCATTGCCGCTACCATCAAACCTATCACTTCCATGCACTGCGCTATGGAAGGAAGAGGAACGGAATGAAGTATCCGACAAGAGTCTAGAAGTTTTGTTTTTCTGGCTTCTGTCAGAAAAATCCTCATTTCTAAGGAGTCTATTATTGTTCCCAAGAAGGGAACCCTTGTTGACGGAGATAGAGAACTCTTTTCCACGTTCACTTTCCATCCGTGAGATCTGAGAAAGGCCAGGACAATGTCCGTGTGAGCCTTTGCTTGAGGAAGGGACGACGCTTGAATCAGAATGTCGTCCAAGTAAGGTACTACGGCAATGCCCCTTGGTCTTAGCACAGCTAGAAGGGACCCTAGTACCTTTGTGAAAATCCTTGGAGCAGTGGCTAATCCGAAAGGAAGCGCCACAAACTGGTAATGCTTGTCCAGGAATGCGAACCTTAGGAACCGATGATGTTCCTTGTGGATAGGAATATGTAGATACGCATCCTTTAAATCCACCGTGGTCATGAATTGACCTTCCTGGATGGAAGGAAGAATTGTTCGAATGGTTTCCATCTTGAACGATGGAACCTTGAGAAACTTGTTTAAGATCTTGAGATCTAAGATTGGTCTGAACGTTCCCTCTTTTTTGGGAACTATGAACAGATTGGAGTAGAACCCCATCCCTTGTTCTCCTAATGGAACAGGATGAATCACTCCCATTTTTAACAGGTCTTCTACACAATGTAAGAATGCCTGTCTTTTTATGTGGTCTGAAGACAACTGAGACCTGTGGAACCTCCCCCTTGGGGGAAGCCCCTTGAACTCCAGAAAATAACCTTGGGAGACTATTTCTAGCGCCCAAGGATCCAGAACATCTCTTGCCCAAGCCTGAGCGAAGAGAGAGAGTCTGCCCCCCACCAGATCCGGTCCCGGATCGGGGGCCAACATTTCATGCTGTCTTGGTAGCAGTGGCAGGTTTCTTGGCCTGCTTTCCCTTGTTCCAGCCTTGCATTGGTCTCCAAGCTGGCTTGGCTTGAGAAGTATTACCCTCTTGCTTAGAGGACGTAGCACTTTGGGCTGGTCCGTTTCTACGAAAGGGACGAAAATTAGGTTTATTTTTGGCCTTGAAAGGCCGATCCTGAGGAAGGGCGTGGCCCTTACCCCCAGTGATATCAGAGATAATCTCTTTCAAGTCAGGGCCAAACAGCGTTTTCCCCTTGAAAGGAATGTTAAGTAGCTTGTTCTTGGAAGACGCATCAGCTGACCAAGATCTCAACCAAAGCGCTCTGCGCGCCACAATAGCAAACCCAGAATTCTTAGCCGCTAACCTAGCCAATTGCAAAGTGGCGTCTAAGGTGAAAGAATTAGCCAATTTGAGAGCATTGATTCTGTCCATAATCTCCTCATAAGGAGGAGAATCACTATCGACCGCCTTTACCAGCTCATCGAACCAGAAACACGCGGCTGTAGCGACAGGGACAATGCATGAAATTGGTTGTAGAAGGTAACCCTGCTGAACAAACATCTTTTTAAGTAAACCTTCTAATTTTTTATCCATAGGATCTTTGAAAGCACAACTATCTTCTATGGGTATAGTGGTGCGTTTGTTTAAGGTGGAAACCGCTCCCTCGACCTTGGGGACTGTCTGCCATAAGTCCTTTCTGGGGTCGACCATAGGAAACAATTTTTTAAATATGGGGGGAGGGACGAAAGGAATACCGGGCCTTTCCCATTCTTTATTTACAATGTCCGCCACCCGCTTGGGTATAGGAAAAGCTTCTGGGAGCCCCGGGACCTCTAGGAACTTGTCCATTTTACATAGTTTCTCTGGGATGACCAACTTGTCACAATCATCCAGAGTGGATAATACCTCCTTAAGCAGAATGCGGAGATGTTCCAACTTAAATTTAAACGTAATCACATCAGGTTCAGCTTGTTGAGAAATGTTCCCTGAATCAGTAATTTCTCCCTCAGACAAAACCTCCCTGGCCCCATCAGACTGGTTTAGGGGCCCTTCAGAACCATTATTATCAGCGTCGTCATGCTCTTCAGTATCTAAAACAGAGCAGTCGCGCTTACGCTGATAAGTGTTCATTTTGGCTAAAATGTTTTTGACAGAATTATCCATTACAGCCGTTAATTGTTGCATAGTAAGGAGTATTGGCGCGCTAGATGTACTAGGAGCCTCCTGAGTGGGCAAGACTCGTGTAGACGAAGGAGGGAATGATGCAGTACCATGCTTACTCCCCTCACTTGAGGAATCATCTTGGGCATCATTGTCATTGTCACATAAATCACATTTATTTAAATGAGAAGGAACTATGGCTTCCCCACATTCAGAACACAGTCTATCTGGTAGTTCAGACATGTTAAACAGGCATAAACTTGATAACAAAGTACAAAAAACGTTTTAAAATAAAACCGTTACTGTCACTTTAAATTTTAAACTGAACACACTTTATTACTGCAATTGCGAAAAAATATGAAGGAATTGTTCAAAATTCACCAAAATTTCACCACAGTGTCTTAAAGCCTAAAAAGTATTGCACACCAAATTTGGAAGCTTTAACCCTTAAAATAACGGAACCGGAGCCGTTTTTAACTTTAACCCCTTTACAGTCCCTGGTATCTGCTTTGCTGAGACCCAACCAAGCCCAAAGGGGAATACGATACCAAATGACGCCTTCAGAAAGTCTTTTCTAAGTATCAGAGCTCCTCACACATGCGACTGCATGTCATGCCTCTCAAAAACAAGTGCGCAACACCGGCGCGAAAATGAGGCTCTGCCTATGATTTGGGAAAGCCCCTAAAGAATAAGGTGTCTAAAACAGTGCCTGCCGATATAATCTTATCAAAATACCCAGATTAAATGATTCCTCAAGGCTAAATATGTGTTAATAATGAATCGATTTAGCCCAGAAAAAGTCTACAGTCTTAATAAGCCCTTGTGAAGCCCTTATTTACTATCTTAATAAACATGGCTTACCGGATCCCATAGGGAAAATGACAGCTTCCAGCATTACATCGTCTTGTTAGAATGTGTCATACCTCAAGCAGCAAGAGACTGCTCACTGTTCCCCCAACTGAAGTTAATTGCTCTCAACAGTCCTGTGTGGAACAGCCATGGATTTTAGTAACGGTTGCTAAAATCATTTTCCTCATACAAACAGAAATCTTCATCTCTTTTCTGTTTCTGAGTAAATAGTACATACCAGCACTATTTTAAAATAACAAACTCTTGATTGAATAATAAAAACTACAGTTAAACACTAAAAAACTCTAAGCCATCTCCGTGGAGATGTTGCCTGTACAACGGCAAAGAGAATGACTGGGGTAGGCGGAGCCTAGGAGGGATCATGTGACCAGCTTTGCTGGGCTCTTTGCCATTTCCTGTTGGGGAAGAGAATATCCCACAAGTAAGGATGACGCCGTGGACCGGACACACCTATGTTGGAGAAATTTCGAATTTACTCCTATTATCAAATTATCTTCATTCTCTTGGTATCTTTATTTGAAATGCAAGAATGTAAGTTTAGATGCCGGCCCATTTTTGTTGAACAACCTGGGTTGTCCTTGCTGATTGGTGGATAAATTAATCCATCAATAAAAAAGTGCTGTCCAGAGTGCTGAAAACAAAATAAAACTTAGATGCCTTCTTTTTAAAAAAATGATAGCAAAAGAATGAAGAACGAAGAAAAATTGATAATAGGAGTCAATTAGAAAGTTGATTAAAATTGCATGCTCTTTCAGAATTACAAATGAACAAACGTGGGTTCAGTGTCCCTTTAAGGAATGGATATGCATTTGTAATGCCATTTTTGTCCTTTTTACATGAACATGGACATCTAATCTTTTTAAAAAAAGACTATTTGAATGTTGACAGCACACATGTATTCCAATTTCACTTATATCTTATTGTAGTAGTGTAACAAAATCAATGTGTGTAATGCGCATATTTTAGATGATGAATATCTTTCACTTATTAATGTTTATATTTAATTATGCAACGATATATGGTCATAGATAGGCTAACCATATATAAACTTGAATAAGTGACACGTTTGATCAATAGTGTGTCATTATTGTTATTTCAAAAAAATATAAACATATCTGAAAACATCAATGACATATGTATTTCTCATGTGTACCATTTAAATGGTAAAGATGGACACCATAGGTATAGGTAACATATAGTATATAACACATCCCTATTTTCATAATGCATCTCTTAGCATTATAAAGCAGTTAAAGGGACATGAAACACAACAATACAAAGATTTAATTATTTTTTTTTAAATGGATTTCAAATTGCAATGTCGTACATAATCGTGTAACCGAAAATGTTGTTTTCATGTCTATTTAAACCATGCTGCTTGCAAAAAAGTTTATTAATCCTCTGCTTCTACTGAAATATCTCTTTATTTTCAATAATGGATTCTATTTTATATATCACAGTATTACGTTATCTCGCGTGACATTCATAGCTAGCAATATAGCACATACTAGTTTATAAAATATAAATACGTTTCTTATTGATATGCCAAGCTGTCAAATGAGTCCTTGTATTGGCTGACATTTTTACTCGATCAAGGATGCGTCATGTTGCTTAAGACGTCACCTGCCAGGCTTTCCAATGAGTCTTTGTATTGGCTGACGTTTTTACGCGATCAAGGATGCGCATTTTATTGGCTGACGTTTTTACGCGATCAAGGATGTGCCTTTGATTGTATGCTGTTTTACGCGATCAAGGATGCGCCTTTGATTGGATGGCGTTTTTACGCGATCAAGGATGCGCCTTTGATTGGATGGCGTTTTTATGTGATCAAGGATGCGCCTTTGATTGGATGGCGTTTTTACATGATGAAGGATGCGCCTTTGATTGGATGGCGTTTGTTACACGATCAACGATGCGCCATGTTAATTAAGACGTCACATGCCAAGGTTGAAAAACGTTTCTCACCAATTTATCATAATTCTCTTGTTATTTTTAGTCGACAGCTAAACCTAGGAGGTTCATCAGCTCATTTCTTAGAGCTTGAAGAGTGAATGTAATTTGAATGAATTTTGACCACTAGAGGGCATTTTGTTCAGAATTTCATATAGAAAACATTGAGCTCATACAGCATAGTGACCCTGGATTGATCAGTGATTGTCTAAAATGTTGGTCTGTCAAAATAACAAAAATAAGTGGTCATTTTTCAGAGGCATAGATACAAGGGTAATCACATAAGTCACATGTGTATTTCTCTAATTTTCCTTTAAAAAACTTGATAATGTGTAATACAGTGTTTTCTTTGTAAACAACAATAATGTTCTGACTGCCCCTTTAAGCTGTGTTATTGGCATTCAAACATTAATATGCCATCATGTATAATTGTAATGGTCATTTTGTTTGAGATTAGGCAAACAGTTTGGACATCACATCACAGAAACCAATCAATGAAATGAACAAGTATAGGTATGTGATGATGTGTGTCCACACACTTGTAACCCACACTTTGCATATAATCTGCTTCTATGGGACCAGGTCCATGGAGGCAGATTTTTTGCAGAGTGTGGTCCACAAGTGTAAGAAGACCACATCATCACATACCTATCCATTAAACATTAAATAACCAAAAAAATATATACCAGAAAATACTTACTTCCTCTTCCTTCCCCTCTTCCCACGAGACTGAGGCTCTGGGTAGGGCAACTGCCCCCTCCGACGAGTTCTCATGGGAGATGTTTGGGGAAGAGGAGAAGGAGGAGTACTGGGATGACCAGGCTGAGGAGGAGATTGAGGAGTACCAGGAGCAGATGGCCCAGGTTCAGATGGCCCAGTAGCAGATGGCCCAGCATGCGCCTCCCGAGGAACTGAAATAGATCTGTGAGAATCTGCACAAGCCGGTTTTGGCCTTCTATAATTTCTCTTTGGCCTTCTTGAAGGGCACGAATATCTTCTGACATCTGGACTCGAGTTTGAATATTTTCTCTCTGGGAGGCTCGCATTTGTTCTTGGAAATCCAGCAATACCTGCACCTCGGCTATCTCCTCCTCCTCAGGTGCTGCTGGTGCACAGCGGGCTGCTGGTGCCCGAGGCTCTTCTGGGTCAAGAGGCTCTTCTGGTGCAGGAATCTCTTCGGCAGTGGGGGCGGCTTCTTCTTTTGAGTATAGAGGGATGTCTTCGATGTGTCCCAAGGTGGCAATTGATCCCCACCACTCTCATACCTGGGTGAATGAGGAGCCTGTGGTTGCTGTGCTGGCTCCTCCCCAGACTCTGTATATTGCAAAAAGAAAGAAATGTATATATTAGCATATTTCCAAATAAAGATGTAAATGCTTTTGCTTACAATAGAATTACAAATGCAGCTTCATTAATCCACTTTGAAATCTAACAATCAATACGATTTCCGCATTTTCCAAACCGTGTTTGTGATATCTATCTGGTCAATCTGAATGTTTTTGATTTTGTTTTCAGTCTGTTTAAATGCACACCTAACCTGTAGCCTAGATACTAATATAATCGCAAAGTAATTGTGAATGCGTTTACGTAATAATGTGTAAAAAAGCGTAATAGCATTAATCATATTCTTAAAGGAACATTAAACCCACATTTTTTCTTTCAATGTTCAGATAGAGAATACTATTTTAAACAACATTCAAATGTACTTCTTTTATTTTATTTGCTTCATTCTTTAGATATCCTTTGTTGTTGAAATACCAATGCCCATGGGTTAGCCAATCACACGAGACATCTATGTGCAGCCACCAATCAGCAGCTTCTAAGCCTATCTAGATATGCTTTTCAGCAAAGGATATCTATAGAAGGAAGCAAATTAGATAATAGAAGTAAATTATCAAGTTGTTAAAATTGCATGCCATTTCTAAATCGTGAAAGACACATTATGGGTTTCATGTCCTTTAAATACATTCTTTATTTTTGAGGTGGAGAAATTATTAAATGAGCTTACCGTCAGATGAGAGTGGCAGGTACCCGGTATCGACTCCTCCGATACCGACTATGGCCACCTCGGAGATGCTGGGACGCAATATATCCTCCCATTGGTTATACTCCACGGTCAGTGGAGGCCCGCCATCGGTTGCTGTTGCATGTTGATGCTCCCGAGACATTTTTCTTTTCAGCTCCATTTTGCAGTCCCGGTAGCGATGTTTAATGGATTCGACATCCCTGTTGTGACCCCCTACTGCATTAACTGCATCCCTGATCTCCAGCCAGAGCTTCCTCTTGTCCCTCGGAGTGGCCTGAGGTTGCAGCCTCCTAGCCCTTGGCACATATGCCTCTACGAGGGCCTCCTTCTCCTCCATAGTAAACCTCTCCTTCCTAGTCAGCTTGGCCTTCCCCTGTGATGGTGTCCTCCATTTCCTGGACAGTGAAGCCCTACTCTGTCCGCCACTGGGCCCAGCCACTTGTTCATCTTGAACTAAGTTGCTGGGTCCACCCACCGCTTCCTGCCCCGCTTCCTGCCCCCCTTCCTGTCCTGTTCCTCTCCCCCTCCCCTGACTAATCTCCTGCCTGCCCTCCTCTTCCATGTCTTCCCTACACTAATCCCTAACTCCTACAACAAAAAGTGAATGTGCCCAAATGAAAGGGGGTCAAAATAAATAAATTAAAAGACAAAAAAAAGTGCTGAAACTGTGAAAGGGATATAAATAAAAGAGGGTAAGGAGTATTTAACAAACTAAAACATAAAAGTAGACTAAAATGAGGATATGTAAACTAAATGTAATGATGGGATGGGTATGGGCTTAAAAGGAATGGGGTATGGGATTAGAGGGAATGGTATATGGGATGAAAGGGAATGGGATTACAGGGAACGGAGTATGGAGTGTAGTATGAGAGAGTATGGAGTGTATGGAGTGTTATTGATAAGTGTATGTATGTATTGAATGTGTTTGTGTGTAAATGTGTTACGTATACAGAAAAAGCACTCGCACACTCAACCAAACCAACTCTCGTTTACTACCGCTCTCTTCCTATCTCACACTACAACTAACTCACACCACCACTAACTAACTCACACTACCACTAACTCACACTACCACTAACTAACTCGCATAATAATACTAACTCACTCCCAATACACTAACACTAACTCTCCCAATAAAACTAACTCTCACAATAAACTCACTAAATCTCAAATCTCCAAAAACCCACCAGCAACACAGTCAAAGAAGCCATGCTTGTGTTGTGCTTATATACCCTGTGTAAATGATTAATGATGTACCGGTTTGCCTTGTAAATTGTGTTCAGGTGTGCTTTGTTAGTAATTAGTATGTGTGCAATGTGTATTAGTTGTGTGAATTTGCGCATGCTCATATTGAGTTGGTATTTATGGAATGTGTAGAATGCAATGATGTCATAGTGATCGTTTTCCATGACATTGTCCAATATTATTATGTGTAAATGTTGATTTGTGATGTTGTCGTATTTGTGAAGTGTTGTAAATGTTTGTTTGTACTAATATTCCGTAATGTTGAATGCGAGTGTTTTGCTTGTGTATGAGTGTGCAATTCTTTTTTTATGTTGTTTTGTTCCGTATTTCCGGATCGTAAGGTATATGTGTATTCCTCGTTTAGTGTAATGTTTGATTTTCCCCGCTTGTGAATATGTAATGCGTTTGTGCTATGTTTTGTGATTGTTGTTATTACATTTTCATTTTGTTTTTATTGTGCATTATGTGTTATAGGTCATATGACCGGGCAGTGCGTATTTCTAGCGAGATAGAGTGTTAGTTGAAAAAAGCGTGCTTTTCTGATTTCTCATAGATCTCTATGGGAGACTGTCTAACACGGGCGTGATTACGCGTATAAAATATACACGTTAGGAGTTTGTTTTTAAACTTGTAATACCAGCGTTAAAAACAGCGTGCGTTAGAAAACAAAGACGCGTAGCTAACGCACCCCTTCTAACGCAAAACTCTAAATCTAGAGAGTCACTAGAGAGGGATGGATAAAATAAAAACAGCTATTTCCACTGAGAAATTAAACCCAAATAATAATTAAGTTTTCTTAAAATTTAAAAAACCCCTCAAATCATAGGCAGTAGAATCAAACTGAAACAGCTGCCTGAAGAACCTTTCTACCAAAGACTGCTTCTACCAAACAATATTTTATCCTGAAAAGAAATGTTAAATAAGAGTTGTTTAAGTGTAAGTTAAATCTAATACTACAGTATTGGTGTTGTACTTCCTACTAATCTCACTGCCAGACATTTTGTATTTGTCTTGTGCTCCACCCCCATTCCTTTAACTTCTCCTGGTCAGTACTGAGTTATCTTAAATCACAGAATATTGCACAGAAATTGAGAAACTCTGGTTTAAAGGGGGTATCGGAATCATTAGTTTAAAAAAGCTTAATTAGAGTTGAGAAAGCAACTCCATCTCTACACAGAAGAGAGTCACATCTAATATTGCTATATCAAATATATCAATAAATACAATACAATAAAATACAACACTGGCTGAGCAAAATCTGTAAGATGGAAATTAACCTTACAAATATAGACATAATACTTCTTTGCAATGGGCAGGGGTATGGGTCTAAGACTAGATTAATTAATCTTACTATAATTTTAGGACGCAATCTAATATTTAAAGAATAGAAAGATGTCAATGCACCCAAAATCTCCCATTTTTTTTTTAATTAATGATGCAACAATTAGCTATGGAACAATGCAATTTACCTAACTCTGGGAAAACCCAATAACAAGATTCTTAATTAAATGGGAATCTTATATTACTGCTCTATCTGAAATGGAGAAAAACAAATCCTAAATCCTGTTAGGTCCTCAATAATGCTAGAATAGGAAAACCAAAATAATGAGAACTCACTAAAATGAGAACTCATTAAACCACAATGCATAAGGACTAAATAGATGCAGCAGGGATGATATGGAGTTATGGGAATGATGTAGTGTTGTTGTTTTTTCTCCTCACCATCAGCCTGCGTGCCATCATAGGAGGCAGGTGAGGCAGCGCCTCCCCTGTCCTATCTGGGTATTACACTTTTTAAAAAATTGTTTTTTAAAAAAAAATAAAAAAAAAATTCTGTACCCGAAGTTAGCCCCCCCAACACCCCACCACGCTGCCATATTTGAGCTATGTTTATTGTGCATTGTGATCCATATTGCGCAATGGAGAGGCTATGAGACATTCAGCTCCCCCTCCATTGCGCAATATGGATGTCAAACAACTTTCCAATTTACTTCTATTATGTAATCTGTTTCATTCTCTTGGTATCATTTGCTAAAGGAGCAGAAATGCACTAATGGTTTCTAACTGAACACATGGGTGAGCCAATCACAATCAATATATATGCAGCCACCAATCAACAGCTACAACCTAGGTTATCTGCTGCCCCTGAACTTGCCTAGATAAACCTTTCGGCAAAGGATAACAGGAGAAGGAAGCAAATTAAATAATAGAAGTAAATTGGAAAGTTGTTTAAAATTGTATTCTTTATCTGAATCATGAAAGAAAATGATTGGGTTTCATGTCCCTTTAAGAATGTTTTTTTAATTCTTTTTATTGAAGAAACACAGGTACTTATCGACAAGCAGATTTTTACAATAATAGCAATTATAGACAGTTCTCGACTTCTATGTATATAGCAGTTCCGATAGTCCTTCACTAATAGAAAAGTCTTTGTAGAAAGAGCATTATCAGGTTATTCATATATCAATGTGTATATAGCCCGTGTTTCTTATTTTCCACATAGAACATAAAAAAACAACTTAACTAAACTAAATACATATTCTAAACATAACCTCAATTGACCTCATGGCTTGATAGGTGAGCCATCCCCTTTGTATGTAT
Source organism: Bombina bombina (assembly GCF_027579735.1). Classification (NCBI taxonomy): domain Eukaryota; kingdom Metazoa; phylum Chordata; class Amphibia; order Anura; family Bombinatoridae; genus Bombina; species Bombina bombina. Next base: position 39,100,885 of record NC_069503.1, read on the forward strand.
ATAAGCGAGTTGACTATGAATATGTTACCCAACAATGTAAGCTAAACAAAGTAAAACAAACAAGCTTATGCATTTGATTTAGCAAAGGATCCGCCAAGACCCACTTAATGATAGACCTCTTGGAGAGGCATGCCAGATTCTATAAGTAAGTTATCCTGTCTAGTATTTCACACACAATAAACAATGGGTCAGCATTTAAATGAGACCGTATGATACGATATGTGAGGGCCCCAATTCGTTTAAAAAGAAATAGTTTATATAACTTAATGTTTGAGTGGGTTTTTTTTTGTCAGCTTAAGTATGGTTTTGCTAGAAGATAAGGGCAATGTTATATTACAATAAAGGTGAATTGCGGCCATCGCGAATATATTGTGCTGCAAGTGGTTTACAATATGTACAACAAATCACATTACTGGAGGCAGCCCAGGCATATATATGGGATAGCTATAATAAGTGCTTACTTATTCTATCTAATAGTTTACCCTTAAGAAACCATGTGCCAGCATTTAAATAAGAAAATATAACTGTATGATATGATATGTAAAGGCTGCAACCCATTTAGAATGATATTATTCATATAACTTAATGTTTGAGTGAGTTTTCCCAGGAGTGTTTTAGGTTCCTAGATCTGTCTGAGGGAAGTAATATTGGTGATATTCACATTGTCAGCTCAAATATGGTTTTGCTAGAGGATAAGGGCAAGACTAATTTACATTGAGAGTGAGTTGCGACTGACACATGGAAATTGTTATCCTCAATAGACAGTGGGCCAGCATTTAAATGAGAAGCTATAACTGTATGATATGACATATGTGGGCCCCAACCCACTTAGAAATAAATAATTTATATAACTGAGTATTTGAATGGTTTATTTTTTATTTTTCAGGGATGCTTTAGTTTCCTGGCTATGTCTGAGGGGAGTAATATTGGCGATATTCACATTGTCATCCCAAATGTGCTTTTGCTAGAAGATAAGTGCAAGGCTAAAATTACACTAGAGGTGGATTGCGCCTGTCACGTATCGGTTGTACTACAAGTGTTTTACAATACGTGTATGAGACCACATTTCTGGGGATAACCAGAGCATATATGGGATATTCATACTAGACGCTTCACAGGGCAATGTACCTTCTTGAGACTACACAGCCATTTTCTACTGAATTACATATAAATATGGGAGAGTCCCTAAACTACAGGGATATATTTGAGTTGGCTAATTCAGCCCATAATGAGTACAGCGTTTCATGTATTGTCAATTAGGGAGCAAAAATAAAATAATAATTCTACAACAAATCACACATATAACAACAACACATCATAACCAGATTTGCCTTTCTATAGTAGAACACAAGTTGTGACATCTGCAGCCCAACAGATATATTTACAGGGTGGGATTGATCTATACATGTCAGATATTTCACAGGCAAATCTAAACTAATTGGCATGGGTACACGCTGCTACTAATGGATGGTACTGCCCGACAGGCTTCCCTTCAAATTCTAAAAGGAAAAAAAAATAAGTGCAGCAAAACGGTTAAAGTCATGTATGCAGTAACAATATACATATAATATGGTCAGATGTAAAAATAAGTAAAGGCATCTGCTGACAAATTTGAATGGCAATAAAAGAAAACATGTCAGCCTGCTGAGTACGGTGTGATCATGACTCAGCCAATGCCTCTCCTACATCGCGGTGCAGATCCAGCTCTCCGTAAATTCTCGTTAGCGTCCAGCCTTGAGAACAATGGGAACGATAAAAACAAATCCCACATTAGAAGACCCCCCATGCCACAAATATATCACGCTATGTCCTCTCTCTGTAAGTTGACACCATTGGCGTCTGAAAACGGCTCTGTATCTGATGCGCGCAGCAGCTGGGTCTCCAACAACAGCAACTCTCTAAGCGATGTTTTACTACGTTGTTGATGCACAGCATGGGGGATTGCGCTACTCTGGATCTGGAATGCGGAGGAGTGAGTAACATGATCCCGGTGCAGCATAGATGTATTAACAACAGTTATGGCAGTCGGCAGTTTATCTTCAGGGTCTGTAATAGCTTCCTTTCCTCCGATGTTTACTGTGTAGCGGTGGGATATTAAAGCTGGGGTCTCAGGAATCCTGCAGGTAGGGACACAACTTGACTCCGTCGGGAGTTGGCGCCATTTTGCGGGGGAGCATAAGGAGTTTTCAGCTCGAGTGTCAGCCAGTACTTCTTGTAATGCAGATTCCAGTTTATCTAGCGCCGGTAAAAATAAGTCTTTTAAAGCAGATAGCATGTCTTTGTTTCCGAGTTCTGTTTCAGAGGGGAAGATATCTGATCTTGTTTCCGTCCCCATCTATGCTGGGTATGGCGCGTATTGTTCAACACTTCTCTCTCCTTCTTTGTAATTTCTTGTTGTTCCGGGGGCCAAGAGGTATTATTCTTGATCCTTTACGAAGCCCAAACAGCAAAATCTGTTAAAGGAAAGCAGGATGGCGACGGCTTTATCCTGAAATTAGGGCGATAACTCAATGGTTAAGCAGAGCCTCTCAGACTTGCGACCATCTTAAAACGCCACCCACCGGAAGTCCCTCCCCCTTTAAGACTGTTACCAGCAGAGTGGCTGACCTGTGCAGGCTGTGAGAGTTGCCACTACCAGACAGAAATTATTCACACAATGTCATAGGAGCAATGTGCGAGTTACAAAGAAAGGGGAAGGCAGTGTAAAAACAGCAGAGACTTTAAATGAAAGTATTCTTTAAGCATTATACAACATCCCATATGGTACATCTCAAGTAATGCCGCTGCACTTATCGCCCCTCCTCAGCTAGTTGACTGTTTTGATGGCAGGGAATTTTACACAACATTCTTGCAGCTTGTAAATTATTTGTTCTCATGTGCCTGCCATAAGCATTTATTACCCAACTCGTTTACTTTCACTTTACAGCCGGCCTTTAATAATAGCTCAATAGCACTGCCCCTCTTCACAGTGAGTAATATGCTTTTAACCCCTTTCTCTCCAATGCCACTAAAATGTTGCATACTGTGCAGTCAAAGATGTCTGTGCTTTTTCCCCATACAATCTACTGTGTATAGTATGTATATATATATATATATATATATATTGTGTGCATTTGCAAGAAAGAGACTGTGTGTGTGAGTGTGTGAGAGTGTGTGTGAGAGTGTGTGTGAGAGAGTGTGTGTGTGTGTTAGAGAGTGTGTGTGTGAGAGAGTGCGTGAGAGAGTGTGTGTGTGAGAGAGTGTGCATGTGAGTGCGTGTGAGAGAGTGTGTGTGAGAGAGTTGTGTGTGAGAGTGTGCGTGTGTGTGTGTGAGAGAGTGCGTGAGAGAGTGTGTGTGTGAGAGAGTGTGCATGTGAGTGCGTGTGAGAGTTGTGTGTGTGTGTGAGAGAGTTGTGTGTGAGTGTGTGTGTGTGAGAGAGTGTGTGTGTGTGTGAGAGAGTGCATGAGAGAGTGTGTGTGTGAGAGTGTGCATGTGAGTGCGTGTGAGAGTGCGTGTGAGAGAGTTGTGTGTATGTGTGTGAGAGAGTGTGCGTGTGTGAGAGTGTGCGTGTGTGAGAGTGCGTGTGTGAGAGTGCGTGTGTGTGAGAGAGAGAGTGTAAGTGTGTGTGTGTGAGAGAGTGTAAGTGTGTGTGTGTGTGAGAGCGTGTGTGTGAGTGTATGTGTGTGAGAGAGTTTGTGTATAATATAATAAAATGTATGTGTGTATGTTTCTCAGCTGTATCATAGCCAGAGCCTCACCAGCCTCTGACCACACTGCACATCACTGCCATCAGGTGAGAGAATGGTTGGGGGGTTAAATTAAAATTTCAACGAAATGAGATGTTAATAATAAGACTTATAGCTTCAAGGTTTAAATTATACGTATATTATAATGTAACTCACACTGTTCATGTGTAGACCATATTAAGCTGATGTTAATTTGATTTATCCTCCCTGTGTGGCAAATTAAGTTATTTGATGTGATTATCTTACTTATATTTGTATATCATCTATCTTTTTGTTGATACTGAAAATAAACAATTTAAGAAAAAAAGATGTGCATCTTACAATGATCTTCTTTACCTTGATGAGATCCTTTTTATGAGCAACAAGAATAGATACATTTTATGGTAGTTTCAAGCATCCTGTCTTTAACCCAGACTCTCTGCTGAGTGTGAGGACTTGGATTTATCGTTTGTTTGATTGGGAGATTGGTGGAGTCTCCTGTGATTTCTGGGCACCGGATTGTAGTGCATGCAGTGTGTTCCTTTGGGAGCGCTGAGGCTGTGACACAGTGCAGTGAGAAGGGTTTGTGGAACAGAGAGTGAATATCGGAGTGCTTACCGTGGTTTCTTTTCATCTTACAATCATCTATAGTTTCATATTCATGTATCTTTCTATTAGTGTATTAACCTTTTAACGCCGTTAGGGCGTTGCATTCCGTCCGAATTTTGCTGGGCTTTGGCGCCAAAGGACGGAATACAACATCCTAACTGCTTGGCTTTCCTGAAGCCACTGGCGCTTCCCTGATGGGATCGCGGTCTGGAGGGTGTGCCTAGCATCATAGGGGCGCCCCCCGACGCAATCCCATCATTGAAATCTTGTGATCACATGCACGATCTCAAGATTTCAATTTGTTTACATCGGAACAGTTGTTCCGATGTAGACACATTAACCCCAGCACGAAAGGGTTAAGTATTTTGTCACAACATAGCCACCTTTTCATTTGTGAAAAAAACAGTGAGAACTGAAGGGTGAAAATATTTAGATAAATACGTTGGGATTTGAGAGAAAATTTCATACACGCCCATGGAATGCTTATGTTAAGGTTATTTTACAAGAAACCACCACAACAATTACACTTTGTATTTATAAATTCAAATGTTGATGTGTTTTTTTTGGCACATGCCTCAGCTCTTTTGCAGGCAATTAATGCTGACTCTTAAATAACTCCACATGCATGAGCACAATGTTATTTATATGACACACATGAACCAACACCCTCTAGCTGTGAAAAACTGTCAAATGCATTCAATAAGATACAGCCTTCAATGGCTTAGAAACTAGCATAAGAGCCTCCCTAGGTTTAGCATTCAACTAAGAATACCAAGAGAACAAAGCACATTTGTTGATAAAAGTAAATTAGAAAGTTGTTTAAAATGACCTGCCCTATCTGAATCATGAAAGTTTTTTTTACTATCCCTTTAAATAATCTCGCCATCCCAGAAACCTTTAGCTATTTGGCACCATATCATCCATCCTCTGAGTGTTTGTTTGTGTGTGAGAGTGTATGTGTGAGTGTGTGAGAGTGCATGTGTGTGTGTTTGTGTGTGTGTGTGTGGGAGAGAGAGTGTGTGTGTGTGTGAGAGCGTATGTGTGTGAGAGAGTTTGTGTATAATATAATAAAATGTATATGCGCATGTTTCTCGGCTGTATCAAAGCCAGAGCCTCACCAGCCTCTGACCTCGCTGCCATCAGGTGAGAGAATGGTTGGTGGGGTTAAGCTAAAATTTCAATGAAATGAGATGTTAATAATAATAAGACTTATAGCTTCAAGGTTTAAATTATATGTATAATATTATAATGTAACTCACACTGTTTATGTGTAGACCATATTAAGCTGATGTTAATTTGATTTATCCTCCCTGAGTGGCAAATTAAGTTATTTAATGTGATTATCTTACTTATATCTGTATATCATCTATCTTTTTGTTAATACTGAAAATAAACAATTTAAGAATAAAAACAAAATTTATGCTTACCTGATAAATTTATTTCTCTTGTGGTGTATCCAGTCCACGGTTTCATCCATTACTTGTGGGATATTCTCCTTCCCAACAGGAAGCTGCAAGAGGACACCTACAGCAGAGCTGTCTATATAGCTCCTCCCCTAACTGCCACCCCCAGTCATTCGACCGAAGACAAGCAAGAAAAAAAGGAGAAACTATAGGGTGCAGTGGTGACTGTAGTTTAAAAATAAAAAACACCTGCCTTAAAATGACAGGGCGGGCCGTGGACTGGATACACCACAAGAGAAATAAATTTATCAGGTAAGCATAAATTTTGTTTTCTCTTGTAAAGGTGTATCCAGTCCACGGGTTCATCCATTACTTGTGGGATACCAATACCAAAGCTTTAGGACACGGAAGAAGGGAGGGACAAGGCAGGAACTTAAACGGAAAGCACCACTGCCTGTAAGACCTTTCTCCCAAAATTAGCCTCCAAAGAAGCAAAAGTATCAAATTTATAGAATTTAGAAAAGGTATGAAGCGAAGACCAAGTCGCCGCCTTACAAATCTGTTCAACATAGGCCTCATGTTTAAAAGCCCATGTGGAAGCTACTGCTCGAGTAGAATGAGCTGTAATTCTTTCAGGAGGCTGCTGGCCAGCAGTCTCATAAGCTAAGCGTATTATACTTCTTAGCCAAAAAGAAAGAGAAGTTGCCAAAGCCTTTTGGCCTCTCCTCTGTCCAGAGTAGACAACAAACAAAGCAGATGTTTGACGAAAATCCTTCGTAGCTTGTAAATAAAACTTTAAAGCACGAACCACATCAAGATTGTGTAATAGACGTTCCTTCTTTGAAGAAGGATTAGGACATAGTGAAGGAACAATCTCCTGATTGATATTCTTATTAGATACCACCTTAGGAAGAAACCCAGGTTTGGTACGTAACACTACCTTATCTGCATGGAAAATCAGATAAGGGGAATCACATTGTAAAGCAGATAACTCGGAAACTCTTCGAGCCGAGGAGATAGCTACTAAAACAGAACTTTCCAAGATAAAAGCTTAATATCTATGGAATGCAAAGGTTCAAACGGAACCCCTTGAAGAATTTTAAGAACTAAATTTAAACTCCATGGCGGAGCAACAGGTTTAAACACAGGCTTGATCCTAACTAAAGTCTGACAAAACGCCTGAACGTCTGGAACCTCAGCCAGACATTTGTACAAAAGAATAGACAGAGCAGAAATCTGTCCCTTTAAGGAACTATCTGACAAACCCTTCTCCAATCCTTCTTGGAGAAAAGATAATATCCTAGGAATCCTGAACTTACTCCATGAGTAACCCTTGGATTCACACGAATGAGGATATTTACACCATATCTTATAATAAATAATTTTCCTGGTGACAGGCTTTCGAGCCTGAATTAAGGTATCAATGACCGATTTGGAAAAACCACGCTTTGATAGAATCAAGCGTTCAATCTCCAAGCAGTCAGACGTAGAGAAATTAGATTTGGATGTTTGAAGGGACCTTGAAGTAGAAGGTCCTGCCTTAGCGGCAGAGTCCATGGTGGAAAGGATGACATGTCCACCAGATCTGCATACCAAGTCCTGCGTGGCCACGCAGGAGCTATCAAGATCACCGAAGCTCTCTCCTGCTTGATCTTGGCAATCAGACGAGGGAGCAGAGGAAATGGTGGAAACACATAAGCCAGGCTGAAGGACCAGGGCGCTGCTAGAGCATCTATCAGCGCTGCCTTGGGATCCCTGGACCTGGACCCGTAACAAGGAAGCTTGGCGTTCTGACGAGACGCCATGAGATCCAGTTCTGGTTTGCCCCAAAGTTGGATCAACTGGGCAAATACCTCCGGATGGAGCTCCCACTACCCCGGATGAAAAGTCTGCCGACTTAGAAAATCCGCCTCCCAGTTCTCTACTCCTGGGATATGGATAGCTGAGAGATGGCAAGAGTGAACCTCTGCCCATAGAATTATCTTTGAAACCTCCAACATTGCCAGGGGGCTCCTTGTTCCCCCCTGATGGTTGATATAGGCTACAGTTGTGATGTTGTCTGACTGAAATCTAATGAACCTGACCGCAGCTAGCTGAGGCCAAGCCTGAAGAGCATTGAATATCGCTCTTAGTTCCAGAATGTTTATCGGAAGGAGGGGCCTCCTCCTGAGTCCACGAACCCTGAGCCTTCAGGGAGTTCCAGACTGCACCCCAGCCCAGAAGGCTGGCATCTGTCGTTACTATAGTCCATTCTGGCCTGCGGAAACTCATTCCCTTGAACAGATGGACCCGAGATAGCCACCAGAGAAGAGAATCCCTGGTCTCTTGATCCAGATTTAGTAGAGGGGACAAATCTGTGTAATCCCCATTCCACTGATTGAGCATGCAAAGTTGCAGTGGTCTGAGATGTATGCGGGCAAACGGAACTATGTCCATTGCCGCTACCATTAATCCGATTACCTCCATACACTGAGCCACTGACGGACGAGAAATGGAATAAAGAGCATGGCAGGGAGTTAGACGTTTTGACAACCTGACCTCTGTCAGATAAATCTTCATTTCTACTGAATCTATCAGAGTTCCTAGGAAGGAAACTCTTGTGAGAGGTGAGAGAGAACTCTTTCCTTCGTTCACCTTCCACCCGTGAGACCTTAGGAATGCCAGAACAATGTCCGTATGGGACCTGGCGATTTGAAATGTTGACGCCTGTATCAGGATGTCGTCTAGGTAAGGGGCTACAGCTATACCCAGCGGTCTTAGAACCGCCAGAAGGGACCGTAGAACCTTCGTAAAGATTCTTGGTGCCGTGGCTAACCCGAAGGGAAGAGCCACAAACTGGTAATGCCTGTCTAGGAAGGCAAACCTGAGAAACTGATGATGATCCCTGTGTATCGGAATATGTAGATAAGCATCCTTTAAATCCACGGTAGTCATATATTGACCCTCCTGGATCATAGGTAGGATGGTTTGAATAGTCTCCATCTTGAAGGATGGGACCCTGGGAAATTTGTTTAGGATCTTGAGATCCAAGATTGGTCTGAAAGTTCCCTCTTTCTTGGGAACTATAAACAGATTTGAATAGAAGCCCTGCCCCTGTTCCTCCTTTGGAACTGGGTGGATCACTCCCATAACTAGTAGGTCTTGAATGCAATGTAAGAATGCCTCTCTCTTTATCTGGTTTGCAGATAATTGTGAGAGATGAAATCTCCCCTTTGGAGATGAAGCTTTGAAATCCAGAAGATATCCCTGGGAAACAATCTCCAGAACCCAGGGATCCTGGACGTCTCTTGCCCAAGCCTGGGCGAAGAGAGAAAGTCTGCCCCCCACAAGATCCGGTCCCGGATCGGGGGCTACTCCTTCATGCTGTCTTAGAGGCAGCAGCAGGCTTTTTGGCCTGTTTCCCCTTGTTCCAAGCCTGGTTAGGTCTCCAGACTGACTTGGAGTGGGCAAAATTTCCCTCTTGTTTTGTAGAAGAAGAAGATGAAGCTGCGCCACTCTTGAAGTTTTGAAAGGAACGAAAATTAGTCTGTTTGGTCCTTAACTTGTTGGACCTATCCTGGGGAAAGGCGGGGTCTTTTCCACCAGTAATATCAGAAATGATCTCCTTCAGTCCAGGCCCAAATATGGTCTGCCCTTTGAAGGGGATCTTGAGAAGTTTAGACTTTGAAGTGACATCAGCTGACCAGGATTTAAGCCATAGCTCCCTACATGCCTGAAAGGCAAAACCTGAATTTTTAGCCGTTAGCTTGGTTAAATGAAAAACGGCGTCAGAAATAAATGAATTGGCTAACTTAAGAGCTTTAAGCCTGTCAAGGATATCATCCAACGGGGTCTCTACCTGTAAAGCCTCCTCCAGAGACTCTAACCAGAAAGCCGCTGCAGCAGTGACTGGGGCAATGCATGCAAGAGGCTGGAGAATAAAACCTTGTTGTATAAAGATTTTCTTAAGGAAACCCTCTAATTTCTTATCCATAGGATCTAGGAAAGCACAACTGTCCTCGACAGGAATAGTTGTACGCTTAGCTAGGGTAGAGACTGCTCCCTCCACCTTAGGGACAGTCTGCAACAAGTCCCGTGTAGCGGCATCTATAGGAAACATTTTCTTAAAAGCAGAAGGGGGAGAGAACGGCACACCTGGTCTATCCCATTCCTTAGTAATAATTTCTGAAAACCTCTTAGGGATTGGAAAAACATCAGTGTAAACAGGCACTGCAAAGTATTTGTCCATTTTACACAATTTCTCTGGGACTACAATGGTGTCACAGTCATCCAGAGTCGCTAAAACCTCCCTGAGCAACATGCGGAGGTGTTCAAGCTTAAATTTAAATGCAGTCATTTCAGAGTCAGACTGAAGTAACGCCTTCCCTGAATCAGAGAAGTCACCCACAGATAGAAGCTCTCCTGCTTCAACTTCTGCACATTGTGAGGGTATATCAGACATAGCTACTAAAGCGTCAGAGAGCTATTTGTTCTAGCCCCAGAGCTGTCTTGCTTTCCTTGCAACCCTGGCAGTTTGGACAATACCTCTGTGAGGGTATGATTCATAACTGCCACCATGTCTTGTAAAGTAAACGCATTGGATGCGCTAGATGTACTTGGCGTCCTTTGAGCGGGAGTTAAAGGTTCTAACACATGGGGAGAGCTAGATGGCATAAAGTCCCTTTTGTCAGTCTCAGAAACCTCAGGTGATAGATCTTTAAAAGCCATAATATGGTCTTTATAACTTATAGAAAGGTCAGTGCATTTGATACACATTCTAAGAGGGGATTCCACAATGGCTTCTAAACATAATGAACAAGGAGTTTCCTCTATGTCAGACATGTTTAACAGACTAGTAATGAGACCAGCAAGCTTGGAAAACACTTTAATAAATGTGAAAAAAGCAATAATAAAAAACGGTATTGTGCCTTTAAGAGAAAAAAAACTACCACATAAACTGCAAAACAGTGAAAAAAATTAGTAAACTCTACGAAATTTTTACAGTGTATAAGGGACTAAAGCAGCATTGCACCCACTTGCAAATGGATGATTAACCCCTCAGGCCCAAAAACGAATTAGAAAAACATTAAACCTGTTAACAAACACACTGCCACAGCTCTGCTGTGGTTCCTACCTACCCTTAAAAATGATTTTTGCAGGAACAAAACCCTCTATAGAGGTCCTATAAGCCAGAGGACTCCTTCAGGGAAGCTGGATGTCTCAGACTGAAAACGAAAATAGGCCCCTCCCACCATGCACTCAAAGTCAGAGGGCCTTAAAAAAGTACTCCTAGGAGTAATCTAACAAGCCATGTGGAAACTAGGCCCCAAATAAAGATTTATCACCCTCAGAGAAAAAAACATTTATATTTATAAATCATGCACACGTTTTTACACTAAGTAATATAGGTTTTAACATGAATATTATCCCTTTTTGCAAGCATGATCCCAGTTGTTGTTAAATCACTGTATCAGGCTTACCTTAAAGGGACATGAAACCCAATTTTTTTCTTTCGTGATTTAGAAAGAGCATGCCATTTTAAACAACTTTCTAATTTACTTCTATTATCTAATGTTCTTCATTCTCTTGATATCACTTGCTGAAAAGCATATCTAGATATGCTCAGTAGCTGCTGATTGGTTGCTGCACATAAAGGCCTTGTGTGATTGGCTTACACATGTGCATTACTATTTCTTCAACAAAGGATATCTAAAGAATTGAGCAAATTAGATAATAGAAGTAAATTGGAAAGTTGTTTACAATTGCATGCCCTATCTGAATCATGAAACTTTAATTTTGACTAGACTGACCCTTTAAATATACCAGACACTGTCAGCATTTTCTAGACCTTATCTTTCTAGAAAAAAATATACTGAACATACCTCAAAGCAGGCAATCTGCAGACCATCCCCCCAACTGATGTTTTCTTTCCATACTCTTCAGTTATGTGTGAGAACAGCAATGGACCTTAGTTACAAACTGCTAAGATCATCAAACCTCCAGGCAGAAGTCTTCTTCCAATTTCTGCCTGAGAGTAAAAACAGTACAACGCCGGTACCGTTTAAAAATAACAAACTTTTGATTGAAGGTAAAAACTACACTAAGTCACCACATCTCTCTTGATACTTCCTTTCTTGTCGAGAGCTGCAAGAGAATGACTGGGGGTGGCAGTTAGGGGAGGAGCTATATAGACAGCTCTGCTGTGGGTGTCCACTTGCAGCTTCCTGTTGGGAAGGAGAATATCCCACAAGAAATGGATGAACCCGTGGACTGGATACACCTTTACAAGAGAAAAGATGCGCATCTTACAATGACCTTTACGTTGATGGGATCCTTTTTTATAAGCAACAAGAATAGATCAATTTTATGGTAATTTCAAGCATCCTGTCTTTAACCCAGACTCTCTGCTGAGTGTGAGGATATGGATTTATCGTTTGTTTGATTGGGAGATTGGTGGAGATTCCTGGGCACCGGATTGTAGTGCATGCAGTGTGTTCCTTTGGGAGCGCTGAGGCTGTGACACAGTGCAGTGAGAAGGGTTTGTGGAACAGAGAGTGAACCAGTCTACAGCGGAGACAGTCTGAATATCGGCGTGCTTACCGTGGTTTCTTCTCATCTTACAATCACCTATAGTTTCATATTCAGGTATCTTTCTATTAGTGTATTAAGTATTTTCAGTATTTTTTCCCAACCTAGCCGCCTTTTCATTTGTGAGAAAAACAGTGAGAACTGAAGGGCGGAAATATTTAGACAAATATGTTGGGATTTGAGAGAAAATTTCATACACGCCCATGGAACGCTTATGTTCAGGTTATTTTACAAGAAAACATCACAACAATTACGCTTTGTATTTATAAATACAAATGTTGATGTGTTTTTTTGGCACATCCCTCAGCTCTTTTGCTGACTCTTAAATAACTCCACATGCATGAGCACAATGTTATTTATATGACACACACATGAACTAACACCCTCTAGCTGTGAAAAACTGTCAAATGCATTCAGATAAGATACAGCCTTCAATGGCTTAGAAACTAGCATAAGAGCCTCCCTAGGTTTAGCTTTTAACTAAGAATACCAAGAGAACAAAGCACATATTTGTTGATAAAAGTAAATTAGAAAGTTGTTTAAAATTACCTGCCCAATCTGAATCATGTAAATTCTTTTACTATCCCTTTAAATAATCTCGCCATCCCAGAGACCTTTAGATATTTGGCACCATAACGTCCATCCTCGGAGTGTTTGTTTGTTTTACAATGACTTAGATTTTTCTATGTAAATCTGATAACCTTATTTTCCCTCTCACATGCTGTACATAAGCACAGTTATCTGTTGTACTGAAATGCTCCATACCTGTCTATTAGCTCTTGGGAACTTCATATTATTCTTATAATCAACTAGAGATTTTTTCACTATATTTTTATACAAAATTAGATATAAAAATGCTTTGTATTTATCCTTATTTATAAATAAGACAGACTATTTATATCTAAACAAACACTTGCAGATATAGTATACATAGCGATTGTAATACCAAACCTCTTTTTCTATGGACTAAAAAGATGAAGTAGGTAAGGAAAGGAAAAGTATTCATAGCAACTTGACATTATACCGTACAGTAAGATATAACTCCTAGATCAAAAAGAAGCCACTGCTGGGCAGGTATATGATGCTGCTATGTGCACTTTTAGTTTTCAGGACTGAGAAATACAACATTTTGAGACTTAAATTACAGGAAAATGGGGAAAATAAGTAATAAAGGTAAATATAATAAATAAAGCAAATGTCAGAGAACAGTCCTATGGGTTACGGCTACTTTATTAGAAAGAAGGCAGCATTATCAGGACCATTCTTACGTGTTTCGCTCATCAAGTGCTTTGTCAGACATCTCTGATGAAGTCACAATAAGAGGTCACGATAATGCTGCATCTTTCTAATAAAGTCGCCTTAATCCATAGGACTGTTCCCTGCTGTTTGTTTATTACAGTTTATATGTAGTGAATAGAGGAATCACTGTAACAGTGGGGACCCTTTGTACCACTGAAGTGTTAGCGTGCAGCTGCCGGAGGTAACCTAAAGCTACACAGGAAACTCGCCGTGACCGGAAGTGACTACTAGCACAAGCGCGTGGGACGCTCTTTCTGCATACGGATCTATAATTCAACCGGAGGCAAAAGGGAATAGTGAGTAAGTGAAGTTACCTCTATGCGTTTATTGCATTATTAGTCACTGTACGTTTGTGACACACAGATAATATCCAGCACACAGCTGATATAACAATACTATTAGACATTAAATAGTAAGTCAGTGACATTATTTCTATTTGTTAATTGCATTATTAGTCGCTGTACGTCTGTGACACACAGATAATATCCCGGCACACAGCTGATATAACAATACTATTAGACATTAAATAGTGAGTCAGTGAAGTTATTTATATTTGTTTATTGCATTATTAGTCACTATACGTTTGTGACACACAGATAATATCCAGCACACAGCTGATATAACAATACTATTAGATATTAAATAGTGAGTCAGTGACGTTATTTCTATGTGTTTATTGCATTATTAGTCACTGTACGTTTGTGACACACAGATAATATCCCGGCACACAGCTGATATAACAATACTATTAGACATTAAATAGTGAGTGAGTGAAGTTATTTCTATGTGTTTATTGCATTATTAGTCACTGTACGTCTGTGACACACAGATAATATCCCGGCACACAGCTGATATAACAATACTATTAGACATTAAATAGTGAGTGAGTGAAGTTATTTCTATGTGTTTATTGCATTATTAGTCACTGTACGTTTGTGACACACAGATAATATCCCGGCACACAGCTGATATAACAATACTATTAGACATTAAACAGTGAGTCAGTGAAGTTGCCTCTATGTGTTTATTGCATTATTAGTCACTGTACATAACATTTGTGACACACAGATAATATCCTGGCACACAGCTGATATAACAATACTATTAGACATTAAATAGTGAGTGAAGTTATTTCTATGTGTTTATTGCATTATTAGTCACTGTACGTTTGTGACACACAAATAATATCCCGGCACACAGCTGATATAACAATACTAGTAGACAATAAATAGTGAGTGAGTGAAGTTATTTCTATGTGTTTATTGCATTATTAGTCACTGTACGTCTGTGACACACAGATAATATCCCGGGACACAGCTGATATAACAATACTATTAGACATTAAATAGTGAGTCAGTGAAGTTATTTCTATGTGTTTATTGCATTATTAGTCACTGTACGTCTGTGACACACAGATAATATCCCGGCACACAGCTGATATAACAATACTATTAGACATTAAATAGTGAGTCAGTGAAGTTATTTCTATGTGTTATTGCATTATTAGTCACTGTACATTTGTGACACACAGATAATATCCTGGCACACAGCTGATATAACAATACTATTAGACATTAAATAGTGAGTGAAGATATCTCTATGTGTTTATTGCATTATTAGTCACTGTACGTCTGTGACACACAGATAATAACCCGGCACACAGCTGATATAACAATACAATTAGACATTAAATAGTGAGTGAAGTTATTTCTATGTGTTTATTGCATTATTAGTCACTGTACGTTTGTGACACACAGATAATATCCCGGCACACAGCTGATATAACAATACTATTAGACATTAAATAGTGAGTGAGTGAAGTTATTTCTATGTGTTTATTGCATTATTAGTCACTGTACGTCTGTGACACACAGATAATATCCCGGCACACAGCTGATATAACAATACTATTAGGCATTAAATAGTGAGTGAGTGAAGTTATCTCTATGTGTTTATTGCATTATTAGTCACTGTACGTCTGTGACACACAGATAATATCCCGTCACACAACTGATATAACAATACTATTAGATATTAAATAGTGAGTCAGTGAAGTTATTTCTATGTGTTTATTGCATTATTAGTCACTGTGATATAACAATCTGTTAGAAAAAGACAATAGATAGAGGCGCCAATGGTGCAGATCAAAGGTGGATCTTGAAAACTTGTAACAGGAGGTGAACACAGGGTACTCACATGTATAGAAGGCAATCAATTATGCCTATAGAGACAGGCTGGATTTCTACAGCAATCCAGCTGGCTGATCCAAGGTGGCTCCAAAATACAGTGGGTTATCAAACCCAAACTGTATATCCACGAGATATAAGGGCAGGATACTGGGGTAAGGGATTCTCACCCTAAAAGTAGCGTAGCAATAGACCATACACAGCACTTGAGAGTAGGTAAAGTTAAAAACAAATTTATTTAAAAAGTTATAAAAATATACCACTCATATTAGTGCCAATAAAAGTTATGGCTAGTGGAGAAACAGTGCAACGCGTTTCTCAGTTAGACTGTTTCCTCAGGCATGTTTCTCATCAGTTATTTACATCCTTATATAGGGCTACGCTACTAATAACCCCAATGACCAACCCCCAACAATTAGGACAGGCAGGACCAATCAGAACCCGTCATTTGTGCACACCCACCCTGCTGCAATATTTTTATAGTGAACGTATGACCAATATAGTGTTTTAATAAAATGTATAAGTCTCATCAATATGTGTCTAACATATGTATGTTGAATCCGTATTGCAGTACTGGTCTCGTAATTCCTTTGGCTTAAAAATGTATAATTGCCTCTGATCGTAAATGCTGCAACCTGATAGGTCAATAGCTCCATCAATCAACTGTTCTCAGAGTGGACCGTGTACGTCACTATCTGATAGGCCTAAACAGTTGTCAATCAACTAATATCGGAAGGAACCGGAAGCAAGGCGATTCACGGCTCCCCGACCAATAGTTTCTTATGCTGCTATGGTCTGGCGGCCCATAAGAGTCACGTTATGGGACAACACCCGTGATCGGGCCATTGCTAAAACATATGTTAACTAGAAAGCCCTCCCCAATCCAAACATGTGGCCCAATTGGTCCCAATATGAGGTGACGACAATTACGTCACCCATGTAAACAACCGTGACACATGTTAAGCATCCCGCACCCCTTATCTATATACGCGCTATTGTGTTGAAGTGTCTCAGTAAGCGGCCAATTCTCTAACACGTAAACTGTAAATTGATATAATGTATAAACTAATATTATAAGTGGCCTCGTGACTGATTGTGTGATGTATATAAAAAAAAAAAGCCCAAGTTATAACAAGTGGCTGGGTGATACATATACAGGAGATAACCGTATATAAATAAAATATATGATAATAGTGGTAGGTAAATACCTACTAAATGCCTATGTGATGAGTGATAATGTGCATGTGTGGCAAATAGAAGAATAAAGGTGTGCATTAACTAACTCAAAATGAGGGGATAATCTACAATAATACCCACACTTGGGAGTAGACATAAGTGTACTATTTAGTTATTATTATAGTGGGGAATATAAAATAAAAGAGAAGGGGAATACCTATAAATGTATATAAGAAACCTGAAATGAGTGCAAGTGTATACTGGTAATGTATGTGACCTATATTATTAGTACAAAAAAGTGTTAGGCCTCCTTAGGTCTAATCACACTCTAGTGAGTGAATGATGATGCCAAATAAGGTTATTAAGTGCAGGGGGTGAATAAAACATAATTTATGCTTACCTGATAAATTTATTTCTCTTGTGGTGTATCCAGTCCACGGATCATCCATTACTTGTGGGATATTCTCATTCCCAACAGGAAGTTGCAAGAGGACACCCACAGCAGAGCTGTCTATATAGCTCCTCCCCTAACTGCCATATCCAGTCATTCGACCGAAAACTAACAGAGAAAGGAGAAACCATAGGGTGCAGTGGTGACTGCAGTTTAAAATTTTAAAAATACCTGCCTTAAAATGACAGGGCGGTCCGTGGACTGGATACACCACAAGAGAAATAAATTTATCAGGTAAGCATAAATTATGTTTTCTCTTGTAAGGTGTATCCAGTCCACGGATCATCCATTACTTGTGGGATACCAATACCAAAGCTAAAGTACACGGAATGAAGGGAGGGACAAGGCAGGTACTTAAATGGAAGGTACCACTGCCTGTAAAACCTTTCTCCCAAAAATAGCCTCCGAAGAAGCAAAAGTATCAAATTTGTAGAATTTTGAAAAAGTATGAAGCGAAGACCAAGTCGCCGCCTTGCAAATCTGTTCAACAGAAGCCTCATTTTTAAAGGCCCATGTGGAAGCCACAGCTCTAGTAGAATTAGCTGTAATCCTTTCTGGAGGCTGCTGGCCAGCAGTCTCATAGGCTAAGCGGATTATGCTTTTTAGCCAAAAAGAAAGAGGTTGCCGAAGCCTTTTGACCTCTCCTCTGTCCAGAGTAGACAACAAACAAAGCAGATGTTTGACGAAAATCTTTAGTAGCTTGTAAGTAAAACTTTAAAGCACGAACCACGCCCAGATTGTGTAATAGACGTTCCTTCTTTGAAGAAGGATTAGGACACAAAGACGGAACAACAATCTCTTGATTGATATTCTTATTAGATACCACCTTAGGTAAAAACCCAGGTTTGGTACGCAGAACTACCTTATCTGCATGGAAGATCATATAAGGAGAATCACATTGTAAGGCAGATAACTCGGAAACTCTACGAGCCGAGAAAATAGTGACTAAAAAAAGAACTTTCCAAGATAAAAGTTTGATATCTATGGAATGAAGAGGTTCAAACGGGACCGTCTGAAGAACTTTAAGAACCAAATTTAAACTCCATGGTGGAGCAACAGGTTTAAACACAGGCTTGATTCTAACTAAAGCCTGACAAAATGCCTGAACGTCTGGGACATCCGCCAGACGCTTGTTCAAAAGAATAGATAGCGCAGAAATCTGTCCCTTTAAGGAACTGGCTGACAATCCTTTCTCCAATCCTTCTTGGAGAAAAGATAATATCCTGGGAATCCTGACCTTACTCCATGAGTAGCCCTTGGATTCACACCAATAAAGATATTTACGCCATATCTTATGATAGATTTTCCTGGTGACAGGCTTTTGTGCCTGAATTAAGGTATCAATGACTGACTCAGAGAAACCACGCTTTGATAAAATCAAGTGTTCAATCTCCAGGCAGTCAGCCTCAGAGAAATTAGATTTGGATGGTTGAAATGACCTTGAAGTAGAAGGTCCTGTCTCAGCGGCAGAGTCCATAGTGGAAAGGATGACATGTCCACCAGATCTGCATACCAAGTCCTGCGTGGCCACGCAGGCACTATCAAGATCACCGATGCTCTCTCCTGCTTGATTTTGGCAATCAGACAAGGGAGCAGAGGAAACGGTGGAAACACATAAGCCAGGTTGAAGGACCAAGGCGCTGCTAGAGCATCTATCAGCGTTGCCTTGGGGTCCCTGGACCTGGATCCGTAACAAGGAAGCTTGGCATTCTGGCGAGACGCCATGAGATCCCGTTCTGGTTTGCCTCAACGATGAACCAATTGTGCAAACACCTCCGGATGGAGTTCCCACTCCCCTGGATGAAAAGTCTGTCGACTTAGAAAATCCGCCTCCCAGTTCTCTACACCTGGGATATGGATAGCTGATAGGTGGCAAGAGTGAATCTCTGCCCAGCGAATTATCTTTGAGACTTCTAACATCGCTAGGGAACTCCTTGTTCCCCCTTGATGGTTGATGTAAGCCACAGTCGTGATGTTGTCCGACTGAAATCTGATGAACCTCATTGTCGCTAGATGAGGCCAAGCCTGAAGAGCATTGAATATCACTCTTACTTCCAGAATGTTTATTGGAAGGAGTGACTCCTCCTGAGTCAACGATCCCTGAGCCTTCAGGGAGTTCCAGACTGCCCCCCAACCTAGAAGGCTGGCATCTGTCATTACAATTGTCCAATCTGGCCTGCGAAAGGTCATACCTTTGGACAGATGGACCCGAGATAGCCAGCAGAGAAGAGAATCCCTGGTCTCTTGATCCAGATTTAGTAGAGGGGACAAATCTGTGTAATCCCCATTCCACTGACTGAGCATACAGAGTTGCAGCGGTCTGAGATGTAGGTGTGCAAACGGCACTATGTCCATTGCCGCTACCATTAAGCCGATTACTTCCATGCACTGAGCCACCGAAGGGCGAGGAATGGAATAAAAAACACGGCAGGAATTTAGTTTTGATAGTAGTATGCTTTGCTAGAGTAGAAACTGCTCCCTCCACCTTAGGAACTGTCTGCCATAAGTCCTGTGTGGTGGCGTCTATTGGAAACATTTTTCTAAAAATAGGAGGGGGAGAGAACGGCACACCTGGTCTATCCCATTCCTTAGTTATAATTTCTGTAAACCTTTTAGGTATTGGAAAAAGATCAGTACACACCGGCACTGCATAGTATTTATCCAGTCTACACAATTTCTCTGGCACTGCAATTGTATCACAGTCATTCAGAGCAGCTAAAACCTCCCTGAGTAACACGCGGAGGTGTTCAAGCTTAAATTTAAATGTAGAAATATCAGAATCAGGTTGCATCATCTTCCCTGAGTCAGAAACATCACCCACAGAAAGAAGCTCTCCTTCTTCAGCTTCTGCATATTGTGAGGCACTATCAGACATAGCTCTTAAAGCATCAGTATGCACTGTATTTCGTCTAACTCCAGAGCTATCTCGCTTTCCTCTAAATTCAGGTAGTCTGGCTAATACCGCTGACAGTGTATTATCCATGAGCCATTTGAGCATGAGTCCCTTGAGCGGGAGTCAAAGGATCTGACACGTGGGGAGAGTTAGTCGGCATAACTTCCCCCTCGTCAGATTCCTCTGGTGATAAATTTTTTAAAGACAGAATATGATCTTTATTGCTTAAAGTGAAATCAGTACATTTGGTACACATTCTAAGAGGGGGCTCCACAATGGCTTTTAAACATAATGAACAAGGAGTTTCCTCTATGTCATACATGTTTATACAGACTAGCAATGAGACTAGCAAGCTTGGAAAACACTTTCAATCAAGTTAACAAGCAAATATAATAAACGGTACTGTGCCTTTAAGAGAAATTTTTTTTGTCAGAATTTGAAAAACAGTGAAAAAAGACAGTAAATCAAACAAAATTTTTACAGTGTGTATAATAAGCTAACAGAGCATTGCACCCACTTGCAAATGGATGATTAAACCCTTAGCTCAAAAACCGGATCAAAAAAACGATATAGACATTTTTTAACAGTCACACCAAACTGCCACAGCCTTGCTGTGGGCCTACCTTCCCCAACAAACGATTTTGGAAATCCTAAGAGCCCTTTAGAGATGTCCTATAGCATTCAGGGGACCCTTGGAGGAATCTGGATGTCTCAGTCTGTAAAGGTTACTGCGCAAAAAAGCGCTAAATTAGGCCCCTCCCACTCATAGTAACACAGTGGAAAGCCTCAGGAAACTGTTTCTAGGCAAATTTAAGCCAGCCATGTGGAAAAAACTAGGCCCCAATAAAGTTTTATCACCAAAGTATATATAAAAACGTTTAAACATGCCAGCAAACGTTTTATATTGTAAATATAAAAGAGTATTACCTCAGAAAGTAAGCATGATACCAGTCGCTATTAAATCACTGTATTCAGGCTTAACTTACATAATTTTGGCATCAGCAGCATTTTCTAGCATTCACATCTTCTAGAAAAATCTTAACTGCACATACCTCATAACAGGATAACCTGCACGCCATTCCCCCGCTGAAGTTATCTCTCTCTTCAGTCATGTGTGCGAACAGCAATGGATCTTAGTTACAACCTGCTAAGATCATAGAAATCACAGGCAGATTCTTCTATTTTTCTGCCTGGAACAAAATAGTACAACTCCGGTACCATTTAAAAATAATAAACTTTTGATTGAAGCAAAATAACAGCTACATTTCACCACTTCTCTCTTACTACCTCCATGTTTGTTGAGAGTTGAAAGAGAATGACTGGATATGGCAGTTAGGGGAGGAGCTATATAGACAGCTCTGCTGTGGGTGTCCTCTTGCAACTTCCTGTTGGGAATGAGAATATCCAACACACGAAGATGTCAGCACTCAGGGATAAAATGCATGTCACCAACAGGACCTCTGCTCACAGGTCCAATATAATCACAAAGAATCAATCGAGAAGGTGACAGCAAACATCTAATATTTATTAGATAAGACAGAAAATAGGCTACGTTTCGGGATATTATCCCTTATTCATGCCATGTCAGACAAACAATTCACACACCTTTATATACCTAAACACCACTAGGTGGCGATAGAGAGAGATTAACCCTATCAATACATCAAATGTAAATAGTGTAATACACAGATAGAAGCATAACAATTCAAATAGATATATCTTATCTTAACAACAGATTAATATATACATGTATAAAGAGAGACATTTTCAATCTATATAATTATCAAAGACCTTATTTTTGTCTTCAAAAGGGAAAAACATAACTAGCAAATGGCTGATATACAGAACTACAAAAAGATAGATAGATCCCATTCTTTATTCATTCCCTTAGGACTGAGTGACCCCAACTCGTATATCCAAAAGGACTCTTTCCTCTTAAGCAATTGCTCCCTATCTCCTCCCCTACGTGGCAGCAAAATCTGATCGATTATTTGAAATTTTAGTTGGCTGATTGAATGGCCAGCAGTTACAAAGTGGTGAGCAAGTGGTGCTTTTATATTTTTAGTACGTATATTACTTTTGTGTTCAATTATACGGTCTCTGGCGCTACGGGTCGATTCTCCTACATAGACCATCCCACAAGGGCATTTAACCATATAAATTATAAAAGTACTAAGGCAGGTATAGTAACCCTTAATACTATATTTCTTGCCTGTATGGGGATTATAGAATACAGAGCCTTTTGACATATTACTGCAGCATGAGCACCCTAAACATGGGTAACAACCTTTATTACAAGAGGAAATAAATCTAGTTTTAGAAACACTTTTGGGGCCTATATCCGCTTTAACTAATTCTTCCTGTAAATTTCTACCTCTCTTGAAGGCTGGCATCGGATAATCCTTAAATTCTTTGATGTCAGGATTACAATTAGAGTATACTCCAGTGTTTTCTGATGATGCGCTGAATCTCATGGCTTTGGGCATTATATTGTGATACAAAAATTGTTCTAGGGGTTTGAGATTTCTTATCAGCTTTAGATTTCAAAAGAGACTCTCTTGAAATAGATTTTACTGCATTTATGTTTTTAACAATCATATCTTGTGGATAACCCCTGTCTTTAAATCTTTGGCCCATTTCAGCCAATCTTTTATCTACCAAATCCTCAGAGGAGACAATCCTACGTACACGTAGCATTTGGCTATGTGGTAAAGACTTAATGAGGGAAGGTGGGTGCGCACTATCAAACCTAAGTAGGCTATTACGATCAGTTGTTTTTCTATATAAATCTGTAATAAAGGAATACCCAGCCTTAGTAACTCTAACATCCAAAAAATCCAAGGATTCCTCACTCAATGTGAGCCACGTAGGGGAGGAGATAGGGAGCAATTGCTTAAGAGGAAAGAGTCCTTTTGGATATACGAATTGGGGTCACTCAGTCCTAAGGGAATGAATAAAGAATGGGATCTATCTATCTTTTTGTAGTTCTGTATATCAGCCATTTGCTAGTTATGTTTTTCCCTTTTGAAGACAAAAATAAGGTCTTTGATAATTATATAGATTGAAAATGTCTCTCTTTATACATGTATAGATTAATCTGTTGTTAAGATAAGATATATCTATTTGAATTGTTATGCTTCTATCTGTGTATTACACTATTTACATTTGATGTATTGATAGGGTTAATCTCTCTCTATCGCCACCTAGTGGTGTTTAGGTATATAAAGGTGTGTGAATTGTTTGTCTGACATGGCATGAATAAGGGATAATATCCCGAAACGTAGCCTATTTTCTGTCTTATCTAATAAATATTAGATGTTTGCTGTCACCTTCTCAATTGATTCTTTGTGATTATATTGGACCTGTGAGTAGAGGTCCTGTTGGTGACGTGCATTTTATCCCTGAGTGCTGACATCTTCGTGTGTTGGATATATTACTGCTTGAGTCTGTGCACCTGGGATTTGAAAAAATGGAGGAAAGACAAGCGTGTCAAACTTTTTCATACACAGACCTGGAAGCAGCCAGGATAACCACTCTTACTAAAGGGTCTATGGAGTTTTTGAAAACAGCTCCCTCTGACTTATCATCTAAAGAGTTTGAGAGACTTTCAAAAAAACATCTAGCATTTGACCTACATGCCACAACTTTGGCGGAGTATCATCGGGTAAAGAGGATCCCTAGAGGCCTCAGGATGGGTGCTCGCCCTACCCTGATGAGGGATAACCCTATATATTGCAATCGTTTTGAACAAATTTTGAATAAGTGTTCTATGGACATTATTGTATTGACAGTAGAATGTCTCAACCAGGAGATAGAGGAACAGAGCATAAAAATCTCACAAATGGAAAAAGATTTGAAGAAATCGTTACCTGTCGATGAATTTGACAAGCTCCTTGCTGATGTTAAAAAACAGATTGCGGAGTCCAGAAAAGTTATCGAGGAGCGCAAGCGGGTAAAATTTACAAGAGATGAGCAAGATTACTCCTCCGGGAGGGTATACCGCTGGCGCTATGACCCAGAGGGATCCAGACGGCAAAACTCCTACGGCCAGCAGCGACGCTTCAGGCGTAACAAGTCCCAGAGCGCAAGCGGAAGTGAGTCATCTGACACGCCGGGGGAGTCCGACAGCGAAAGAGACGTGGAGGCCGCAAGCACCAAGGCAGAAACAAACGCCAAAAAGAAAAAGCAGGATCAACAACTGCGGTCTGCATCCCGTCACTGAGACACGTTAACACAGAGGCACCGGATGGCTTGGCAGGAGATCCAGCAGAGCGCAACCAAGGGATGGTAGATATGGGACAGTCTGTCACTAACAATGTGATAAATATTTCCAAATGTGAACTTTCAGACAAAGAACTTGAGCTGTTAAATAAGGGCTTTGCTTTTTGCCCTGTTAAGAACTGCAACTTTTTTGAACTTCAGAAGGACTTGTTTAAGTTCTTCAGAAGCTTAAAATTGAAAACAATGTTTTTTGAATCTAAGCCACAAATTATTAATGAGAGTCCCACTATCCATTTGCAAGAATTGGGTTTAAAGAAAAAAAGTCACTTTAACCCGGGGAGTGTCAATCATAGTGTTGAAACTTTTTCAGCTTTGGTTCAGAGGGATATTGGCCTTTTGCAGAATAAAATAGAAAATACAAGAATAAGAATTTTCGGAAAAGGGCTAATAATCTATCTAAAGAACATACACATGCTTTACACTCCCTTAAAGAAAAAAATGACATCATTTTAAAAAGGGCCGATAAGGGCGGTGCAGTTGTGTTGTTAGACAGAAATTACTATATTAATGAGATTTATTCTCAACTCAAAGAAACAGCAGTCTATAAGAAATTAGCTTATAACCCAATATTCAATATACAAAAAGAAATTGATAACTGCATTTGCATTGCATTAAAAAATGGTATTATAGGCAAAGATGTTGCTGTTTTCTTGAAGATTGACAAACCCTGCACCCCTGTGATCTACACCTTACCAAAGGTGCATAAAAATTTGAGTGCGCCCCCTGGTCGCCCAATTGTAGCCAGCACTAATTCTGCTTTTACTAACATTTCCATTTTTTTGGATAAAATCCTACGTCCATATGTAGAAATGTCCAGTTCATTTGTCAAAGATACTGGTGACTTTCTGAATAAACTGAATGCCCTGGATTTAACTACCAATAAAGTTATACTTTTTAGTTTGGACGTTGAAAGTTTATATACGTCTATAACTCATACCAGCGGAATGGGTTCAGTTTATTACACCTTGTCATGAGATAAAAAGTACAATAAGAGTCAAATAGACTTTTTTATGCAATTGCTCTCTATCATCCTATACGATAATTCTTTTTTGTTCAGAGATGATTATTATTTACAATTACAGGGAACCGCCATGGGTTCCAACGTCGCCCCGAATTATGCCAATATCTTTATGAATGTTTATGAAGAGAAATATATATTTTGCAATAATTTGTTTATTCAATATGGCGCCACCTGGTGGCGCTATATTGATGACATCTTTGGTATATGGCTGGGCGACGTTGGAACCCTGGGAAGTTTTTTGGGCGAGCTGAATTCGTCTACTAATCATATTAAATTTAAGCTCACATTGAGTGAGGAATCCTTGGATTTTTTGAATGTTAGAGTTACTAAGGCTGGGTATTCCTTTATTACATTTATATAGAAAAACAACGGATCGTAATAGCCTACTTAGGTTTGATAGTGCGCACCCACCTTTCCTCATTAAGTCTTTACCACATAGCCAAATGCTACGTGTACGTAGGATTGTCTCCTCTGAGGATTTGGTAGATAAAAGATTGGCTGAAATGGGCCAAAGATTTAAAGACAGGGGTTATCCACAAGATATGATTGTTAAAAACATAAATGCAGTAAAATCTATTTCAAGAGAGTCTCTTTTGAAATCTAAAGCTGATAAGAAATCTCAAACCCCTAGAACAATTTTTGTATCACAATATAATGCCCAAAGCCATGAGATTCAGAGCATCATCAGAAAACACTGGAGTATACTCTCTAATTGTAATCCTGACATCAAAGAATTTAAGGATTATCCGATGCCAGCCTTCAAGAGAGGTAGAAATTTACAGGAAGAATTAGTTAAAGCGGATATAGGCCCCAAAAGTGTTTCTAAAACTGGATTTATTTCCTCTTGTAATAAAGGTTGTTACCCATGTTTAGGGTGCTCATGCTGCAGTAATATGTCAAAAGGCTCTATATTCTATAATCCCCATACAGGCAAGAAATATAGTATTAAGGGTTACTATACTTGCCTTAGTACTTTTATAATTTATATGGTTAAATGCCCTTGTGGGATGGTCTATGTAGGAGAATCGACCCGTAGCGCCAGAGACCGTATAATTGAACACAAGAGTAATATACGTACTAAAAATTTAAAAGCACCACTTGCTCACCACTTTGTAACTGCTGGCCATTCAATCAGCCAACTAAAATTTCAAATAATCGATCAGATTTTGCTGCCACGTAGGGGAGGAGATAGGGAGCAATTGCTTAAGAGGAAAGAGTCCTTTTGGATATACGAATTGGGGTCACTCAGTCCTAAGGGAATGAATAAAGAATGGGATCTATCTTTTTGTAGTTCTGTATATCAGCCATTTGCTAGTTATGTTTTTCTCTTTTGAAGACAAAAATAAGGTCTTTGATAATTATATAGATTGAAAATGTCTCTCTTTATACATGTATATATTAATCTGTTGTTAAGATAAGATATATCTATTTGAATTGTTATGCTTCTATCTGTGTATTACACTATTTACATTTGATGTATTGATAGGGTTAATCTCTCTATCGCCACCTAGTGGTGTTTAGGTATATAAAGGTGTGTGAATTGTTTGTCTGACATGGCATGAATAAGGGATAATATCCCGAAACGTAGCCTATTTTCTGTCTTATCTAATAAATATTAGATGTTTGCTGTCACCTTCTCGATTGATTCTTTGGGAATGAGAATATCCCACAAGTAATGGATGATCCGTGGACTGGATACACCTTACAAGAGAAATATCTATATATATATATTGATGAACGACTACATAAAAAACGTATACATACCATTAGTAGCAATATGGCGCCAAATCACTTCAACATTACTATAAATGACCAAGGGAAGTAAATAGGAAATATAAAGATATGTATATAATAAATGAATAAAAAACAAATATTTAAGTAAATATTCCCAGCAGCAGGGGGGGTGCCACCAAACTCTGGTGTACAAATAAAGTTACCCATACCCCAAATAGTGTACCTATCTGGGTAAACAACCATCATGAAACTTCAAATGTGCATCACAACTTATATATAGAACAAGGATAATACATTATAACAATCTAACAAGAAATGGTAACCTTATAGTTGTCTAGAGGCTTCAAATGACTGAACTATACAAACGCAGCCGAATCTATGACTTTGTTTAACCCCATCGGGAAAAGTGTTTGGAATTTGAAGATCCAATATGTCTCCCTTTGTCTAAGTCAAATAAATCTGTTGTAATGGTGACTACTGGGGACACTTTCTAGTGGGGTGATCTTAAACTGACACCTACCTCTAATGTTCTTAGAGCAGCAGTGTCTGGAGACACTGTATTTAGGGGATTTTTTAATTACATTCCTCTGATGTTCACCCCATCTGAGTCGCACCTTTCTACAGGTGCGTCCAATGTATTTGATCCCACATGCGCATATAAGTGCATATATCACATAGCTAGAATCACATGACAGATACTACTGAGATGTGGTATTGTTCACCTGTTGTATTTGAGGTGATGGACGTTGTCCCATGCGTAATAAATTTACACATGTGGCAGTTTTTGCTTCAAAGTTGGAGCTCTCCTATATACAACCCTAGGTTGTGGGGTCAATACTTTCTTTAGTATAGGATCTTTAAGCAGTATTGGCCAATGTTTTTTGAGGACTCTGCTGACCGCTTTCTGAATCGAATTGTATTGAGTCACAAAACATAATTTATGTAAGAACTTACCTGATAAATTCATTTATTTCATATTAGCAAGAGTCCATGAGCTAGTGACGTATGGGATATACATTCCTACCAGGAGGGGCAAAGTTTCCCAAACCTTAAAATGCCTATAAATACACCCCTCACCACACCCACAATTCAGTTTAACAAATAGCCAAGAAGTGGGGTGATAAGAAAGGAGCGAAAGCATAAAAAAAATAAGGAATTGGAATAATTGTGCTTTATACAAAAAAATCATAACCACCACAAAAAGGGTGGGCCTCATTGACTCTTGCTAATATGAAATAAATAAATTTATCAGGTAAGTTCTTACATAAATTATGTTTTCTTTCATGTAATTAGCAAGAGTCCATGAGCTAGTGACGTATGGGATAGCAGATACCCAAGATGTGGAACTTCCACGCAAGAGTCACTAGAGAGGGAAGGATAAAATAAAGACAACCAATTCCGCTGAAAATTAATCCACTACCCAAATCAAAAGTTTCAATTTTTATAATGAAAAAAACTGAAATTATAAGCAGAAGAATCAAACTGAAACAGCTGCCTGAAGTACTTTTCTACCAAAAACTGCTTCTTAAAGAAGAGAAAACATCAAAATGGTAGAATTTAGTAAAAGTATGGAAAGAAGACCAAGTCATTGCTTTGCAAATCTGATCAACAGAAGCTTCATTCTTAAAAAAGCCCAGGAAGTAGAAACTGACCTAGTAGAATGAGCCGTAATCCTCTGAGGCGGGAATCAACCCGACTCCAAATAAGCATGATGAATCAAAAGTTTAACCAAGATGCCAAAGAAATGGCAGAAGCCTTTTGACCTTCCTAAAACCAGAAAAGATAACAAATAGACTAGAAGTCTGTCTGTGTCATATTACCACCCCTTATGGCTGCTCATTCTGACACCCTATAAATACTGACCTGTGTCTTTCTGTCATTGCTTGTTATTTTGAATTCCTCAGTCTTCTATTGCTCTGATGTGCTGTGAAATCTGACAGGCCTTCTACTGAGACACTTCTGACATCATCAGCTGCAGCCGGGTGTGGCTTCTCTCCCTCAGCTCTGTGAACACACTTCCTGCTCACTCCTGCTCTGCAAACTTTGAGAGTAATCCCTGCTCTCTCATTTTTTCTTAAATTCTACTTGCTGTGATAACGGACCTGTAAACTCAGTGATATTCTACTCAAAGGTATTTTTTTTGTGCATAACTTTGTTTATTCTATTAAGGATTATTTTGCATCACATTAGAGCTCTTTCTTTTTCTATTATGCATATTTATTTTTACTATATCAGGGTACTCAGTTTTGTTATGTTATATAAAGGGTTTAAACAATTGCATTGAGAATTAAGACTTTTACTCATTTGTTTAGCAAATCCTTTATTAAAATAAACACAGTGCTTAAATACTATGACCTAAGTTGTGGTTTATGGTTAAAAGCTACTGTTATACACCTTTTTTACTTCAGCCTGAGTTTGTTCAGCAGCTGAGTTGTCTGCATCTCCTTTTTTCAGAAAATAATCTACTTGGATTATTACAGTCTGAAATTTGAATAGCTTCAACATAGGATTTCAAACTCTTACCATATCCAAAGAATGTAAGAATCTTACCAAAGAAGTCTTAGGAAAAAACAATAATTCCTCCCTAATGTTGTTAGAATTCACAACTTTAGGTAAGAATTGAAATGAGGACAGCAAAAACCACCTTATGCTGATGAAAAAATCAGAAAAAGGAGATTCACAAGAAAGAACAGATAATTTAAAAACTGTTCTAGCTGAAGAGATGTCTAAAAAGAACAATACTTTCTATGAAAGTAAATAATGTCCAGAGAAAGCATATGCTCAAATAGAAGAGCCTGTAAAGCCTTCAGAACCAAATTAAGACTCCAAGGAGGAGAAATTGGCGTAATGACAGGTTTGATACGAACCAAAGCCTGAACAAAATAATGAATATCATGAAGTAACACTGCCTTATCCTGATGAAAAATCAGAAAAGGAGATCCACAAAAAAGAGCAGATAACTCAGAAACTCTTCTAGCATAAGAGATAGCCAAAAGGAACAATACTTTCCAAGAAAGTAATTTAATGTCCAGAGAATGCATAGGTTCAAACGGAGGAGCCTGCAAAGCCCTCAGTACCAAATTGAAACTCCAAGGAGGAGAGATTGACTTAATGACAGGCTTAATACGAACCAAACTGAAGAATACCAATTGCATAAAGCAATTGAAAGAGTGTACTTAGATAGCACTCAACAACACAGGTAGGTTACTAGCAAATATTACCAGAGGTAGATAAGCCCAAAGGGAGGCGGTATTAAAACTGAACTTTTATTTAAATAGTTAAAATTGAAAAACGTTAAAATATTCAGACAGTGTGAGAGAGAACGAGGGTGATGAGGAGGGGGGAGAAGTCTCCAAAATCACCTTGTATCTTATGTAGTAACCCGGTATGTTCCACAGAGATTATACCCTTAGACAGCGGAGGACAATTATAAATTTGTACCTATATATTATGTTGCTCAGAATATTAGAACATATATCACATTCAGAATATAAGTGCCCTTATTGTTGCTGTGAATCAAAAAGCGGAATTATCCGCTACAGTATACCTTTGTGTAAGTTATATGGTATAATTCCCTATGGGTAATAAGTGTGAGAAATAATGTTCTCTTATTATATGTCAGACTGACAAGTATCCCTAATATCATAGATATCAATAGTATCCTGTTTGGTTCACCCCCTGGCGATACCCCACAGTTATAGAGCTGCTGGTTGTATCGATACACTTGTGGTTAATGACTGGATAGACTGTAATTTAAGGGATGGTAAATTACCAAAATAAAGTCAATTCCCTATATTAATCCAGTTTCTCAACAGAGCCGCCTAGTATTTATCCGGCTAGGCCAGAAAACTGCCAATATTTTAAACTGACAGGGGTTGAGGAGGTAGGATGTGGTACCCCTAGAAATAACAATGTCATGCACTCTTATCTGGATATTCCCAAATAACTGCAATTTGGCTGTTGCATTAAAAGTATCAAATACCTGCTGTTTCTCTTTTCACAATTTGGGAAATAATCTTATGTGTAATTCTATATACCTGTTGGAATGGATTAAACTAAATATCCTGGTTTGAACAGGAATGGCCCACTTGGTTTTAACAAAATAGTCAGCCCAATGTATAAACAGTTAACACGATATGAAATATTAATTTGTGTTAGTATTAGAAAAAGGCTTGCGTTAGTGGCTACCTGGTCAGGTACCAAAACATTGCTTACGGTCAAATGTACCACAGATAGATTCCAAAATTGTTTATTTTGATAAAGTGGTCAGAATGTAATTAACTTAGAATAGTCTACATCCAGGCACCCCTTTTAATGCGTTACTTATTTGGCAAGTGACCGTGTTCAATTGAGACCTCCTAAACAATAGCGTAAGTATGGACCCTGTCAGTTAGTTCTAATGAATCTGGCGGTCTGTGCTGTATTACTATAACTCCTGTGTAATGTTGGTAATCCAGCGTAATTATTCAGTGTGGAGAACTAGAGTAATTGTATAAACTACTTGGGTTCTCCCCTATTGTTTGTCTTAAAGTAACCCTCACTGGTAGCGAGCTAGAGTGATACCTATTTCTAAAAGAGGTACAAATCTTCACTTATAGAGTGAGTAATATTGCGGTATACACTTGCCAGCTATAATACTTGTTTAGGTACTTAACATTTAATGTTGTTAAACAATAGCGTAAGTATGGACCCTGTCTTCACTTATAGAGTGAGTAATATTGCGGTATACACTTGCCAGCTATAATACTTGTTTAGGTACTTAACATTTAATGTTGTTAAAGAGGGGAGAGAGACCGATAATCAGTTAAACGAACTAGGTTCTCCCCGGTTAACTTATTCAGGCGTTGCCCTTATTAATTCCTAGCGGTATCGCCTTATTGTACTTGTGGAGAAATCTAATCTCCACTCCTTATGTGAATTGTTTAACACGCCAGTGTTCTGGGATACTAGGAAATTAAGGCTCAAATTAGGAGATACTAAGCTCCAGTACGTTGGATCCAGTCATACTCACACACATACCTTTTTAAAATTAAATTCTATAAACACATTCGTTCAAAAGTCACACTGCTGTAAGTTTAAAAAGGAGAACTATTCTCCAACTGCCCTGACATGTTTCGCCACAAAGGCTTTGTCAAAGGCAGTTGGAGAATAGTTCTCCTTTTTAAACTTACAGCAGTGTGACTTTTGAACGAATGTGTTTATAGAATTTAATTTTAAAATGGTATGTGTGTGAGTATGACTGGATCCAACGTACTGGAGCTTAGTATCTCCTAATTTGAGCCTTAATTTCCTAGTATCCCAGAACACTGGCGTGTTAAACAATTCACATAAGGAGTGGAGATTAGATTTCTCCACAAGTACAATAAAGCGATACCGCTAGGAATTAATAAGGGCAACGCCTGAATAAGTTAACCGGGGAGAACCTAGTTTGTTTAACTGATTATCGGTCTCTCTCCCCTCTTTAACAACATTAAATGTTAAGTACCTAAACAAGTATTATAGCTGGCAAGTGTATACCGCAATATTACTCACTCTATAAGTGAAGACAGGGTCCATACTTACGCTATTGTTTAACAACATTAAATGTTAAGTACCTAAACAAGTATTATAGCTGACAAGTGTATACCGCAATATTACTCATTCTATAAGTGAAGATTTGTACCTCTTTTAGAAATAGGTATCACTCTAGCTCGCTACCAGTGAGGGTTACTTTAAGACAAACAATAGGGGAGAACCCAAGTAGTTTATACAATTACTCTAGTTCTCCACACTGAATAATAACGCTGGATTACCAACATTACACAGGAGTTATAGTAATACAGCACAGACCGCCAGATTCATTAGAACTAACTGACAGGGTCCATACTTACGCTATTGTTTAGGAGGTCTCAATTGAACACGGTCACTTGCCAAATAAGTAACGCATTAAAAGGGGTGCCTGGATGTAGACTATTCTAAGTTAATTACATTCTGACCACTTTATCAAAATAAACAATTTTGGAATCTATTTGTGGTACATTTGACCGTAAGCAATGTTTTGGTACCTGACCAGGTAGCCACTAACGCAAGCCTTTTTCTAATACTAACACAAATTAATATTTCATATCGTGTTAACTGTTTATACATTGGGCTGACTATTTTGTTAAAACCAAGTGGGCCATTCCTGTTCAAACCAGGATATTTAGTTTAATCCATTCCAACAGGTATATAGAATTACACATAAGATTATTTCCCAAATTGTGAAAAGAGAAACAGCAGGTATTTGATACTTTTAATGCAACAGCCAAATTGCAGTTATTTGGGAATATCCAGATAAGAGTGCATGACATTGTTATTTCTAGGGGTACCACATCCTACCTCCTCAACCCCTGTCAGTTTAAAATATTGGCAGTTTTCTGGCCTAGCCGGATAAATACTAGGCGGCTCTGTTGAGAAACTGGATTAATATAGGGAATTGACTTTATTTTGGTAATTTACCATCCCTTAAATTACAGTCTATCCAGTCATTAACCACAAGTGTATCGATACAACCAGCAGCTCTATAACTGTGGGGTATCGCCAGGGGGTGAACCAAACAGGATACTATTGATATCTATGATATTAGGGATACTTGTCAGTCTGACATATAATAAGAGAACATTATTACTCACACTTATTACCCATAGGGAATTATACCATATAACTTACACGAAGGTATACTGTAGCGGATAATTCCGCTTTTTGATTCACAGCAACAATAAGGACACTTATATTCTGAATGTGATATATGTTCTAATATTCTGAGCAACATAATATATAGGTACAAATGTATAATTGTCCTCCGC
The DNA here is from genome assembly GCF_027579735.1 of Bombina bombina. Taxonomy (NCBI): domain Eukaryota; kingdom Metazoa; phylum Chordata; class Amphibia; order Anura; family Bombinatoridae; genus Bombina; species Bombina bombina. Next base: position 39,135,034 of record NC_069503.1, read on the forward strand.
TGTCTAAGGGTATAATCTCTGTGGAACATACCGGGTTACTACATAAGATACAAGGTGATTTTGGAGACTTCTCCCCCCTCCTCATCACCCTCGTTCTCTCTCACACTGTCTGAATATTTTAACGTTTTTCAATTTTAACTATTTAAATAAAAGTTCAGTTTTAATACCGCCTCCCTTTGGGCTTATCTACCTCTGGTAATATTTGCTAGTAACCTACCTGTGTTGTTGAGTGCTATCTAAGTACACTCTTTCAATTGCTTTATGCAATTGGTATTCTTCAGTTTGCCTCTTTCAGTGTACAGCACCTAAGTCCTTGATTATAACATTGTTAGCTCTATCATCACATTAGAGAAATTAATAGTATAAGGGACACAACACCAGTAGTGCCGTCGTCTTTTTCTCTCTTCTTTCATATATCTGTTAATACGAACCAAAGCCTGTACAAAACAATGAATATCAGGATGATTAGCAATCTTTCTGTGAAAAAGAACAGAAAGAGTAGAGATTTGTCCTTTCAAAGAACTTGCAGACAAACCCTTATCCAAACCATCCTGAAGAAATTGTAAAATTCTAGGAATTCTAAAAGAATGCCAAGAGAATTTGAGAAGAACACCAAGAAATGTAAGTCTTCCAAACTCGATAATAAATCTTTCTAGAGACAGATTTACGAGCCTGTAACATAGCATTAATCACTGAGTCAGAGAAACCTCTATGACTAAGAATCAAGCGTTCAATCTCCATACCTTCAAATTTAATGATTTGAGATCCTGATGGAAAAATGGGCCTTGAGATAGAAGGTCTGGTCTTAACGGAAGAGTCCAAGGTTGGCAACTGGCCATCCAAATGAGATCCGCATACCAAAACCTGTGAGGCCATGCTGGAGCCACCAGCAGTACAAACGAACGCTCCATTAGAATTTTAGAAATTACTTTTGGAAGAAGAGCTAGAGACGGAAAGATATAGGCAGAATGATAATTCCAAGGAAGTGTCAATGCATACGCTACGTCCGCCTGAGAATCCCCGGACCTGAATAGGCCCCTGGGAAGTTCCTTGTTTAGATGAGATGCCAACAGATCTATTTCTAGAAGCCCTCACATCTGAAAAATTGAAAAACATATCTGGGTAAAGAGACCATTCTCCCGGATGTAAAGCTTGATTATCAGAGATAATCCGCTTCCCAAATGTCTATACCTGGGAAAAAGACCACAGAATTTAGATAGGAGCTGGATTTAGCCCAAGCAAATATCTGAGATACTTCTGTCACAGACTAAGGACTGATAGTCCCACCCTGATGATTGACATACACCACAGTTGTGACATTGTCTGAAAAAAACAATAAACGTCTCTTCTTCAAAAAGAAACCAACTGAAGAACTCTGAGAATGCACAGAGTTCCAAAATATCAAATGGTAATCTCGCCTCCTGAGATTTCCAAACCCCTTGTGCTGACAGAGATCCTCAGACAGCCTCCCAACCTAAAAGACTTGCATCTGTAGAGATCATGGTCCAGGTTGAAAGAATCGAAGAGACCTGTGTAATCTGAATAGTTTTGGATTACCAGGGCACCTCCTTTATCCGCCTGGCGAATGATAATACACTAGAGAAGCTGAACGTATTATTTATGATACCAACTATTATAGGAAACTATCTCAAGATCCCACTACAGTATTTTCTAAAAAAATGTATTAAGATTCTGGAAGAGGGTAGTACAAAAGGGATCTTAAATAAAAAGGAAAATAGGTATTTACTTCCTGATCACCCCAATGTCCCTTACTACTATCACCTTCCAAAATTCCACAAAGATGCATTGAACCCTCCAGGTAGGCCAATCATAGCGGGGATCAATAGTATCACTGATAAGTTAAGTGAGTATGTGGACACCTTCCTACAAAAATATGTTTGCCACCTCCCCTCCTACATTAAGGACACTACTGACCTTTTGCAAAAATTGACACATATACGATATAAAAATAATTATTTATGGTTGTCTTGTGATGTGGGAGCCCTCTATTCCAATATATCCCATGATTGGGGATTAAAAACAACCTCCATCTTTCTTGATAGAGACATCTACATGCCAGATATACAGAAAGAATATCTCATTACTCTCATAGATTTCATTTTTCAATTTTTAGATCAGTTTTTTTTTTACAGTTTAAGGGAACGGCCATGGGCACCAGATTTGCCCCAAGTTTCGCAAACCTCTTTATGGGGATCTTTGAAGAAACTTATATCTATAATACGAAATGGAGGGGCAATCTGGTGTTCTATGGCCGTTACATAGATGACCTTTTGTTTATTTTTGAGGGATCTGTCAAAGAAGCACAGGAATTCGTTAACTTTCTGAATAGCAATAATATGGGTATAGATTTTACATCCAATATACAGAAACAAACCATTGAATTTTTAGATATAGTTCTCACTTGGGATGCCAATGAAACAATTTGTACTTCTACCTTCTTCAAGTCAGTAGACTGCAATAATTTTTTACATTTTTCCAGCAACCATTTCAATAGTTGGAAAATTAATATCCCTTATAGTCAATTTTGGCGCATTAGACGCAATTGCAGCTCTATAGACATGTATGATGAACAGTCTCTCATACTAAAAGAGAGGTTTAGAGAAAAGGTCTACCCAAGGGAACTTATAGAATATGGTTACAATAGAGCAAGACTATTGGACAGAGGTGAACTCCTTTCTTTGGAGAAAAATTCTAAGAATGATAAAGAAGCTAGCAGTCTACAGGGACAACCCATATTTGTGACTCAATACAATTCGAATCAGAAAGCGGTCAGCAGAGTCCTCAAAAAACATTGGCCAATACTGCTTAAAGATCCTATACTAAAGAAAGTATTGACCCCACAACCTAGGGTTGTATATAGGAGAGCTCCAACTTTGAAGCAAAAACTGGCACCCAGTAAGGTGGTGATGACCAGAAAATGTATAAAACATCAAAAGAATAGGGGTAAGAATCAGAACTACATGATTAGTAGTACACCAAGAAACAATGGTACCTATAGATGTGGACATAGGCGCTGCCACATGTGTAAATTTATTACGCATGGGACAAAGTCCATCACCTCAAATATGACAGGCGAACAATACCACATCTCAGAGTATCTGTCATGTGATTCTAGCTATGTGATATATGCACTTATATGCGCATGTGGGATCAAATACATTGGACGCACCTGTAGAAAGGTGCGACTCAGATGGGGTGAACATCAGAGGAATGTAATTAAAAAATCCCCTAAACACAGTGTCTCCAGACACTGCTGCTCTAATAACATTAGAGGTAGGTGTCAGTTTAAGATCACCCCACTAGAAAGTGTCCCCAGTAGTCACCATTACAACAGATTTATTCGACTTAGACAAAGGGAGACATATTGGATCTTCAAATTCCAAACACTTTTCCCGATGGGGTTAAACGAAGTCATAGATTTGACTGCGTTTGTATAGTTCAGTCATTTGAGGCCTCTAGACAACTATAAGGTTACCATTTCTTGTTACATTGTTATAATGTATTATCCTTGTTCTATATATAAGTTGTGATGCACATTTGAAGTTTCATGATGGTTGTTTACCAAGATAGGTACACTATTTGGGGTATGGGTCACTTTATTTGCACACCAGAGTTTGGTGGCACCCCCCCTGCTGCTGGGAATATTTACTTAAATATTTGTTTTTTATTCATTTATTATATACATATCTTTATATTCCCTATTTAATTCCCTTGGTCATTTATAGTAATGTTGAAGTGATTTGGCGCCATATTGCTACTAATGGTATGTATACGTTTTTTATGTAGTCGTTCATCAATATAAATATATATATATATTTATTCACCCCCTGCACTTAATAACCTTATTTGGCATCATCATTCACTCACTAGAGTGTGATTAGACCTAATACTTTTTTGTACTAATAATATAGGTCACATACATTACCAGTATACACTTGCACTCATTTCAGGTTTCTTATATACATTTATAGGTATTCCCCTTCTCTTTTATTTTATATTCCCCACTATAATAATAACTAAATAGTACACTTATGTCTACTCCCAAGTGTGGGTATTATTGTAGATTATCCCCTCATTTTGAGTTAGTTAATGCACACCTTTATTCTTCTATTTGCCACACATGCACATTATCACTCATCACATAGGCATTTAGTAGGTATTTACCTACCACTATTATCATATATTTTATTTATATGCGGTTATCTCCTGTATATGTATCACCCAGCCACTTGTTATAACTTGGGCTTTTTTTTTATATATACATCACACAATCAGTCACGAGGCCACATATAATATTAGTTTAAACATTATATCAATTTACAGTTTACGTGTTAGAGAATTGGCCGCTTATTGAGACACTTCAACACAATAGCGCGTATATAGATAAGGGGTGCGGGATGCTTAACATGTGTCACGGTTGTTTACATGGGTGACGTAATTGTCGTCACCTCATATTGGGACCAATTGGGCCACATGTATGGATTGGGGAGGGCTTTCTAGTTAACATATGTTTTAGCAATGGCCCGATCACCGGTGTTGTCCCATAACGTGACTCTTATTGGCCGCCAGACCATAGCGGCATAAGAAACTATTGGTCGGGAAGCCGTGAATCATCTTGCTTCCGGTTCCTTCCGATATTAGTTGATTGACAACTGTTTAGGCCTATCAGATAGTGACGTACACGGTCCACTCTGAGAACAGTTGATTGATGGAGCTATTGACCTATCAGGTCGCAGCATTTACGATCAGAGGCAATTATAAATTTTTAAGCCAAAGGAATTACGAGACCAGTACTGCAATACGGATTCAACATACATATGTTAGACACATATTGATGAGACTTATACATTTTATTAAAACACTATATTGGCCATACGTTCACTATAATAATATTGCAGCAGGGTGGTTTTGCACAAATGATGGGTTCTGATTGGTCCTGCCTGTCCTAATTGTTGGGGGCTGGTCATTGGGGTTATTAGTAGTGTAGCCCTATATAAGGATGTAAATAACTGATGAGAAACATGCCTGAGGAAACAGTCTGAGAAACTCGTTGCACTGTTTCTCCGCTAGCCATAACTTTTATTGGCACTAATATGAGTGGTATATTTTTATAACTTTTTAAATAAATTTGTTTTTAACTTTACCTACTCTCAAGTGCTGTGTATGGTCTATTGCTACGCTACTTTTAGGGTGAGAATCCCTTACCCCAGTATCCTGCCCTTATATCTCGTGGATATACAGTTTGGGTTTGATAACCCACTGTATTTTGGAGCCACCTTGGATCAGCCAGCTGGATTGCTGTAGAAATCCAGCCTGTCTCTATAGGCATAATTGATTGCCTTCTATACATGTGAGTACCCTGTGTTCACCTCCTGTTACAAGTTTTCAAGATCAACCATTGATCTGCACCATTGGAGCCTCTATCTATTGTCTTTTTCTAACAGATTGCCTTTTATTGGATGCCGTTAGAGAGCTGCCCTTATGAACAGCTAGCTGGACTGCTGTAGAAATCCAGCTCGTTTCTATGGGCATAACCGATTGCCTTATATACAAGTGAGTACCCTGTGTTCGTCCTACATCAGCTACATATAAGATTCATCATTGATCTGCACCATTGGCGCCTCTTTCTTTGTGTTTTTTCCTAACTGATATAACAATACTATTAGATATTAAATAGTGAGTAAGTGAAGTTACCTCTATGTGTTTATTGCATTATTAGTCACTGTACGTCTGTGACACACAGATAATATCCCGGCACACAGCTGATATAACAATACTATTAGACATTAAATAGTGAGTCAGTGAAGTTATTTCTATGTGTTTATTGCATTATTAGTCACTGTATGTCTGTGACACACAGATAATATCCCGGCACACAGCTGATATAACAATACTATTAGACATTAAATAGTAAGTGAGTGAAGTTATTTCTATGTGTTTATTGCATTATTAGTCACTGTACGTCTGTGACACACAGATAATATCTGGCACACAGCTGATATAACAATACTATTAGACATTAAATAGTGAGTGAGTGAAGTTATTTCTATCTGTTTATTGCATTATTAGTCACTGTACATTTGTGAAACACATATAATATCCCGGCACACAGCTGATATAACAATACTATTAGACATTAAATAGTGAGTGAGTGAAGTTATTTCTATGTGTTTATTGCATTATTAGTCTCTGTACGTCTGTGACACACAGATAATATCCCGGCACACAGCTGATATAACAATACTATTAGACATTAAATAGTGAGTGAGTGAAGTTACCTCTATGTGTTTATTGCATTATTAGTTACTGTACGTCTGACACACAGATAATATCCTGGCACACAGCTGATATAACAATACTATTAGACAATAAATAGTGAGTGAGTGAAGTTATTTCTGTGTGTTTATTGTATTATTAGTCACTGTACATCTGTGAAACACAGATAATATCCCGGCACACAGCTGATATAACAATACTATTAGATATTAAATAGTGAGTCAGTGAAGTTATTTCTATGTGTTTATTGCATTATTAGTCACTGTACATCTGTGACACACAGATAATATCCTGGCACACAGCTGATATAACAATATTATTAGACATTAAATAGTGAGTGAGTGACGTTATTTCTATGTGTTTATTGCATTATTAGTCACTGTACATCTGTGACGCACAGATAATATCCCGGCACACAGCTGATAAAACAATACTATTAGATATTAAATAGTGAGTGAAGTTATTTCTATGTGTTTATTGTATTATTAGTCACTGTACGTCTGTGATACACAGATAATATCCCGGCACACAGCTGATATAACAATACTATAAGACATTAAATAGTGAGTGAGTGAAGTTATTTCTATGTGTTTATTGCATTATTAGTCACTGTACGTCTGTGACACACAGATAATATCCCGGCACACAGCTGATATAACAATACTATTAGACATTAAATAGTGAGTCAGTGAAGTTATTTCTGTGTGTTTATTGCATTATTAGTCCCTGTACGTCTGTGACACACAGATAATATCCCGGCACACAGCTGATATAACAATACTATTAAACATTAAATAGTGAGTGAGTGAAGTTATTTCTATGTGTTTATTGTATTTTTTGACACTGTACGTCTGTGACACACAGAAAATATCCCGGCACACAGCTGATATAACAATACTATTAGACATTAAAGTGAAGGTAAACTTACCTGGTCTTTAATCTACAATATCATTCTTTGTGCAAAAATAATATGAGTTTCATTCATCAATATTTTCCAATTTTTGTGTAAAATAAGTTATTGCCGTAATAAATAGATTTTTTATGCTGCCCGAATTCAACACGTTTAAAAAAAAAAAAAAACTATCTTGGTCACGTTTTCTGACTAGCCAACTGAAAATCTGGCCGTTAGGCGGCCGTCAATTTGCGTCATCTGTCTCCATGTTATTCTGCGCATGCGCTATTATTTTATCCCCATATTTTATTCTGAGCGCGCTCCCGTTTCGCGCATGCGCAGTCAATTTATTTTGAACCACCGCAAAACAACATCGGCTTTTACGGACGGCTCTTTCGCGCATAACATAGTACTGAATGAATAGATTTTAGCTATTCATTGAGTATTATGTTTCTAAATCATACACATTGTAGACTGGTTTTGCTAGGAAGCGCATGCGCAGTAGACTTTGAGCATGCTAATCGCGCATGCGCATTTCAAAGGATCATTGTGAACGGGCTTTTGAGATACGTATAGAGCGGGTGGGACCGCTCTATACGTCACAGCACAGAAACATAGGAAGTAGAGGTTGGGAGAAGTTATCATGGAAATGGTAGGAATATATTTACAAATAGCTTAATTTTTTTTAAAAAATAAATAAATAAACTTAGCGATTATATTATTCTATTGTTAAAGAATGCATTGATGTGTTGTAATCCAAAAAACTTTACCTTCACTTTAAATAGTGAGTGAGTGAAGTTATTTCTATGTGTTTATTGCATTATTAGTCACTGTACGTTTGTGACACACAGATAATATCCCAGCACACAGCTGATATAACAATACTATTAGACATTAAATAGCGAGTGAGTGAAGTTATTTCTATGTGTTTATTGCATTATTAGTCACTGTACGTTTGTGACACACAGATAATATCCCAGCACACAGCTGATATAACAATACTATTAGACATTAAATAGTGAGTGAGTGAAGTTATTTCTATGTGTTTATTGCATTATTAGTCACTGTACGTTTGTGACACACAGATAATATCCCGGCACACAGCTCATATAAAAATACTATTAGACATTAAATAGTGAGTGAGTGAAGTTATTACTATGTGTTTATTGCATTATTAGTCACTGTACGTCTGTGACACACAGATAATATCCCGGCACACAGCTGATATAACAATACTATTAGACATTAAATAGTGAGTAAGTGACGTTATCTCTATGTGTTTATTGCATTATTAGTCACTGTACGTCTGTGACACACAGATAATATGCCGGCACACAGCTGATATAACAATACTATTAGACAATGAAAGTATACAGTAAAGTTGTTTTCCTAGGAATAATTAGTCAGTTTATATTACAGTCTCAAGGTGTTTACTGCCCCTTTAGTCAGATCTAGCTTTGTGCTATCTTGGTGTGAATCCTTGTTTAATGAAGATAACATTGTGACAAATCTAACAAGATATTGATTATCTAGAAATAATTGTTATTGTCTCTGCTGTTAATTAAAGGGATATAAAGGGGCAAAAATATTTTAATATGTTAGATCAGTTTATTATTGTACCACTGATTGTTTATAACTATGTATTTAACTCTTGCAAAGTCAGCTATAGAGCAGCAATGTAATACTGGGAGCTAGCTGAGCATATCTGTTGAGCCAATGACAAGACACGTGTGTAGCCACCAGTCAGCTCTCAGTAGTACATACACTTGATAACGGAAGTGAAATTAAAATGACACATTCTATCTGAATCATGAAAGTGTAATTTTCTATCCCTTTAAAGGTAAGGTAAAGTTGAGCCCACTAGTTAACGCTATCTTACATAGAATTCTTAGCCATTAGTTTAGTCAAATGAACAATGGCATCAGAAAACAAAGGAATTGGCTAGCTTAAGTGCTCTAAGCTTGCCAAGTATGTCATCCAATGGAGTCGCTACCTGTAAAGCCTCTTCCAGAGACTCAAACCAGAACGCTGCAGCAGCAGTGACAGGAGCAATGCATGCAAGGGGCTGTAGGATAAAACCTTATTGAATAAACATTTTCTTAAGGTAACCTTCTAATTTTTTATCCATTGGATCTAAAAAAGCACAACTGTCCTCGACAGGGATAGTAGTACGCTTTGCTAAAGTAGAAACTGCTCCCTCCACCTTAGGAACTGTCTGTCATAAGTCCCGTGTGGTGGCGTCTATTGGAAACATTTTTCTAAAAATAGGAGGGGAAGAGAACGTCACACCTGGTCTATCCCATTCCTTATTAATAATTTCTGTAAACCTTTTAGGTATTGGAAAAACATCAGTACACACCGGCACTGCATAGTATTTATCCAGTCTACACAATTTATCTGGCACTGCAATTGTATCAGTCATTCAGAGCAGCTAAAACCTCCCTGAGAAACACGCAGAGGTGTTCAAGCTTAAATTTAAATGTAGAAATATCAGAATCAGGTTGCATCATCTTTCCTGAGTCAGAAACATCACCCACAGACTGAAGCTCTCCTTCCTCAGCTTCTGCATATTGTGAGGCAGTATCAGACATGGTTCTTAAAAGCGTCAGTATGCTCTGCATTTCGTCTAACCCCAGAGCTATCTCGCTTACCTCTAAATTCAGGTAGTCTGGCTAATACCGCTGACAGTGTATTATCCATGACTGCCGCCATGTCTTGTAAAGTAATCGCTATGGGCGCCCTAGATGTACTTGGCACCATTTGAGCGTGAGTAAAAGGATCTGACACGTGGGGAGAGTTAGTCGGCATAACTTCCCCCTCGTCAGATTCCTCTGGTGATAAATTTTTTTAAAGACAGAATATGATCTTTATTGCTTAAAGTGAAATCAGTACATTTGGTACACATTCTAAGAGGGGGTTCCACCATGGCTTTTAAACATAATGAACAAGGAGTTTCCTCTATGTCAGACATGTTTGTACAGACTAGCAATGAGACTAGCAAGCTTGGAAAACACTTTAAATCAAGTTAACAAGCAAATATAAAAAACGGTACTGTGCCTTTAAGAGAAACAAATTTTGTCAAAATTTGAAAAACAGTGAAAAAAGGCAGTAAATCAAACGAAATTTTTACAGTGTATGTAATAAGTTAACAGAGCATTGCACCCACTTGCAAATGGATGATTAACCCCTTAATTAAAAAAACGGATCAAAAAAAACGATATAGACGTTTTTTAACAGACACAACAAACTGCCACAGCCTGCTGTGGCCCTACCTTCCCCAATAAACGACTTTGGAAAGTCTTTGAGCCCTTTAGAGATGTCCTATAGCATACAGGAGACTCCTGAGGGAAGCTGGATGTCACAGTTTGTAATTTTAACTGCAACAACTGTAACTTTTATAATACAACAGTGGAAAGCCTCAGGAAACTGTTTCTAGGCAAAATTTAAGACAGCCATGTGGAAAAAACTAAGCCCCAATAACGTTTTATCACCAAAGCATATATAAAAACGATTAAACATGCCAGCAAATGTTTTATATTGCAATATTATAAGGGTATTACCCCTGAGAGTAAGCATGATACCAGTCGCTATTAAATCACTGTATTCAGGCTTAACTTACATTAATCCGGTATCAGCAGCATTTTCTAGCATTTTCCATTTCTAGAAAAAATTGTAACTGCACATACCTCATAGCAGAGTAACCTGCACGCCATTCTCCCGCTGAAGTTACCTCTCTCCTCAGACATATGTGAGAACAGCAATGGATCTTAGTTACAACCTGCTAAGATCATAGAAAACTCAGGCAGATTCTTCTTCTATTTACTGCCTGGGATAAAATAGTACAACTCCGGTAACATTTAAAATAACAAACTTTTGATTGAAGATAAAAAACTAACTATATTTCACCACTCTCTCTTACTACCTCCATGCTTGTTGAGAGTTGCAAGAGAATGACTGGATATGGCAGTTAGGGGAGGAGCTATATAACAGCTCTGCTGTGGGTGTCCTCTTGCAACTTCCTGTTGGGAATGAGAATATCCCACAAGTAATGGATGATCCATGAACTGGATACACCTTACAAGAGAAATAAAGATTAGATTGCATCTAAAGTATAGCATAAAAATAAAGTTAGCGACTATGTGGTTATTGACTATTAGAATGCTTAGAGGCTTTCAATACTGCTAAAGTTTACCTTTACTTTAGGTATGATTTAAGTTACATAAAATGTCTGTGTATAAAAAGTCTTGCTGGTGATTAATAATCTGGGTTGGTGTAGGTCGGGGGTTAATTTGATATTGTTTTATGTACTGTTAAAGCGACAGAAAAGGCAAAATTAAAGTTAAATGGATTGGATAGAACATGACATTTTAAAAAAAAAAACTTCCAATTTACTTATATTATAATTTGTGATTAGTTCTTTAAGTATCCTTTGTTAAAGAGTAATCCTAGGTGAACTCAGGAGCATGCACGTATCTTCAGACAGCAGTTTTCAAGAAGATTTATAGCTATGTTATACATAGTTAAAAAACATAATTTATGTAAGAACTTACCTGATAAATTCATTTCTTTCATATTAGCAAGAGTCCATGAGCTAGTGACGTATGGGATATACATTCCTACCAGGAGGGGCAAAGTTTCCCAAACCTCAAAATGCCTATAAATACACCCCTCACCACACCTACAATTCAGTTTAACGAATAGCCAAGAAGTGGGGTGATAAAAAAGTGCGAAAGCATATAAAATAAGGAATTGGAATAATTGTGCTTTATACAAAAATCATAACCACCACAAAAAAAGGGTGGGCCTCACGGACTCTTGCTAATATGAAAGAAATGAATTTATCAGGTAAGTTCTTACATAAATTATGTTTTCTTTCATGTAATTAGCAAGAGTCCATGAGCTAGTGACGTATGGGATAATGATTACCCAAGATGTGGATCTTTCCACCCAAGAGTCACTAGAGAGGGAGGGATAAAATAAAGACAGCCAATTCCTGCTGAAAATAATCCACACCCAAAATAAAGTTTAATGAAAAACATAAGCAGAAGATTCAAACTGAAACCGCTGCCTGAAGTACTTTTCTACCAAAAACTGCTTCAGAAGAAGAAAATACATCAAAATGGTAGAATTTAGTAAAAGTATGCAAAGAGGACCAAGTTGCTGCTTTGCAAATCTGATCAATTGAAGCTTCATTCCTAAACGCCCAGGAAGTAGAAACTGACCTAGTAGAATGAGCTGTAACCCTTTGAGGCGGAGTTTTACCCGACTCAACATAGGCAAGATGAATTAAAGATTTCAACCAAGATGCCAAAGAAATGGCAGAAGCTTTCTGGCCTTTTCTAGAACCGGAAAAGATAACAAATAAACTAGAAGTCTTTCGGAAAGACTTAGTAGCTTCAACATAATATTTCAAAGCTCTAACAACATCCAAAGAATGTAACGATTTCTCCTTAGAATTCTTAGGATTAGGACATAATGAAGGAACCACAATTTCTCTACTAATGTTGTTGGAATTCACAACTTTAGGTAAAAATTCAAAAGAAGTTCGCAACACTGCCTTATCCTGATGAAAAATCAGAAAAGGAGACTCACAAGAAAGAGCAGATAATTCAGAAACTCTTCTGGCAGAAGAGATTGCCAAAAGGAACAAAACTTTCCAAGAAAGTAATTTAATGTCCAATGAATGCAAAGGTTCAAACGGAGGAGCTTGAAGAGCCCCCAGAACTAAATTCAAACTCCAAGGAGGAGAAATTGACTTAATGACAGGTTTTATACGAACCAAAGCTTGTACAAAACAATGAATATCAGGAAGATTAGCAATCTTTCTGTGAAAAAGAACAGAAAGAGCAGAGATTTGTCCTTTCAAAGAACTTGCGGATAAACCTTTATCTAAACCATCCTGAAGAAACTGTAAAATTCTTGGAATTCTAAAAGAATGCCAAGAAAAATGATGAGAAAGACACCAAGAAATATAAGTCTTCCAGACTCTATAATATATCTCTCTGGATACAGATTTACGAGCCTGTAACATAGTATTAATCACAGAGTCAGAGAAACCTCTTTGACTAAGAATCAAGCGTTCAATCTCCATACCTTTAAATTTAAGGATTTGAGATCCTGATGGAAAAAAGGACCTTGCGACAGAAGGTCTGGTCGTAGCGGAAGAGTCCACGGATGGCAAGAGGCCATCCGGACAAGATCCGCATACCAAAACCTGTGAGGCCATGCCGGAGCTATCAGCAGAACAAACGAGCATTCCTTCAGAATCTTGGAGATTACTCTTGGAAGAAGAACTAGAGGCGGAAAGATATAAGCAGGATGATACTTCCAAGGAAGTGATAATGCATCCACTGCTTCCGCCTGAGGATCCCGGGATCTGGACAGATACCTGGGAAGTTTCTTGTTTAGATGAGACGCCATCAGATCTATTTCTGGAAGCTCCCACATTTGAACAATCTGAAGAAATACCTCTGGGTGAAGAGACCATTCGCCCGGATGCAACGTTTGGCGACTGAGATAATCCGCTTCCCAATTGTCTATACCTGGGATATGAACCGCAGAGATTAGACAGGAGCTGGATTCCGCCCAAACCAGAATTCGAGATACTTCTTTCATAGCCAGAGGACTGTGAGTCCCTCCTTGATGATTGATGTATGCCACAGTTGTGACATTGTCTGTCTGAAAACAAATGAACGATTCTCTCTTCAGAAGAGGCCAAGACTGAAGAGCTCTGAAAATTGCACGGAGTTCCAAAATATTGATCGGTAATCTCACCTCCTGAGATTCCCAAACTCCTTGTGCCGTCAGAGATCCCCACACAGCTCCCCAACCTGTGAGACTTGCATCTGTTGAAATTACAGTCCAGGTCGGAAGCACAAAAGAAGCCCCCTGAATTAAACGATGGTGATCTGTCCACCACGTTAGAGAGTGTCGTACAATCGGTTTTAAAGATATTAATTGAGATATCTTTGTGTAATCCCTGCACCATTGATTCAGCATACAGAGCTGAAGAGGTCGCATGTGAAAACGAGCAAAGGGGATCACATCCGATGCAGCAGTCATAAGACCTAGAATTTCCATGCATAAGGCTACCGAAGGGAATGATTGTGACTGAAGGTTTCGACAAGCTGAAATCAATTTTAGACGACTCTTGTCTGTTAAAGACAGAGTCATGGACACTGAATCTATCTGGAAACCCAGAAAGGTTACCCTTGTCTGAGGAATCAATGAACTTTTTGGTGAATTGATCCTCCAACCATGATCTTGAAGAAACAACACAAGTCGATTCGTATGAGATTCTGCTAAATGTAAAGACTGAGCAAGTACCAAGATATCGTCCAAATAAGGAAATACCACAATACCCTGTTCTCTGATTACAGACAGAAGGGCACCGAGAACCTTTGTAAAAATTCTTGGAGCTGTAGCTAGGCCAAACGGCAGAGCCACAAACTGGTAATGCTTGTCCAGAAAAGAGAATCTCAGGAACTGATAATGATCTGGATGAATCGGAATATGCAGATAAGCATCCTGTAAATCTATTGTGGACATATAATGCCCTTGCTGAACAAAAGGCAAGATAGTCCTTACAGTTACCATTTTGAACGTTGGTATCCTTACATAACGATTCAATATTTTTAGATCCAGAACTGGTCTGAAGGAATTCTCCTTCTTTGGTACAATGAAGAGATTTGAATAAAACCCCATCCCCTGTTCCAGAACTGGAACTGGCATAATTACTCCAGCCAACTCTAGATCTGAAACACAATTCAGAAATGCTTGAGCTTTCACTGGATTTACTGGGACACGGGAAAGAAAAAAATCTCTTTGCAGGAGGTCTCATCTTGAAACCAATTCTGTACCCTTCTGAAACAATGTTCTGAATCCAAAGATTGTGAACAGAATTGATCCAAATTTCTTTGAAAAAACGTAACCTGCCCCCTACCAGCTGAGCTGGAATGAGGGCTGCACCTTCATGTGGACTTAGAAGCAGGCTTTGCCTTTCTAGAAGGCTTGGATTTATTCCAGACTGGAGATGGTTTCCAAACTGAAACTGCTCCTGAGGATGAAGGATCAGGCTTTTGTTCCTTGTTGAAACGAAAGGAACGAAAACGATTATTAGCCCTGTTTTTACCCTTAGATTTTTTTATCCTGTGGTAAAAAAGTTCCTTTCCCACCAGTAACAGTTGAGATAATAGAATCCAACTGAGAACCAAATAATTTGTTATCCTGGAAAGAAATGGAAAGTAGAGTTGATTTAGAAGCCATATCAGCATTCCAAGTTTTAAGCCATAAAGCTCTTCTAGCTAAAATAGCTAGAGACATAAACCTGACATCAACTCTGATAATATCAAAAATGGCATCACAGATAAAATTATTAGCATGCTGAAGAAGAATAATAATATTATGAGAATCATGATCTGTTACTTGTTGCGCTAAAGTCTCCAACCAAAAAGTTGAAGCTGCAGCAACATCAGCCAATGATATAGCAGGTCTAAGAAGATTACCTGAACACAGATAAGCTTTTCTTAGAAAGGATTCAATTTTCCTATCTAAAGGATCCTTAAACGAAGTACCATCTGACGTAGGAATAGTAGTACGTTTAGCAAGGGTAGAAATAGCCCCATCAACTTTAGGGATTTTGTCCCAAAATTCTAATCTGTCAGACGGCACAGGATATAATTGCTTAAAACGTTTAGAAGGAGTAAATGAATTACCCAATTTATCCCATTCTCTGGAAATTACTTCAGAAATAGCATTAGGAACAGGAAAAACTTCTGGAATAACCACAGGAGATTTAAATACCTTATCTAAACGTTTAGAATTAGTATCAAGAGGACCAGACTCCTCTATTTCTAAAGCAATTAGTACTTCTTTAAGTAAAGAACGAATAAATTCCATTTTAAATAAATATGAAGATTTATCAGCATCAATCTCTGAGACAGAATCCTCTGAACCAGAAGAGTCATCAGAATCAGAATGATGATGTTCATTTAAAAATTCATCTGTAGAGAGAGAAGTTTTAAAAGATTTTTTATGTTTACTAGAAGGAGAAATAACAGACATAGCCTTCTTGATGGATTCAGAAACAAAATCTCTTATGTTATCAGGAACATTCTGCACCTTAGATGTTGAAGGAACTGCAACAGGCAATGGTACATTACTAAAGGAAATATTATCAGCTTTAACAAGTTTGTCATGACAATTAATACAAACAACAGCCGGAGGAATAGCTACCAAAAGTTTACAGCAGATACACTTAGCTTTGGTAGTTCCAGCACTAGACAGCGATTTTCCTGAAGTATCTTCTGACTCAGATGCAACGTGAGACATCTTGCAATATGTAAGAGAAAAAACAACATATAAAGCAAAATTGATCAAATTCCTTAAATGACAGTTTCAGGAATGGGAAAAAATGCCAATAAACAAGCTTCTAGTAACCAGAAGCAAAGAAAAAATGAAACTGAAATAATGTGGAGACAAAAGCGACGCCCATATTTTTTAGCGCCAAATAAGACGCCCACATTATTTGGCGCCTAAATGCTTTTTGGCGCCAAAAATGACGCCACATCCGGAACGCCAACATTTTTGGCGCAAAAGGACGTCAAAAATGACGCAACTTCCGGCGACACGTATGACGCCGGAAACAGAAAAGATTTTTTGCGCCAAAAAAGTCCGCGCCAAGAATGACGTAATAAAATGAAGCATTTTCAGCCCCCGCGAGCCTAACAGCCCACAGGGAAAAAAGAGTCAAATTTTAAGGTAAGAAAAAAAGATTGATTCAAATGCATTTATCCCAAATATGAAACTGACTGTCTGAAAATAAGGAATGTTGAACATCCTGAGTCAAGGCAAATAAATGTTTGAATACATATATTTAGAACTTTATAAATAAAGTGCCCAACCATAGCTTAGAGTGTCACAGAAAATAAGGTTACTTACCCCAGGACACTCATCTACATGTTTGTAGAAAGCCAAACCAGTACTGAAACGAAAATCAGCAGAGGTAATGGTATATAAATAAGAGTATATCGTCGATCTGAGAAGGGAGGTAAGAGATGAATCTCTACGACCGATAACAGAGAACCTATGAAATAGACCCCGTAGAAGGAGATCACTGCATTCAAATAGGCAATACTCTCCTCACATCCCTCTGACATTCACTGCACGCTGAGAGGAAAACCGGGCTCCAACTTGCTGCGGAGAGCATATCAACGTAGAATCTAGCACAAACTTACTTCACCACCTCCATAGGAGGCAAAGTTTGTAAAAACTGAATTGTGGGTGTGGTGAGGGGTGTATTTATAGGCATTTTGAGGTTTGGGAAACTTTGCCCCTCCTGGTAGGAATGTATATCCCATACGTCACTAGCTCATGGACTCTTGCTAATTACATGAAAGAAACACTGCTGCACAGAGTACTAAATACACTTGCACGCCCCTAAGCTCATATAATATAAGCCTCCTATGTTTACTCTTTAACAAAGGATACCAAAACAACAAAGCAAATTAGATAATAGAAGGGAATTGGAAAGTTAGGTAAAATTGCTGTTCTATCTGAATTATCAGCGTTTAACTTTCACTGTCAGTTTTGGCTTCTGTATTTGATGAGGTTTTCCTAATTATTCTGTGATATTTTGTTTTTAAATTATACAAAAACACAAAACACTTGTCTGGATTATAATCACTTTTTATTTAAAACATTACATATCATTATATAGTAAAAAGCAGAATTACATGATATATGCACACATGGTATAAATATACTCAACACTTGTGCTCTTGATACAAAGGGATTTATCAGACATATAACGTTCCCTTTATATATACAGTATGTGCTATTATCAGTTCTTGTGGCTTCTAACTAACATGAAAACATCTAACAGACATAATATCAAGTTACAGGACATGACACACATATTACATACCCAGTATACATGTAGGTTATAGTAGCCAATTAAATTAAACTGATCATCATCACATATGTACCGGATACTGATATTGTGTCTCGTGAAATAAAATCAGTTTCATTAAAATACCTGTAGTAGCGTGGTCAGATCACAACGCTGTAACTATGACTATGGGACCACACTTAACTTGTACCCCCCCCCCGTTATGGCAACTGAAAAACCACCTAGTCACAGATCCCGTTCTTAAAATTAGTATCCAAGAGAAAATAATAGAATTCCTTACTATTAACTACACCCCTCAGGTTACAACTGAGGTACTCTGGGCTACACTCAAATCTGTCTTGAGAGTCCACTTTATCACTCTTGACGCCGAAGCCCGTAAACAAAGAGGGACCTCATTAGCTACTCTCTCTGCACAGCTTCGAACACTTAGACGTTCTCTCAGCGCATCTTATTCTAGTACGACATTACATGACATCTCGGTCATTACTAAACAAATCCAGGAGTTAGAACTTCAAAGAACTCATTGCATATTAGAGAAATTTAAAAGAATCTTCTACCACTATAGTAATAAAGCCACATCAATTTTAGCTGCCAAACTTAGGAATGGTATAGCGCAAGCCCGAACCATGACCTTCAAAGGTTCAGCTGGCAAGCCAATTAACTCACCTAGGGAGATTGGAGACACCTTCAAATCCTATTATCACACCCTCTATAACATCGAAGAGGACCTGGTTTACCCCCCGTCTAGTCCAACGGATTTTAGACTCTTTCTGAACTCCCTTCAACTACCCCTTCTCTAACCAGATAGCTTTTTGATACTAACCGATTCGATAACTATCGAAGAAATACAAAATGTAATTAAGGATATGAAATTAGGTAAATACCCCGGCCCAGATGGCTTTACAGCCCACTTCTATAAGGCCTTTCAACCACTAATAGCCCCGATTCTTTGTAAATTTTTCGGAGAGATAATGAAGAAGGGTTCCCTTGCTGGAGAATTTCTAGAAGCTACAATCACCACAATATTAAAACCAGGGAAACCCCCTGAACTATGCGGTAGCTATCGCCCTATATCCCTCCTTAATCTCGATACAAAACTATATGCAAAAATCCTCGCCAATAGACTTTCAAGAGTCATCTCCTCCCTGGTCCATTCTGACCAAGTGGGATTTGTTCTTCAGTGGGAAGGACCAGACGCAACCAGACAGATTCTTGATATCTTGTCGATCATGGCAAGTAGAGGAGTCCCATTCCTTACCCTGTCTTTAGATGCCGAGAAGGCCTTTGACAGGGTGAGGTGGGAGTTTCTTTGGATTACGATGCAAGCCTTTAATATCCCAGACACTTTTATCCGGGCAATACAGGGTTTAAACTCTTCCTCTTCAGCTAGAGTAAAGGGAGTGGGATTTAGGTCAGATCCCTTCCATATAACCAATGGCACCAGACAAGGCTGCCCACTTTCACCCCTTCTTTTCGCACTAGTGATAGAACCCTTAGCACAAGAGATTAGACTGAATCCCCAAATCTCCAGGGAACAATTAGCAACTTCTTCCCATAGTATTTCCCTTTACTTTATTTCTCACTTCCTCAATTACCTCACTACCCGCTGTATTTGACCTACTTAAACATTTCGGTCAGCTAAGCTATTACAAATAAAACATCAATAAAACGGAAGCCTTACATTTAAATGTCTCCTCTCAGGAACTGACTCACCTAGAAAAACCTCTACCACTTCCAATGGAAAGCGCATGATATTAAGATCTTAGGCATGTTTTTAAGACCCGATCCAGAAACCACAACTACGGAAAACTTCACAGACAGGCTATCAGAATTTCGGAACCTCCATTCCTCTTGGGAGTTCAGAGAGGTCTCATGGACAGGAAGAATAGCTGCGATAAAGATGTCTTTTATCCCCAAACTTACATACCTGTTTAGATGCATCCCATATAACATCCCTAGACCCTGTTAAATAAGCTACAAAGTCTTATTACTGCTTATGTATGGAGAAATAATAAACCCAGAACTTCTAGAACCACACTCCAGAGGCCACTTACACATGGGGGTTTAGCCCTCCTCAATGTTATACTATACAGCGGCTAGACTATCACATTTGTTCAGCTGGAGTCTTACAGATGATCACCCTCTGTGGTTTGATGCAGAATTGTCGATACTCCTGTTAGGACTTTTGTGGATCCCCCCTTACTATAGGGAAAAGCTAGCTAACTTATCCCCAATAATTTTGGATGCCCTCCAGTTCTGGGGTCAGACAAGACACAACCCGGATTTGGCTCCACACCCCTCCCCTGCGCTTACTATGAGCGGTGCCCTCTATTGTCTCCCGGACTCTCATCTCTTGTCCTGGCGAAGACTCGCTCCCATACTGGCAATGGACCTCTATGACCAAAGCCAATGGCTCACACATACCCAGTTCTGTGCAAAATTCGAAATCACCCACTTTTCGTCTCCGCACATGGTTGAAATCATGGGTATATCCTGGGAAAAACTTAAGGCCACCATCGAAATGGGAGACTTAATGGACCCAAGGAAAAGTCCTTATGCATGCCCTATCTTTTCACTACGATCTCCTCCTTGAACCCACCACACTTCATAAAATTGCCCAACATAGAGCCTGGGAAAGAGAGATAATGGTACATGGCATACACGTATCACTGTAACTAAAAAACTTCTACACTGTACTACTCTTTGGGAGCTACAGTACAAAATCCTTGTTCGATGGCACTTGACACCTTCTACCCTGCATAGGATATATGGCACTCAATCTCCCTTGTGCTGGAGAGGCTGTGAACAGTTAGGGACCTCCTTACATGTGTGGTGGTCTTGTCCTAAGATCCAACCACTCTGGCAGAAGCTTTTTAGAATACTTCACAGACTAGACATTGTCCTCCCATTCAAACCAGAGATATCACTACTTCACATGCATACCCCAAATTTGACGCCTTCTAGAGAAGCCCTAGTAATATACCTCCTTATGGCTACAAAACTAACGATCGCCAGAATGTGGAAACACAAGGAGCCACCTCCTATATCTCAAGTACTCACTACAGTCCATTATATCAAACAGATGGAACTATACTCCCATAGAATCTTAGATAGAGTGGACTTTTACCAAGAGACCTGGTCCCCATGGAATGAGATATACCCTGACTGACTTTGACTTCTAATTGCTGTTTCTGAGACCCCCCCTTTTTTTTCTTCCTCCCCCCCCCATATACCCCATTCATCACACTACACCGTGACCCCTCATTTCCCGCCTGTCATCTTCGGAACTGTATTTATTAAGAATATTCTCTTTTGTTCTTTATTGATTTAGCTATATAACACATTTTTAACTCTACTGAACACTGTATAAGTTTTGGGATTAGTTTTGCCGCCAGTCCTTGTTGTATAACTGGCTGATATTTATGTACAGTCTTATGTCCTTTGTTATTGTATTGTTCTTTTATAGATGTATATTTGAACCTGCTCTTCAATAAAATAAAAATTTAAAAAAATCAGTTTCCCCTCAGTAATTCCTCTGGCATATAACATGTACAATGCTAAGCATCTGTTGCTATAAGAAAAGGTTTATCCACATGATGTGCACATTAAATATATCTCCCAGATGTCAATCATTTGAGACTGATGTTCTTGTTTATTTAATTCACTAACACTCTATTCATATAAAGACTCCTTTATTCTGTAAATGTAATTATTTTCTCCCCTATGTAAAACAAACTTCTAACACTGGCATATTAATAAACAACACCGGGGTGCTTTGGTGTTGAATGGTTGTGTTAACTGGTCAGTATGAGGGCAGATTTGTATATTCCTGTGTGGTGTTTGTATTCTATCACATTGATATGAGAGAAACTGAGGCGCACATATATAGGGGCACAGAGGACAGCAGGAGAGCACTTCCAATCTGAGGCTTTCATAACTGGGATTAAAAGTAATATTTACAATAGGATCCTTTTTGATGCTTCTATTTAGAGAGTTTGTCCTTTTTAGGATAAATTGTAAAAAGGTTTGTACACTGTGTATATAAAGTTTGTGTGTAAATATTTAGCGTTTTGTGATACCTGATTTAAATAAAAACCTTTTTTCCCACTTTCTAAACATGTGAAAGGTTTCTACCCTTGTGAATCCTTTCATGAGTTTTCAGACTACTCTTATGTGTAAAACATTTCCCACACTCTGTACATGTGAACGGCTTTTCCCCTGTGTGACTCCTTTCATGAGTTTTCAGATTACTTTTGTCTGTAAAACTTTTTCCACACTGTATACATGTGAAAGGCTTTTCTCCAGTGTGAATCCTTTCATGAGTTTTCAGATTACTTTTCTCTGTAAAACTTTTTCCACACTCTGTACATGTGAAATGCTTTTCTCCTGTATGACTCATTTCATGAGTTTTCAGACTATTTATTTGTGTAAAACATTTCCCACACTCTGTACATGTGAAAGGCTTTTCTCCTGTGTGAATTCTTTCATGAGTTTTCAGACTATTTATTTGTTTAAAACTTTTTCCACAATCTGTACATGTAAAAGGCTTTTCTCCTGTGTGACTCTTTTCATGAGTTTTCAGATTACTTTTGTCTGTAAAACTTTTTCCACAATCTGTACATGTAAAAGGCTTTTCTCCTGTGTGTCTCCTTTCATGAGTTTTCAGATTACTTTTTTCTGTAAAACTTTTTCCACACTGTATACATGTGAAAGGCTTTTCTCCCTTGTGACTCATTTCATGAGTTTTCAGACTATTTATTTGTGTAAAACATTTTCCACATTCTATACATGTGAAAGGCTTTTCTCCTGTGTGAATCCTTTCATGAATTTTCAGCTCACTCTTGTGTGTAAAACTTTTTCCACACTCTATACATGTGAAAGGCTTCTCTCCTGTGTGACTCTTTTTATGAGTTTTCAGATTACCCATTTGTGTAAAACATTTACCACACTCAGTACATGTGTGTGGTTTCTCACCTGTGTGACTTTTGTAGTGTTCTAGTAGATGAGACTTCCATCTAAAACTTTTCTTACATTCTGTACATTTGAAAGGTTTCTCCTTTGTATGAATCACTTGGTTAGACTGTAGACTTTTTTCTTCTTTAATATGTTTTGAAAAATCAGTAAATGTGTGTGGATTATCCTCTGGGATAATAATATCATAAATGTTTTCCTCTTGTTTGATGACTAAATCACTCTCTGTACATAATGACTGCTGCCCAGTTCCTGCCAATTCACCATCATCTTTTAATATCTTTTGTGATATCCCCAATGTTTGTGAATAGTCATTGGTGTCTAAGATTTTTGGAGTTTGCGGAATCATTCTGATGCTTTCTGTAGTGAAGGATGGATATGAATTATTCAAGTGTTTGTCTAAATAAAAAGAAATGGAATAAAGAAAAATAAGACTGTTTATTTATTATAATATAATCCATCTCAATAAAAAAAACATTTTTTTTACTCAAAAATGTCTTCCGTTATTTATTAAATGTATTTACCTGTAAATCACAAATTAAAAAGGAAATTTATGCTTACCTGAGTTCCTCCCTTCCCTCCACCTCCAGTCATTCGACCGAAGTTAGGAAGAGAAAGGAAAAGCCAAAGGTGCAGAGGTGACTGAAGTTTAACAAAAATAGAATATATACCTGTCTTAAAAATGACAGGGTGGGCCGTGGACTTGTCATATCGTAGAAGAAATAAATTTATCAGGTAAGTATAAATTTCCTTTTCTTCTACAAAACATGACGAGTCCACGGATTTCATCCTTACTTGTGGGATTCAATACCAAAACTACAGGACACGGATGTAAGGGAGGGACAAGACAGGAACCTAAACGGAAGGCACTACTGCTTAAAGAACCTTTCTCCCAAAACCAGCCTCAGAAGAAGCAAAAGTATCAAATTTGTAAAATTTGGAAAAAGTGTGAAGAGACGACCAAGTCGCAGCCTTGCAAAACTGTTCAACAGAAGCATTGTTTTTAAATGCCCATGAGGAAGCCACTGCCCTAGTAGAATGAGCCGTAATTCTTTCAGGAGGCTGCTGTCCAGCAGTCTCATACGCCAGACGGATGATACTCTTCAGCCAAAAAGAAAGAGAGGTAGCTGTAGCTTTCTGACACCTATGCTTTCTGGAAAAAACAATGAATAATGAAGATGATTGACGGAAATCCTTAGTTGCCTGCAAGTAAAACTTCAGGGCACGGACCACGTCCAAGTAATGCAACATACACTCCTTCTTAGAAAGGTTAGGACATAATGAAGGAACCAAAATTTCCTGATTAATATTCTTATTAGAAACAACCTTAGGAACGAAACCAGGTTTGGTACGTAAAACCACCTTATCAGAATGGAAGATAAGGCGAATCACATTGTAGCACTGAAAGCTCCGAAACTCTACGAGCAGAAGAAATAGCAACCAAAAATAAAACTTTCCAAGATAACAAATTAATATCTATGGAATGCATGGGTTCAAACCAAACCCCTTGAAGAACATTAAGAACTAAATTCAAACTCCAGGGTGGAGCAATTGGTCTAAACACAGGCTTAATTCTGGTTAGAGCCTGACAAAAAGACTGAACATCTGGGACATCTGCAAAACGTTTGTGTAGCAAAATTGACAAAGCAGAGATTTGTCCCTTTAAGGAACTCGCTGATAACCCTTTCTCCAATCCTTCTTGGAGAAAAGACAAAATCCTAGGAATCTTAACTCTACTCCATGAGTAGCCCCTGGATTCGTACCAACCAAGATATTTACGCCATATCTTATGATAGATCTTTCTGGTGACAGGCTTACGTGCCTGAATCAAAGTATCAATGACCGAATCAGAGAACCCCCGCTTAGATAAAATCAAGTGTTCAATCTCCAGGCAGTCAGTTGCAGAGAAACTAGATTTGGATGTTGGAAAGGTCCCTGAATGAGAAGGTCCTGCCTCAATGGAAGCTTCCACAGCGGCAGAGAGGACATGTCCACTAGATTGGCATACCAAGTTCTGCAAGGCCACGCAGGCGCAATTAGAATTAGTGAAGCCCTCTCCTGTTTGATCCGAGCAATCACCCGGGGCAGGAGAGCAAACGGTGGAAACACATAAGCTAGGTTGAACGACCAAGGCACTGCCAAGGCATCTATCATTTCGGCCTGAGGATCCCTTGACCTTTATCAGTATCTTGGAAATTTGGCATTCTGACGAGATGCCATCAGATCCAACTCCGCTCTGCCCCATCTGAGGATCCGAGTGGCAAAGACCTCCGGATGGAGTTCCCACTCCCCCGGATGAAACGTCTGTCTGCTTAAAAAGTCTGCTTCCCAGTTGTCCACTCCTGGGATGTAGATTGCTGACAGATAACAAGAGTGGGCCTCCGCCCAATGAATTATCTTGGATACTTCTGTCATCACTAAGGAACTCCTTGTTCCTCCCTGATGATTGATGTAAGCCACAGTCATGATGTTGTCTGACAGAAAGCAAATTAATTTGGCCAAAGCCAACTGAGGCCACGCCTGAAGCGCATTGAATATTGCCCTCAATTCCAGAATATTGATTGGAAGAATTGACTCCGACTGAGTCCACACACCCTGAGCCTTCAGGGAATTC
Source organism: Bombina bombina (assembly GCF_027579735.1). Lineage (NCBI taxonomy): Eukaryota > Metazoa > Chordata > Amphibia > Anura > Bombinatoridae > Bombina > Bombina bombina. Next base: position 39,160,717 of record NC_069503.1, read on the forward strand.
CAGACTGCACCCCAACCTACAAGGCTGGCGTCCGCCGTCACCATCACCCATGAGGGTCTGCGGAAGCACGTCCCTTGGGACAGATGATCCTGAGAAAACCACCAAAGAAGAGAGTCTCTTGTCTCCTGATCCAGATCTATCTGAGGAGACAAATTTGCATAATCTCCATTCCACTGCCTGAGCATGCTCAGCTGTAGTGGTCTGAGATGAAAATTGAGCAAACAGAATGATGTCCATTGCTGCCACCATCAATCCAATTACCTCCATGCACTGGGCCACTGATGGCCGAGGATTGGACTGAAGGGCTCAGCATGTATTCAGAATCTTTAATTTTCTGACCTCTGTCAAGAAAATTTTCATGGATATGGAATCTATTGGAGTTCCCAGGAAGGGAACCTTGGTCTGTGGAATTAATGAACTCTTTTCTAGATTCACCTTCCACCCGTGAGTCCTCAGAAAGGACAGAATCATGTCTGTATGAGACCTTGTCAGATGGTAGGACGACGCCTGAATCAGAATATTGTCCAAATACGGCGCTACTGCAATACCCCGTGGCCTGAAAACCACTAGAAGGGACCCTAGAACCTTCGTGAAGATCCTAGGTGCTGTGGCCAACCCGAAGGGAAGAGCCATGAACTGAAAATGTTTGTCCAGGATGGCAAACCTTACGAACTGGTGATGATCCCTGTGGATAAGAATATGAAGGTATGCATCCTTCAAGTCCACGGTAGTCATATATTGACCCTCCTGGATCAATGGCAGAATTGTTCGAAGAGTCTCCATCTTGAAGTATGGGACTCTGAGAAACTTGTTTAGACTTTTTAGATCTAAAATAGGTTGAAACGTATCCTCTTTTTTGGGGACCACGAAAAGATTGGAGTTAAACCCCTGCCCCTGTTCCAGTATTGAAACGGGACAAATTACTCCCATAGTAGAGAGGTCTTTTACACAACATAGGAACGCCTTTCTTTTTATCTGGTCTACAGACAATCATGAAAGAAGAAACCTCCCCCTTGGGAGAGAATTTTTGAATTCCAGTTGATACCCTTGGGACATGACTTCCAGTGTCCAGGGGTCCTGAAAATCTCTTACCCAAGCCTTGGCAAAGAGAGAAAGTCTACCCCCTACTAGATTCAGTCCCGGATTTTGGGCCGCCCCTTCATGCTGTTTTGGTAGCAGCAGCGGGCTTCTTGGGTTGTTTACCCTTGTTCCAAGTCTGGTTGGGTCTAAAGATGGATTTGGCCTGAGCAAAATTCCCTTCCTGCTTGGTGGAGGAAGAGGAAGAAGAGTTAACTCCTTTAAAGTTCCGAAAGGAATAAAAATTAATTTTGTTTACCCCTCAGTTTAGCCGTTCTATCCTGAGGTAGAAGATGACCCTTACCTCCCGTAATGTCAGAAATGATCTCCTTCAAGTCAGGCCCCAATAGGGTTTCCCCTTAAAAGGAATAGCCAAAAGCTTTGATTTAGTTGACACATCAGCAGACCAAGATTTTAACCATAACGCTCTATGCGCTAAAATAGCAAATCCTGCATTCTTAGCCGCCAACTTGGCAATCTGAAAGGCGGCATCTGTAATAAAAGAATTAGCCAGTTTAAGAGCCTTAATTCTATCTAAAATATCCTCTAAAGGAGTCTCAGTCTTAAGGGACTCTTCTAAGGCCTCAAACCAGAAGGCCACCGCAGTGGTAACTGGTACAATGCAGGCCATTGGTTGTAAGAGGAAACCCTGATGAATAAACAATTTCTTTAGAAGACCCTCCAATTTCTTATCCATAGGGTCTTTGAAAGCACAGCTGTCCTCAATAGGAATAGTTGTACGCTTAGCCAGGGTAGATATAGCTCCTTCCACCTTAGGGACTGTTTGCCAAGAGTCCTGAACAGTGTCAGATATAGGATACATCTTCTTGAAATTAGGAGAGGGTGAAAACGGGATACCCGGTCTGTCCCATTCCCTCTTAATAATCTATGAGGAACCGGAAAAACGTCAGTGTAAGCAGGTACCTCTAAGTATTTGTCCATCTTACACAATTTCTCTGGTGGTACAACAATAGGGTCACAGTCATCCAGAGTCGCTAAAACCTCCCTAAGTAACAGACAGAGGTGTTCAAGCTTAAATTTAAAGGACATGACGTCCGAGTCCGTCTGAGGTAACGCACTTCCCGAATCGGAAAGTTCCCCCTCAGACAGAAGTTCCCTGACCCCCAATTCAGATCCCTGTGAGGGTACATCGGAAATAGATAACAACGCATCAGAGGACTCAGCATTCACATTGACCTCTGTCCTACTGCGTTTACCCTGTAACACTGGCAACTTAGATAATACCTCTGTAAGGGTAGTTGACATAAAATGAATTAGACGCGGTTGAAGAACCAGGCGTTGCTTGGGTGGGCGTTAAAGCTTGTGACGCTTGGGGAGAAGTTGGCGGTATACCCTGATTCTCCTCAGACTGAGAATCATCTTTAGACACATTTTCTTTACATAAAATTTGTGCTTTACATTGTAAGGCCCTCTCAGTACACGAGGGACAAAAAACCAGAGGGGGTTCCACAGTGGCATCTAAACACATAGAGCAAGGAGTTTCCTCCTCAGTGTCAGATATGTTAAACAGACTAGCAATATTAATAATAGTCATACCTTGCTTAAAATATTGAGCTCTGAATTCAATTTAAATGCGGAAAAGTTAATGCCAAAAATAAAAACTGTACTGCGCCTTTAAATTTTAAAAGTGCAACTATTTTTCTGATATCTGCAAAAATGTGTTTGGAACAGAAAAAAACTATTTTAAAGTGCCCAAAATACTTTCTTCCCTTGTGAATCCTTTCATGAGTTTTCAGACTACTCTTATGTGTAAAACATTTCCCACACTCTGTACATGTGAACGGCTTTTCCCCTGTGTGACTCATTTCATGAGTTTTCAGACTATTTATTTGTGTAAAACATTTCCATTCCATTCCATTACTTTTGTCTGTAAAAACTTTTTCCACACTCTATATATGTGAAAGGCTTTTCTCCAGTGTGAATCCTTTCATGAGTTTTCAGATTACTTTTTTCTGTAAAACTTTTTCCACACTCTGTACATGTGAAATGCTTTTCTCCTGTGTGACTCATTTCATGAGTTTTCAGACTATTTATTTGTGTAAAACATTTCCCACACTCTGTACATGTGAAAGGCTTTTCTCCTGTGTGAATCCTTTCATGAGTTTTCAGCTCACTCTTGTGTGTAAAACTTTTTCCACACTCTATACATGTGAAAGGCTTTTCTCCTGTGTGACTCTTTTTATGAGTTTTTAGATTACCCATTTGTGTAAAACATTTACCGCACTCAGTACATGTGTGTGGTTTCTCACCTGTATGACTTTTGTAGTGTTCTAGTAGATGAGACTTCCATCTAAAACTTTTCTTACATTCTGTACATTCGAAAGGTTTCTCCTTTGTATGAATCACTTGGTTAGACTGTAGACTTTTTTCTTCTTTAATATGTTTTGAAAAATCAGTAAATGTGTGTGGATTATCCTCTGGGATAATAATTTCATAGATGTTTTCCTCTTGTTTGATGACTAAATCACTCTCTGTACATAATGACTGCTGCCCAGTTCCTGCCAATTCACCATCATCTTTTAATATCTTTTGTGATATCCCCAATGTTTGTGAATAGTCATTGGTGTCTAAGATTTTTGGAGTTTGCGGAATCATTCTGATGCTTTCTGTAGTGAAGGATGGATATGAACTATTCAAGTGTTTGTCTACATAAAAAGAAATGGAATAAAGAAAAATAAGACTGTTTATTCATCCTATACTATAAAAGGCCAAGTGTGTTAGTCCGAAGCTGTCATGCGCAGTAGAGACAGCACGAGGACAAACACACCTGGCCTAAGTCCCTACCTGTTCTGCCGATTGCGCCGAGCAGAAGTGGGCGTGACCGAGCGTGAAGGGGGCGGAGCCTAGCGTGAAGGCCCGTGAAGAGAGCTCAAACAGCTCAAGAGAGGGTGGAGAGATGTGGGGAGAGGGGGGGAGATGTGGAGTGAGGGGAGAGATGTGGGGAGAGGGGGGAGATGTGGAGAGAGGGGGGAGATGTGGAGAGAGGGGGGAGGTGTGGAGAGAGATGTGGAGAGAGGGGGGAGATGTGGAGAGAGGGGGGAGATGTGGAGAGAGGGGAGAGATGTGGAGAGAGGGGAGAGATGTGGAGAGAGGGGAGAGATGTGGAGAGAGGGGAGAGATGTGGAGAGAGGGGAGAGATGTGGGGAGATGTGGAGAGATGTGGGGAGATGTGGAGAGATGTGGGGAGATGTGGAGAGATGTGGAGAGAGGGGGGAGATGTGGAGAGAGGGGGGAGATGTGGGGAGAGAGAGAGGGAGAGAGAGAGGGGGAGAGAGAGAGAGGAGAGAGAGAGGGGGAGAGAGAGAGGGGGGAGAGGGAGAGAGAGAGAGGGGGAGAGGGAGAGAGAGAGAGGGGGAGAGGGAGAGAGAGAGAGAGAGAGAGGGAGAGAGATAGAGAGGGGAGAGAGAAAGAGGGGAGATGTGGACAGAAAAAGAGAGAGGGGGAGATAGAGAGAGAGGGGAGTGAGAGAGACAGAGGGGAGAGAGAGTGAGAGAGACAGAGGGGAGAGAGAGAGACAGAGGGGGGAGAGAGAGGAGGAGAGAGAGAGGAGAGAGAGAGAGGGGAGAGAGAGAGAGAGGGGGAGAGAGAGAGAGGGGGGGAGGGGAGAGAGATAGAGAGAGAGGGGGGAGAGATAGAGGGGCGAGAGAGAGAGAGAGGAGAGACAGAGGGGGAGAGAGAGAGGAGAGAGAGGGGGAGAGAGAGAGGGGGAGAAAGAGAGAGAGAGAGGAGAGAGAGAGGAGAGAGAGAGAGAGAGAGGGGAGAAAGAGGGGGGAGAGAGAGAGGGGGGGGAGGGGAGAGAGATAGAGAGAGAGAGGGGGGAGAGATAGAGGGGCAAGAGAGAGAGAGAGGAGAGACAGAGGGGGAGAGAGAGAGGAGAGAGAGGGGGAGAGAGAGAGGGGGAGAAAGAGAGAAAGAGAGAGAGGAGAGAGAGAGAGAGGGGAGAAAGAGGGGGGAGAGAGAGAGGGGGGAGAGAGAGAGGGGGGAGAGAGAGAGGGGGAGAGAGGGGGGAGAGAGAGAGGGGGAGAGAGAGAGGGGGGAGAGAGAAAGGAGAGAGACAGAGAGAGGGGAGAGAGAAAGAGAGTGGCGAGAGAGAGAGGGGGGAGAGAGAGGGGGAAGAGAGAGAGATAGAGGGGAGAGAGAGAGATAGAGGGGAGAGAGAGGCGAGAGAGAGAGAGGCGAGAGAGAGAGGAGGCGAGAGAGAGAGAGAGGAGGCGAGAGAGAGAGAGGGGGGGGAGAGAGAGATAGAGGGGAGAGAGAGAGAGAGAGAGGGGAGAGAGAGAGAAAGGGGGGAGAGAGAGGGGAGAGAGAGAGAGAGGGGGGAGAGAGAGAGAGGGGGGAGAGAGAGAGAGGGGGGAGAGAGAGAGAGGGGGGAGAGAGAGAGGGGAGCGAGAGAGAGAGAGGGGAGCGAGAGAGAGAGATGGGGGAGAGAGCGCAAAAGAGAGGGGGGAGAGAGAGAAAGCAAAAGAGAGTGGGAGGGAGAGAACGCCAGGGGTGGGACCACTGTACTGCAAAAAATGGCCCGTGTGAACGGGCTTTAGGACTAGTTATAATATAATCCATCTCAATAAAAAAAACATTTATTAAATGTATTTACCTGTAAATCACAAATTAAAAAGGAAATTTATGCTTACCTGAGTTCCTCCCTTCCCTCCACCTCCAGTCATTTGACCGAAGTTAGGAAGAGAAAGGAAAAGCCAAAGGTGCAGAGGTGACTGAAGTTTAACAAAAATAGAATATATACCTGTCTTAAAAATGACAGGGTGGGCCGTGGACTTGTCATATCGTAGAAGAAATAAATTTATCAGGTAAGCATAAATTTCCTTTTCTTCTACAAGACATGACGAGTTCACGGATTTCATCCTTACTTGTGGGATTCAATACCAAAACTACAGGACACGGATGTAAGGGAGGGACAAGACAGGAACCTAAACGGAAGGCACCACTTCTTAAAGAACATTTCTCCCACAACCAGCCTCAGAAAAAGCAAAAGTATCAAATTTGTAAAATTTGGAAAAAGTGTGAAGAGACAACCAAGTCGCAGCCTTGCAAAACTGTTCAACAGAAGCATTGTTTTTAAATGCCCACGAGGAAGCCACTGCCCTAGTAGAATGAGCCGTAATTCTTTCAGGAGGCTGCTGTCCAGCAGTCTCATACGCCAGACGGATTATACTCTTCAGCCAAAAAGAAAGAGAGGTAGCTGTAGCTTTCTGACCCCTATGCTTTCTGGAAAAAACAATGAATAATGAAGATGATTGACGGAAATCCTTAGTTGCCTGCAAGTAAAACTTCAGGGCACGGACCACGTCCAAGTAATGCAACATACACTCCTTCTTAGAAGGGTTAGGACATAATGAAGGAACCAAAATTTCCTGATTAATATTCTTATTAGAAACAACCTTAGGAAGGAAACCAGGTTTGGTACGTAAAACAACCTTATCAGAATGGAAGATAAGGCGAATCACATTGTAGCACTGAAAGCTCCGAAACTCTACGAGCAGAAGAAATAGCAACCAAAAATAAAACTTTCCAAGATAACAAATTAATATCTATGGAATGCATGGGTTCAAACCAAACCCCTTGAAGAACATTAAGAACTAAATTCAAACTCCAGGGTGGAGCAATTGGTCTAAACACAGGCTTAATTCTGGTTAGAGCCTGACAAAAAGACTGAACATCTGGGACATCTGCAAAACGTTTGTGTAGCAAAATTGACAAAGCAGAGATTTGTCCCTTTAAGGAACTCGCTGATAACCCTTTCTCCAATCCTTCTTGGAGAAAAGACAAAATCCTAGGAATCTTAACTCTACTCCATGAGTAGCCCCTGGATTCGCACCAACCAAGATATTTACGCCATATCTTATGATAGATCTTTCTGGTGACAGGCTTACGTGCCTGAATCAAAGTATCAATGACCGAATCAGAAAACCCCCGCTTAGATAAAATCAAGTGTTCAATCTCCAGGCAGTCAGTTGCAAAGAAAGTAGATTTGGATGTTGGAAAGGTCCCTGAATGAGAAGGTCCTGCCTCAATGGTAGCTTCCACAGCGGCAGAGAGGACATGTCCACTAGATTGGCATACCAAGTTCTGCGAGGCCACGCAGGCGCGATTAGAATTAGTGAAGCCCTCTCCTGTTTGATCCGAGCAATCACTCGGGGCAGGAGAGCAAACGGTGGAAACACATAAGCTAGGTTGAACGACCAAGGCACTGCCAAGGCATCTATCATTTCGGCCTGAGGATCCCTTGACCTTTATCCGTATCTTGGAAATTTGGCATTCTGACGAGATGCCATCAGATCCAACTCCGCTCTGCCCCATCTGAGGATCCGAGTGGCAAAGACCTCCAGATGGAGTTCCCACTCCCCCGGATGAAACGTCTGTCTGCTTAAAAAGTCTGCTTCCCAGTTGTCCACTCCTGGGATGTAGATTGCTGACAGATAACAAGAGTGGGCCTCCGCCCAATGAATTATCTTGGATACTTCTGTCAACACTAAGGAACTCCTTGTTCCTCCCTGATGATTGATCTAAGCCACAGTCATGATGTTGTCCGACAGAAAGCGAATTAATTTGGCCAAAGCCAACTGAGGCCACGCCTGAAGCGCATTGAATATTGCCCTCAATTCCAGAATATTGATTGGAAGAATTGACTCCGACTGAGTCCACACACCCTGAGCCTTCAGGGAATTCCAGACTGCACCCCAACCTACAAGGCTGGCGTCCGCCGTCACCATCACCCATGAGGGTCTGCGGAAACACGTCCCTTGGGACAGATGATCCTGAGACAACCACCAAAGAAGAGAGTCTCTTGTCTCCTGATCCAGATCTATCTGAGGAGACAAATTTGCATAATCTCCATTCCACTGCCTGAGCATGCTCAGCTGTAGTGGTCTGAGATGAAAATTGAGCAAACAGAATGATGTCCATTGCTGCCACCATCAATCCAATTACCTCCATGCACTGGGCCACTGATGGCCGAGGATTGGACTGAAGGGCTCAGCATGTATTCAGAATCTTTAATTTTCTGACCTCTGTCAAGAAAATTTTCATGGATATGGAATCTATTGGAGTTCCCAGGAAGGGAACCTTGGTCTGTGGAATTAATGAACTCTTTTCTAGATTCACCTTCCACCCGTGAGTCCTCAGAAAGGACAGAATCATGTCTGTATGAGACCTTGTCAGATGGTAGGACGACGCCTGAATCAGAATATCGTCCAAATAAGGCGCTACTGCAATACCCCGTGGCCTGAAAACCACTAGAAGGGACCCTAGAACCTTTGTGAAGATCCTAGGTGCTGTGGCCAACCCGAAGGGAAGAGCCATGAAATGAAAATGTTTGTCCAGGAAGGCAAACCTTAGGAACTGGTGATGATCCCTGTGGATAGGAATATGAAGGTATGCATCCTTCAAGTCCACGGTAGTCATATATTGACCCTCCTGGATCAATGGCAGAATTGTTCGAAGAGTCTCCATCTTGAAGTATGGGACTCTGAGAAACTTGTTTAGACTTTTTAGATCTAAAATAGGTTGAAACGTATCCCCTTTTTTGGGGACCACGAAAAGATTTGAGTAAAACCCCTGCCCCTGTTCCAGTATTGGAACGGGACAAATTACTCCCATAGTAGAGAGGTCTTTTACACAACATAGGAACGCCTTTCTTTTTATCTGGTCTACAGACAATCATGAAAGAAGAAACCTCCCCCTTGGGAGAGAATTTTTGAATTCCAGTTGATACCCTTGGGACATGACTTCCAGTGTCCAGGGGTCCTGAAAATCTCTTACCCAAGCCTTGGCAAAGAGAGAAAGTCTACCCCCTACTAGATCCGGTCCCGGCAGCAGCGGGCTTCTTGGGTTGTTTACCCTTGTTCCAAGTCTGGTTGGGTCTAAAGACGGATTTGGCCTGAGCAAAATTCCCTTCCTGCTTGGTGGAGGAAGAGGAAGAAGAGTTAACTCCTTTAAAGTTCCGAAAGGAATAAAAATTAATTTTGTTTACCCCTCAGTTTAGCCGTTCTATCCTGAGGTAGAAGATGACCCTTACCTCCCGTAATGTTAGAAATGATCTCCTTCAAGTCAGGCCCCAATAGGGTTTTCCCCTTAAAATGAATAGCCAAAAGCTTTGATTTAGTTGACACATCAGCAGACCAAGATTTTAACCATAACGCTCTATGCGCTAAAATAGCAAATCCTGCATTCTTACCCGCCAACTTGGCAATCTGAAAGGCAGCATCTGTAATAAAAGAATTAGCCAGTTTAAGAGCCTTAATTCTATCTAAAATATCCTCTAAAGGAGTCTCAGTCTTAAGGGACTCTTCTAAGGCCTCAAACCAGAAGGCCACCGCAGTGGTAACTGGTACAATGCAGGCCATTGGTTGTAAGAGGAAACCATGATGAATAAACAATTTCTTTAGAAGACCCTCCAATTTCTTATCCATAGGGTCTTTGAAAGCACAGCTGTCCTCAATAGGAATAGTTGTACGCTTAGCCAGGGTAGATATAGCTCCTTCCACCTTAGGGACTGTTTGCCAAGAGTCCTGAACAGTGTCAGATATAGGATACATCTTCTTGAAATTAGGAGAGGGTGAAAACGGGATACCCGGTCTGTCCCATTCCCTCTTAATAATCTATGAGGAACCGGAAAAACGTCAGTGTAATCAGGTACCTCTAAGTATTTGTCCATCTTACACAATTTCTCTGGTTGGTACAACAATAGGGCCACAGTCATCCAGAGTCGCTAAAACCTCCCTAAGTAACAGACAGAGGTGTTCAAGCTTAAATTTAAAGGACATGACGTCTGAGTCCGTCTGAGGTTACGCACTTCCCGAATCGGAAAGTTCCCCCTCAGACAGAAGTTCCCTGACCCCCAATTCAGATCTCTGTGAGGGTACATCGGAAATAGCTAACAACGCATCAGAGGACTCAGCATTCACATTGACCTCTGTCCTACTGCGTTTACCATGTAACACTGGAAACTTAGATAATACCTCTGTAAGGGTAGTTGACATAACTGCAGCCATATCCTGCAGAATAAATGAATTAGACGCGGTTGAAGAACCAGGCGTTGCTTGGGTGGGTGTTAAAGCTTGTGACGCTTGGGGAGAAGTTGGCGGTATACCCTGATTCTCCTCAGACTGAGAATCATCTTTAGACACATTTTCTTTACATAAAATGTGTGCTTTACATTGTAAGGCCCTCTCAGTACACGAGGGACAAAAAACCAGAGGGGGTTCCACAGTGGCATCTAAACACATAGAGCAAGGAGTTTCCTCCTCAGTGTCAGATATGTTAAACAGACTAGCAATATTAATAATAGTCATACTTTGCTTAAAATATTGAGCTCTGAATTCAAATTAAATGCGGAAAAGTTAATGCCAAAAAACATAATTTATGTAAGAACTTACCTGATAAATTCATTTCTTTCATATTAGCAAGAGTCCATGAGCTAGTGACGTATGGGATATACATTCCTACCAGGAGGGGCAAAGTTTCCCAAACCTCAAAATGCCTACAAATACACCCCTCACCACACCCACAAATCAGTTTAACGAATAGCCAAGAAGTGGGGTGATAAGAAAAAAGTGTGAAGCATAAATATAAGGAATTGGAATAATTGTGCTTTATACAAAAAAATCATAACCACCACAAAAAAGGGTGGGCCTCATGGACTCTTGCTAATATGAAAGAAATGAATTTATCAGGTAAGTTCTTACATAAATTATGTTTTCTTTCATGTAATTAGCAAGAGTCCATGAGCTAGTGACGTATGGGATAATGACTACCAAAGATGTGGATCTTCCACGCAAGAGTCACTAGAGAGGGAGGGATAAAATAAAGACAGCCAATTCCGCTGAAAAAAATCCACACCCAAAAAGAAAGTTTAAATCTCATAAAGAAAAAAACTGAAAATATAAGCAGAAGATTCAAACTGAAACAGCTGCCTGAAGTACTTTTCTACCAAAGACAGCTTCAGAAGAAGAAAACACATCAAAATGGTAGAATTTAGTAAAAGTATGCAAAGAAGACCAAGTTGCTGCTTTGCAAATCTGATCAACCGAAGCATCATTCCTAAACGCCCAGGAAGTAGAAACTGACCTAGTAGAATGAGCTGTAATCCTTAGAGGCGGAGTTTTACCCGACTCGACATAAGCATGATGAATTAAAGATTTCAACCAAGATGCCAAAGAAATGGCAGAGGCCTTCTGACCTTTCCTAGAACCGGAAAAGATAACAAATAGACTAGAAGTCTTTCGGAAATTCTTAGTAGCTTCAACATAATATTTCAAAGCTCTAACTACATCCAAAGAATGCAATGATTTCTCCTTAGAATTCTTAGGATTAGGACATAATGAAGGAACCACAATTTCTCTACTAATGTTGTTAGAATTCACAACCTTAGGTAAAAATTTAAAAGAAGTTCGCAACACCGCCTTATCCTGGTGAAAAATCAGAAAAGGAGACTCACAAGAAAGAGCAGATAATTCAGAAACTCTTCTGGCAGAAGAGATGGCCAAAAGGAACAAAACTTTCCAAGAAAGTAATTTAATGTCCAATGAATGCATAGGTTCAAACGGAGGAGCTTGAAGAGCCCCCAGAACCAAATTCAAACTCCAAGGAGGAGAAATTGACTTAATGACAGGTTTTATACGAACCAATGCTTGTACAAAACAATGAATATCAGGAAGATTAGCAATCTTTTTGTGAAAAAGAACAGAAAGAGCAGAGATTTGTCCTTTCAAGGAACTTGCAGACAAACCTTTATCCAAACCATCCTGAAGAAACTGCAAAATTCTCGGAATTCTAAAAGAATGCCAGGAAAAATGATGAGAAAGACACCAAGAAATGTAAGTCTTCCAGACTCTATAATATATCTCCCTAGATACAGATTTACGAGCCTGTAACATAGTATTAATCACAGAGTCAGAGAAACCTCTAAGAATCAAGCGTTCAATCTCCATACCTTTAAATTTAAGGATTTGAGATCCTGATGGAAAAAAGGACCTTGCGACAGAAGGTCTGGTCTTAACAGAAGAGTCCACGGTTGGCAAGAGGCCATCCGGACAAGATCCGCATACCAAAACCTGTGAGGCCATGCTGGAGCTACCAGCAGAACAAACTAGCATTCCTTCAGAATCTTGGAGATTACTCTTTGTAAGGAAAGTGGTTGCAGTAATTGCTCATATAACACTTGCTTAAACTTGTGTGACTTTGCCTTTAAGAGAGTGAAAGCATAAGACACTTGCACTAACTTGTGTGACTTTGCCTTTAAGAGAGTGTGCCTTTAACAGAGTAAAAGACATTAATTAACTTCAAGTAGATGACAGTGAATTTCGCTAAGTCATGCTACAAGTGGTAAACAACCGATGGAGGCTGATGATAAGAAGTCAAAACCCAGACAGAACAAGGGTGCAACCTTGGCAGGGGTCACTTACTGACATTCAGGAACATCTTGATAACACATTGGTATAGGGGCTAATGCCTAGTAATATTGTTAAACGATGAATTATTATTAATTGCAATAGGCTAAGTAATATCAATTGCAATAGGCTAAGTAATAAAGCCATTATGATGTTTAGCTATTAATTATATCTATGGAAAGATTGTTAAAACTATTATTGATGTATTTGACAGAAGTAACTGCATAAGACCACATAATCAGATATATAATGTTAAGCAGAAAAACATGTTTGTTTGAAACTGAAGATGACGGCATCGCAGTTTAGTAATACGTCAGAGATAGTACCTGGGCATGCCCTGATAAGCTTGGTTGAGGCTAAGACAGACTGGCCAGATGTCTTGGGCCACGGCCAACCTCAGAGGGAGCGGTCTCAGGATCTGTGGAGTTGCGCCAAAACTGTTACACAAGTGAACAGTATAAAGAGGGGTATATCTAGGCAATCTGATGTGTCATGTCGTGTCTTGTCTGATGTCTGAGAGTCTGAGTGTCTGAGCGTCTGTGTATTTTTGGTGTGTGTATTGAGTGTATTTTTGGGGCCTGTGGATGGACGCATCCTCAGTGTTGTTTCCCGCTGATCGCCTGTTTGTCTCCTGGTCCAAAGATTGCCCAGATGTCCCCTCCCATTGCGCCCCAGAAGCGGCAGGATAGGATGATGTAACCAGAGATCACGGTGATGTATTAATTTGTTTGTTTAAAACTAGCTAGATTTGTTTTAGTGGTAATACAACATAAGATTGTTATCAGTCGTTGCGCAGGCAAATAATTGTAACTGAAAACTGTATAGATAGTTGTATCTAGAATTGTTTATATAAGCATTGCAATTGCATAGAGTGTTATAAGTATGAATAGTGGTTTGTGGTATTTTGTTTCCATGATTATGTTGCAGAATAAACCATCATTGTTAATATAAGATTGTGAAAACCTGTGTAATGTGTCAGTCATTTCCTTGCTGAAAAGTGATATATGATAACATCATATCCTGAAAAAAGAATCACATAACACTCTTGGAAGAAGAACTAGAGGCGGAAAGATATAGGCAGGATGATACTTCCAAGGAAGTGACAATGCATCCACTGCTTCCGCTTGAGGATCCCTGGATCTGGACAGATACCTGGGAAGTTTTTTGTTTAGATGAGAGGCCATCAGATCTATTTCTGGAAGTCCCCACATTTGAACAATCTGAAGAAATATCTCTGGGTGAAGAGACCATTTGCCCGGATGTAACGTTTGGCGACTGAGATAATCAGCTTCCCAATTGTCTATACCTGGGATATGAACCGCAGAAACTAGACAGGAGCTGGATTCCGCCCAAACCAGAATTCGAGATACTTCGTTCATAGCCAGAGGACTGTGAGTCCCTCCTTGATGATTGATGTATGCCACAGTTGTGACATTGTCTGTCTGAAAACAAATGAACGATTCTCTCTTTAGAAGAGGCCAAGACTGAAGAGCTCTGAAAATTGCACGGAGTTCCAAAATATTGATCGGTAATCTCACCTCCTGAGATTCCCAAACCCCTTGTGCTGTCAGAGACCCCCACACAGCTCCCCAACCTGTAAGACTTGCATCTGTTGAAATTACAGTCCAGGTCGGAAGAACAAAAGAAGCCCCCTGAACTAAACGATGGTGATCTGTCCACCACGTCAGAGAGTGTCGTACAATCGGTTTTAAAGATATTAATTGAGATATCTTTGTGTAATCCCTGCACCACTGGTTCAGCATACAGAGCTGAAGAATTCGCATGTGAAAACGAGCAAAGGGGATCGCGTCCGATGCAGCAGTCATAAGACCTAGAATTTCCATGCATAAGGCTACCGAAGGGAATGATTGTGACTGAAGGTTTCGACAAGCTAATATCAATTTTAGATGTCTCTTGTCTGTCAAACAGAGTCATGGACACTGAATCTATCTGGAAACCTAAAAAGGTTACCCTTGTCTGAGGAATCAATGAACTTTTTGGTAAATTGATCCTCCAACCATGATCTTGAAGAAACAACACAAGTCGATTCGTATGAGATTCTGCTAAATGTGAAGACTGAGCAAGTACCAAGATATCGTCCAAATAAGGAAATACCCCAATACCCTGTTCTCTGATTACAGACAGAAGGGCACCGAGAACCTTTGTAAAAATTCTTGGAGCTGTTGCTAGGCCAAACGGCAGAGCCACAAACTGGTAATGCTTGTCTAGGAAAGAGAATCTCAGAAACTGATAGTGATCTGGATGAATCGGAATATGCAGATATGCATCCTGTAAATCTATTGTAGACATATAATGCCCTTGCTGAACAAAAGGCAGGATAGTCCTTACAGTTACCATTTTGAATGTTGGTATCCTTACATAACGATTCAATATTTTTAGATCCAGAACTGGTCTGAAGGAATTCTCCTTCTTTGGTACAATGAAGAGATTTGAATAAAACCCCAGCCCCTGTTCCAGAACTGGAACTGGCATAATTCCTCCAGCCAACTCTAGATCTGAAACAAATTTCAGAAATGCTTGAGCCTTCGCTGGGGTTATTGGGACACGGGAAAGAAAAAATCTCTTTGCAGGAGGCCTTATCTTGAAGCCAATTCTGTACCCTTCTGAAACAATGTTCTGAATCCAAAGATTGTGAACGGAATTGATCCAAATTTCTTTGAAAAAACGTAATCTGCCCCCTACAAGCTGAGCTGGAATGAGGGCCGCACTTTCATGTGGACTTAGGAGATGGCTTTGATTTTCTAAAAGGCTTGGATTTATTCCAGACTGGAGATGGTTTCCAAACTGATACCGCTCCTGAGGATGAAGGATCAGGCTTTTGTTCCTTGTTGTGACGAAAGGAACGAAAACGATTATTAGACCTAAATTTACCTTTAGATTTTTTATCCTGTGGTAAAAAAGTTCCTTTCCCTCCAGTAACAGTCGAGATAATAGAATCCAACTGAGAACCAAATAATTTATTACCCTGGAAAGAAAGGGAAAGCAGAGTAGACTTAGAAGACATATCAGCATTCCAAGTTTTAAGCCATAAAGCTCTTCTAGCTAAAATAGCTAGAGACATATACCTGACATCAACTCTAATGATATCAAAGATGGCATCACAAATAAAATTATTAGCATGTTGAAGAATAATAATAATGCTATGAGAATTATGATCTGTTACTTGTTGCGCTAAAGCTTCTAACCAAAAAGTTGAAGCTGCAGCAACATCTGCTAAAGATATAGCAGGTCTAAGAAGATTACCTGAACACAAGTAAGCTTTTCTTAGAAAGGATTCAATTTTCCTATCTAAAGAATCCTTAAAGGAAGTACCATCTGCCGTAGGAATAGTAGTACGCTTAGCAAGAGTAGAGACAGCCCCATCAACCTTAGGGATTTTGTCCCAAAACTCTAATCTGTCAGCTGGCACAGGATATAATTGCTTAAAACGTTTAGAAGGAGTAAATGAATTACCCAAATTATTCCATTTCCTGGAAATTACTTCAGAAATAGCACCAGGGACAGGAAAAACTTCTGGAATAACTACAGGAGATTTAAAAACCTTATCTAAAAGTTTAGATTTAGTATCAAGAGGACCAGAATCCTCAATTTCTAATGCAATTAGGACTTCTTTAAGTAAAGAACGAATAAATTCCATTTTAAATAAATATGAAGATTTATCAGCATCAACCTCTGAGACAGAATCCTCTGAACCAGAAGAACCATTATCAGAATCAGAATGATGATGTTCATTTAAAAATTCATCTGAAAAATGAGAAGTTTTAAAAGACTTTTTACGTTTACTAGAAGGAGGAATAACAGACATAGCCTTCTTAATGGATTTAGAAACAAAATCTCTTATGTTATCAGGAACACTCTGAGTATTAGATGTTGACGGAACAGCAACAGGTAATGTAACATTACTAAAGGAAATATTATCTGCATTAACAAGTTTGTCATGACATTCATTACAAACAACAGCTGGAGGAACAGATACCACAAGTTTACAGCAGATACACTTAACTTTGGTAGCTCCAGCACCAGGCAGCGTTTTTCCAGAAGTATCTTCTGACTCAGTTTCAACGTGGGACATCTTGCAATATGTAATAGAAAAAACAACATATAAAGCAAAATTGATCAAATTCCTTAAATGACAGTTTCAGGAATGGGAAAAAATGCCAGTGAACAAGCTTCTAGCAACCAGAAGCAATAAATAATGAGACTTAAATAATGTGGAGACAATAGTGACGCCCATATTTTTTTAGCGCCAAAAAAGACGCCCACATTATTTGGCGCCTAAATGCTTTTGGCGCCAAAAATGACGCCACATCCGGAACGACGACACTTTTGGCGCAAAAAAATGTCAAAAAATGACGCAACTTCCGGCGACACGTATGATGCTGGAAACAGAAAAAAAATTTTGCGCCAAAAAAGTCCGTGCCAAGAATGACGCAATAAAATGAAGCATTTTCAGCCCCCGCGAGCCTAACAGCCCACAGGGAAAAAGTCAAATTTTAAGGTAAGAAAAAATGATTTATTCATATGCATTATCCCAAATATGAAACTGACTGTCTGAAATAAGGAACGTTGAACATCCTGAGTCAAGGCAAATAAATGTTTGAATACATATATTTAGAACTTTATAAAAAAAGTGCCCAACCATAGCTTAGAGTGTCACAGAAAATAAGACTTACTTACCCCAGGACACTCATCTACATGTTGTAGAAAGCCAAACCAGTACTGAAACGAAAATCAGTAGAGGTAATGGTATATATATATATAAGAGTATATCGTCGATCTGAAAAGGGAGGTAAGAGATGAAACTCTACGACCAATAACAGAGAACCTATGAAATAGACCCCGTAGAAGGAGATCATTGAATTCAAATAGGCAATACTCTCCTCACATCCCTCTGACATTCACTGCACGCTGAGAGGAAAACCGGGCTCCAACCTGCTGCGGAGCGCATATCAACGTAGAATCTAGCACAAACTTACTTCACCACCTCCATAGGAGGCAGAGTTTGTAAAACTGATTTGTGGGTGTGGTGAGGGGTGTATTTGTAGGCATTTTGAGGTTTGGGAAACTTTGCCCCTCCTGGTAGGAATGTATATCCCATACGTCACTAGCTCATGGACTCTTGCTAATTACATGAAAGAAATAAAAACTGTACTGCGCCTTTAAATTTTAAAAGTGCAATTATTTTTCTGATATCTGCAAAAATGTGTTTGGAACAGAAAAAAACTATTATAAAGTGCCCAAAATACTTTCTTCCCTTGTGAATCCTTTCATGAGTTTTCAGACTACTCTAGTGTGTAAAACATTTCCCACACTCTGTACATGTGAACGGCTTTTCCCCTGTGTGACTCATTTCATGAGTTTTCAGACTATTTATTTGTGTAAAACATTTCCATTCCATTCCATTACTTTTGTCTGTAAAACTTTTTCCACACTCTATACATGTGAAAGGCTTTTCTCCAGTGTGAATCCTTTCATGAGTTTTCAGATTACTTTTTTCTGTAAAACTTTTTCCACACTCTATACATGTGAAATGCTTTTCTCCTGTGTGACTCATTTCATGAGTTTTCAGACTATTTATTTGTGTAAAACATTTCCCACACTCTGTACATGTGAAAGGCTTTTCTCCTGTGTGAATCCTTTCATGAGTTTTCAGCTCACTCTTGTGTGTAAAACTTTTTCCACACTCTATACATGTGAAAGGCTTTTCTCCTGTGTGACTCTTTTTATGAGTTTTCAGATTACCCATTTGTGTAAAACATTTACCAAACTCAGTACATGTGTGTGGTTTCTCACCTGTGTGACTTTTGTAGTGTTCTAGTAGATGAGACTTCCATCTAAAACTTTTCTTACATTCTGTACATTCGAAAGGTTTCTCCTTTGTATGAATCACTTGGTTAGACTGTAGACTTTTTTCTTCTTTAATATGTTTTGAAAAATCAGTAAATGTGTGTGGATTATCCTCTGGGATAATAATTTCATAGATGTTTTCCTCTTGTTTGATGACTAAATCACTCTCTGTACATAATGACTGCTGCCCAGTTCCTGCCAATTCACCATCATCTTTTAATATCTTTTGTGATATCCCCAATGTTTGTGAATAGTCATTGGTGTCTAAGATTTTTGGAGTTTGCGGAATCATTCTGATGCTTTCTGTAGTGAAGGATGGATATGAACTATTCAAGTGTTTGTCTAAATAAAAAGAAATGGAATAAAGAAAAATAAGACTGTTTATTCATTATAATATAATCCATCTCAATAAAAAAAACATTTTTTATACTCAAACATGTCTTCCGTTATTTATTAAATGTATTTACCTGTAAATCACAAATTAAAAAGGAAATTTATGCTTACCTGAGTTCCTCCCTTCCCTCCACCTCCAGTCATTCGACCGAAGTTAGGAAGAGAAAGGAAAAGCCAAAGGTGCAGAGGTGACTGAAGTTTAACAAAAATAGAATATATACCTGTCTTAAAAATGACAGGGTGGGCCGTGGACTTGTCATATCGTAGAAGAAAAAAATTTATCAGGTAAGCATAAATTTCCTTTTCTTCTACAAGACATGACGAGTTCACGGATTTCATCCTTACTTGTGGGATTCAATACCAAAACTACAGGACACGGATGTAAGGGAGGGACAAGACAGGAACCTAAACGGAAGGCACCACTTCTTAAAGAACATTTCTCCCATAACCAGCCTCAGAAAAAGCAAAAGAATCAAATTTGTAAAATTTGGAAAAAGTGTGAAAAGACAACCAAGTCGCAGCCTTGCAAAACTGTTCAACAGAAGCATTGTTTTTAAATGCCCATGAGGAAGCCACTGCCCTAGTAGAATGAGCCGTAATTCTTTCAGGAGGCTGCTGTCCAGCAGTTTCATACGCCAGACGGATGATACTCTTCAGCCAAAAAGAAAGAGAGGTAGCTGTAGCTTTCTGACTCCTACGCTTTCTGGAAAAAACAATGAATAATGAAGATGATTGACGGAAATCCTTAGTTGCCTGCAAGTAAAACTTCAGGGCACGGACCACGTCCAGGTTATGCAACATACGCTCCTTCTTAGAAGGGTTAGGACATAATGAAGGAACCAAAATTTCCTGATTAATATTCTTATTAGAAACAACCTTAGGAAGGAAACCAGGTTTGGTACGTAAAACCACCTTATCAGAATGGAAGATAAGGCGAATCACATTGTAGCACTGAAAGCTCCAAAACTCTACGAGCAGAAGAAATAACAACCAAAAATAAAACTTTCCAAGATAACAAATTAATATCTATGGAATGCATGGGTTCAAAGCAAACCCCTTGAAGAACATTAAGAACTAAATTCAAACTCCAGGTTGGAGCAATTGGTCTAAACACAGGCTTAATTCTGGTTAGAGCCTGACAAAAAGACTGAACATCTGCAAAACGTTTGTGTAGCAAAATTGACAAAGCAGAGATTTGTCCCTTTAAGGAACTCACTGATAACCCTTTCTCCAATCCTTCTTGGAGAAAAGACAAAATCCTAGGAATCTTAACTCTACTCCATGAGTAGCCCCTGGATTCGCACCGACCAAGATATTTACGCCATATCTTATGATAGATCTTTCTGGTGACAGACTTACGTGCCTGAATCAAAGTATCAATGACCGAATCAGAGAACCCCCGCTTAGATAAAATCAAGTGTTCAATCTCCAGGCAGTCAGTTGCAGAGAAACTAGATTTGGATGTTGGAAAGGTCCCTGAATGAGAAGGTCCTGCCTCAATGGAAGCTTCCACAGCGGCAGAGAGGACATGTCCACTAGATTGGCATACCAAGTTCTGCGAGGCCACACAGGCGCGATTAGAATTAGTGAAGCCCTCTCCTGTTTGATCCGAGCAATCACCCGGGGCAGGAGAGCAAACGGTGGAAACACATAAGCTAGGTTGTACGACCAAGGCACTGCCAAGGCATCTATTATTTCTGAGGCCTGAGGATCCCTTGACCTTCATCCGTATCTTGGAAATTTGGCATTCTGACGAGATGCCATCAGATCCAACTCCGCTCTGCCCCATCTGAGGATCCGAGTGGCAAAGACCTCCGGATGGAGTTCCCACTCCCCCGGATGAAACGTCTGTCTGCTTAAAAAGTCTGCTTCCCAGTTGTCCACTCCTGGGATGTAGATTGCTGACAGATAACAAGAGTGGGCCTCTGCCCAATGAATTATCTTGGATACTTCTGTCATCACTAAGGAACTCCTTGTTCCTCTCTGATGATTGATGTAAGCCACAGTCATGATGTTGTCTGACTGAAAGCGAATTAATTTGGCCAAAGCCAACTGAGGCCACGCCTGAAGCGCATTGAATATTGCCCTCAATTCAAGAATATTGATTGGAAGAATTGACTCCGACTGAGTCCACACACCCTGAGCCTTCAGGGAATTCCAGACTGCACCCCAACCTACAAGGCTGGTGTCCGCCGTCACCATCACCCATGAGGGTCTGCGGAAGCACGTCCCTTGGGACAGATGATCCTGAGACAACCACCAAAGAATAGAGTCTCTTGTCTTCTGATCCAGATCTATCTGAGTAGACAAATTTGCATAATCTCCATTCCACTGCCTGAGCATGCTCAGCTGTAGTGGTCTGAGATGAAAATTGAGCAAACAGAATGATGTCCATTGCTGCCACCATCAATCCAATTACCTCCATGCACTGGGCCACTGATGGCCGAGGATTGGACTGAAGAGCTCAGCATGTATTCAGAATCTTTAATTTTCTGACCTCTGTCAAGAAAATTTTCATGGATATGGAATCTATTGGAGTTCCCAGGAAGGGAACCTTGGTCTGTGGAATTAATGAACTCTTTTCTAGATTCACCTTCCACCCGTGAGTCCTCAGAAAGGACAGAATCATGTCTGTATGAGACCTTGTCAGATGGTAGGATGACGCCTGAATCAGAATATCGTCCAAATAAGGCGCTACTGCAATACCCTGTGGCCTGAAAACCACTAGAAGGGACCCTAGAACCTTCGTGAAGATCCTAGGTGCTGTGGCCAACCCGAAGGGAAGAGCCATGAACTGAAAATGTTTGTCCAGGAAGGCAAACCTTAGGAACTGGTGATGATCCCTGTGGATAGGAATATGAAGGTATGCATCCTTCAAGTCCACGGTAGTCATATATTGACCCTCCTGGATCAATGGCAGAATTGTTCGAAGAGTCTCCATCTTGAATTATGGGACTCTGAGAAACTTGTTTAGACTTTTTAGATCTAAAATAGGTTGAAACGTATCCTCTTTTTTGGGGACCACGAAAAGATTTGAGTAAAACCCTTGCCCCTGTTCCAGTATTGGAACGGGACAAATTACTCCCATAGTAGAGAGGTCTTTTACACAACATAGGAACGCCTTTCTTTTTATCTGGTCTACAGACAATCATGAAAGAAGAAACCTCCCCTTTGGGAGAGAATTTTTGAATTCCAGTTGATACCCTTGGGACATGACTTCCAGTGTCCAGGGGTCCTGAAAATCTCTTACCCTAGCCTTGGCAAAGAGAGAAAGTCTGCCCCCTACTAGATCCGGTCCCGGATTTTGGGCCGCCCCTTCATGCTGTTTTGGTAGCAGCAGCGGGCTTCTTGGGTTGTTTACCCTTGTTCCAAGTCTGGTTGGGTCTAAAGACGGATTTGGCCTGAGCAAAATTGCCTTCCTGCTTGGTGGAGGAAGAGGAAGAAGAGTTAACTCCTTTAAAGTTCCGAAAGGAATAAAAATTAATTTTGTTTACCCCTCAGTTTAGCCGTTCTATCCTGAGGTAGAAGATGACCCTTACCTCCCGTAATGTCAGAAATGATCTCCTTCAAATCAGGCCCCAATAGGGTTTTCCCCTTGAAAGAAATAGCCAAAAGCTTTGATTTAGATGACACATCAGCAGACCAAGATTTTAACCATAACGCTCTATGCGCTAAAATAGCAAATCCTGCATTCTTAGCCGCCAACTTGGCAATCTGAAAGGCGGCATCTGTAATAAAAGAATTAGCCAGTTTAAGAGCCTTAATTCTATCTAAAATATCCTCTAAAGGAGTCTCAGTCTTAAGGGACTCTTCTAAGGCCTCAAACCAGAAGGCCACCGCAGTGGTAACTGGTACAATGCAGGCCATTGGTTGTAAGAGGAAACCCTGATGAA
The DNA here is from genome assembly GCF_027579735.1 of Bombina bombina. Taxonomy (NCBI): domain Eukaryota; kingdom Metazoa; phylum Chordata; class Amphibia; order Anura; family Bombinatoridae; genus Bombina; species Bombina bombina. Next base: position 39,183,374 of record NC_069503.1, read on the forward strand.
TAAACAATTTATTTAGAAGAACCTCCAATTTCTTATCCACAGGGTCTTTGAAAGCACAGCTGTCCTCAATAGGAATAGTTGTACGCTTAGCCAGGGTAGATATAGCTCCTTCCACCTTAGGGACTGTTTGCCAAGAGTCCTGAACAGTGTCAGATATAGGATACATCTTCTTGAAATTAGGAGAGGGTGAAAACGGGATACCCGGTCTGTCCCATTCCCTCTTAATAATCTATGAGGAACCGGAAAAACGTCAGTGTAAGCAGGTACCTCTAAGTATTTGTCCATCTTACACAATTTCTCTGGTGGTACAACAATAGGGTCACAGTCATCCAGAGTCGCTAAAACCTCCCTAAGTAACAGACAGAGGTGTTCAAGCTTAAATTTAAAGGACATGACGTTCAAGTCCGTCTGAGGTAACGCACTTCCCGAATCGGAAAGTTCCCCCTCGGAGAGAAGTTCCCTGACCCCCAATTCAGATCCCTGTGAGGGTACATCGGAAATAGCTAACAACGCATCAGAGGACTCAGCATTCACATTGACCTCTGTCCTACTGCGTTTACCCTGTAACACTGGCAACTTAGATAATACCTCTGTAAGGGTAGTTGACATAACTGCAGCCATATCCTGCAGAATAAATGAATTAGACGCGGTTGAAGAACCAGGCGTTGCTTGGGTGGGCGTTAAAGCTTGTGACGCTTGGGGAGAAGTTGGCGGTATACCCTGATTCTCCTCAGACTGAGAATCATCTTTAGACACATTTTCTTTACATAAAATTTGTGCTTTACATTGTAAGGCCCTCTCAGTACACGAGGGGGTTCCACAGTGGCATCTAAACACATAGAGCAAGGAGTTTCCTCCTCAGTGTCAGATATGTTAAACAGACTAGCAATATTAATAATAGTCATACTTTGCTTAAAATATTGAGCTCTGAATTCAAATTGAATGCGGAAAAGTTAATGCCAAAAATAAAAACTGTACTGCGCCTTTAAATTTTAAAAGTGCAACTATTTTTCTGATATCTGCAAAAATGTGTTTGGAACAGAAAAAACATAATTTATGCTTACCTGATAAATTTATTTCTCTTGTAGTGTGTTCAGTCCACGGGTCATCCATTACTTATGGGATATATTCTCCTTCCCAACAGGAAGTTGCAAGAGGATCACCCAAGCAGAGCTGCTATATAGCTCCCCCCTCACATGTCATATCCAGTCATTCGACCGAAACAAGACGAGAAAGGAGAAACTATAAAGTGCAGTGGTGACTGGAGTTATAATTTTAAAATTTAGAACCTGCCTTAAAAAAGACAGGGCGGGCCGTGGACTGAACACACTACAAGAGAAATAAATTTATCAGGTAAGCATAAATTATGTTTTCTCTTGTTAAGTGTGTTCAGTCCACGGGTCATCCATTACTTATTGGATACCAATACCAAAGCTAAGTACACGGATGATGGGAGGGACAAGGCAGGAACATTAAACAGAAGGAACCACTGCCTGTAGAACCTTTCTCCCAAAACCAGCCTCCGAAGAAGCGAAAGTGTAAAATTTGTAAAATTTGGAAAAAGTATGAAGTGAAGACCAAGTTGCAGCCTTGCAAATCTGTTCAACAGAGGCCTCATTCTTAAAGGCCCAGGTGGAAGCCACAGCTCTAGTGGAATGAGCTGTAATTCTTTCAGGAGGCTGCTGTCCAGCAGTCTCATAGGCTAAACGTATTATGCTACGAAGCCAAAAAGAGAGAGAGGTAGCCGAAGCCTTTTGACCTCTCCTCTGTCCAGAGTAAACGACAAACAGAGAAGAAGTTTGTCTAAAATCTTTAGTTGCCTGTAAGTAGAACTTCAGAGCACGGACCACGTCTAGATTATGCAAAAGACGTTCCTTCTTTGAATAAGGATTAGGACATAATGATGGAACAACAATCTCTTGATTGATATTCCTGTTAGAAACAACCTTAGGTAAAAACCCAGGTTTAGTACGCAGTACTACCTTGTCTGAATGAAAGATCAGATAAGGAGAATCACAATGTAAGGCAGATAACTCAGAGACTCTTCGAGCCGAGGAAATAGCCATCAAAAACAAAACTTTCCAAGATAAAAGCTTAATATCAATGGAATGAAGGGGTTCAAACGGAACACCCTGAAGAACTTTAAGAACCAAGTTTAAGCTCCACGGAGGAGCAACAGCTTTAAACACAGGCTTAATTCTAGCCAAAGCCTGACAAAAAGCCTGGACGTCTGGATTCTCTGCCAGACGTTTGTGTAAAAGAATAGACAGAGCGGAAATCTGTCCCTTTAGCGAACTAGCGGATAAACCCTTTTCTAAACCCTCTTGTAGAAAAGCCAAAATCCTAGGAATCCTAACCTTACTCCATGAGTAACTCTTGGATTTGCACCAATATAAATATTTACGCCATATCTTATGGTAAATTTTTCTGGTCACAGGTTTCCTAGCCTGTATTAATGTATCAATAACCGAATCCGAAAACCCACGCTTTGATAGAATCAAGCGTTCAATTTCCAGGCAGTCAGCCTCAGAGAAATTAGGTTTGGATGGTTGAAAGGACCCTGAATTAGAAGGTCCTGCCTCAGAGGTAGAGACCATGGTGGGCAGGACGACATGTCCACTAGGTCTGCATACCAGGTCCTGCGTGGCCACACAGGCGCTATCAGAATTACCGATGCCCTCTCCTGTTTGATCCTGGCAATCAGTCGAGGTAGCAACGGAAATGGTGGAAACACATAAGCTATGTTGAAAACCCAAGGGGCTGCTAATGCATCTACCAGCACCGCTCCCGGGTCCCTGGACCTGGATCCGTAACAAGGAAGCTTCGCGTTCTGGCGAGATGCCATGAGATCCAGATCAGGTTTGCCCCAACGACGAATCAGTTGAGCAAATATCTCCGGGTGAAGTTCCCACTCTCCCGGATGAAAAGTCTGGCGACTTAGGAAATCCGCCTCCAAGTTCTCCACGCCTGGGATGTAAATCGCTGACAGGTGACAAGAGTGAGACTCTGCCCAGCGAATTATCTTCGAGACTTCCAACATCGCTAGGGAACTCCTGGTTCCCCCTTGATGATTGATGTAAGCCACAGTCGTGATATTGTCCGACTGAAATCTGATGAACCTCAGTTTTGCTAACGGAGGCCAAGCTAGAAGAGCATTGAATATTGCTCTTAATTCTAGAATGTTTATTGGAAGGAGTTTCTCCTCCTGAGTCCACGATCCCTGAGCCTTCAGGGAATTCCAGACTGCTCCCCAGCCTAGAAGGCTGGCATCCGTTGTTACAATCGTCCAATATGGTCTGCGAAAGGTCATTCCTTTGGACAGATGAACCGGTGACAACCACCAGAGAAGAGAATCTCTGGTCTCCTGGTCCAGATTTAGCAAAGGGGACAGATCTGAGTAATCCCCGTTCCATTGACTGAGCATGCATAGTTGCAGCGGTCTGAGATGCAGGCGCGCAAATGGCACTATGTCCATTGCCGCGACCATTAAGCCGATTACCTCCATGCACTGAGCTACTGATGGGCTTGGAATGGAATGAAGGGCACGGCAAGCATTGAGAATCTTTGATAACCTGGACTCCGTCAGGTAAATCTTCATCTCTACAGAATCTATAAGAGTCCCTAGAAAAGGAACCCTTGTGAGTGGTAACAGAGAACTCTTTTCCACGTTCACTTTCCACCCATGCGACCTCAGAAATGCTAGAACTATCTCTGTATGAGACTTTGCATTCTGAAAACTTGACGCTTGTATCAGAATGTCGTCTAGGTACGGAGCCACCGCTATGCCTCGTGGTCTTAGTACCGCCAGAAGTGAGCCCAGAACCTTCGTAAAAATTCTCGGGGCCGTGGCTAACCCAAAGGGAAGAGCTACAAACTGGTAATGCCTGTCTAGAAAGGCAAATCTTAGATACCGATAATGATCTTTGTGAATCGGTATGTGAAGGTAAGCATCCTTTAAGTCCACTGTGGTCATATATTGACCCTCTTGGATCATGGGTAGGATGGTTCGAATGGTTTCCATCTTGAACGATGGTACCCTTAGGAATTTGTTTAAGATCTTTAAGTCCAAGATTGGTCTGAAAGTTCCCTCTTTTTTGGGAACCACAAATAGATTTGAGTAAAATCCTTGTCCCTGTTCCGATCGCGGAACTGAGTGGATCACACATTGTAGAAATGCCTCTCTCTTTACTAGGTTTGTTGATAACCTCGACAGATGGAACCTCCCTTGTGGAGGAGAGGTTTTGAAATCCAGAAGGTATCCCTGAGATATAATCTTCAACGTCCAGGGATCCTGCACATCTCTTGCCCAAGCCTGGGCGAAGAGAGAAAGTCTGCCCCCCACTAAATCCGTCTCCGGATAGGGGGCCCTGTCTTCATGCTGTCTTAGGGGCGGGAGTAGGCTTTCTGGCCTGCTTGCCCTTGTTCCATGACTGGTTGCTTTTCCAACCCTGTCTGTAACGAGCAGTAGTTCCTTCCTGTTTTGGAGCGGAGGAAGTTGATGCTGCTCCTGCCTTGAAGTTACGAAAGGTACGAAAATTAGACTGTTTGGCCTTTGGTTTGGCCCTGTCCTGAGGAAGGGCGTGGCCCTTACCTCCCGTAATGTCAGCAATAATTTCCTTCAAGCCGGGCCCGAATAAGGTCTGCCCTTTGAAAGGAATGTTAAGTAGCTTAGATTTGGAAGTTACATCCGCTGACCAGGATTTAAGCCAGAGCGCTCTGCACGCCTGTATGGCGAATGCGGAATTTTTAGCCGTAAGTTTGGTTAAATGTACTACGGCATCTAAAACAAACGCATTAGCTTGCTTAAGGGTTCTAACTTTTCTCAAAGCCTCATCCAATGGCTCTGTGCGAATCGCCTCTTCCAGAGACTCAAACCAGAATGCCGCTGCAGCCGTGACAGGCACAATGCATGCCAGAGGCTGTAATATAAAACCTTGTTGAACAAACATTTTCTTAAGGTAACCCTCTAATTTTTTATCCATTGGATCTGAGAAAGCACAGCTATCCTCCACAGGGATTGTGGTACGCTTGGCTAAAGTAGAAACTGCTCCCTCCACCTTAGGGACCGTCTGCTATAAGTCTCGTGTGGTGGCGTCTATAGGGAACATTTTTCTAAATATCGGAGGAGGGGAAAAAGGCACACCGGGTCTATCCCACTCCTTACTAATAATTTCTGTAAGCCTTTTTGGTATAGGAAAAACGTCAGTACACACCGGTACCGCATAGTATCTATCCAACCTACATAATTTCTCTGGGATTGCCACCGTGTCGCAATCATTCAGAGCCACTAACATCTCCCCTAGTAACACGCGGAGGTTCTCAAGCTTAAATTTAAAATTAGAAATTTCTGAATCCGGTCTCCCCGGATCAGAACCGTCACCGACAGAATGAAGCTCACCGTCCTCATGTTCTGCAAATTGTGACGCAGTATCAGACATGGCTCTCGTGTCATCAGCGCGCTCTGTCCTTAACCCAGAGCTATCGCGCTTGCCTCTTAATTCGGGCATATTGTATAATACTTCTTTCATAACATTAGCCATATCCTGTAAAGTGATTTGTAAGGGCCTTGATGTACTTGGCGCCTCAATCTTACGCATCTCCCGAGCGGGAGTCGCAGGTACTGACACGTGAGGAGAGTTTGGCGGCATAACTTCGCCCTCGTTGTCTGGTGATAGTTTCTCCATCGGTACAGATTGACTTTTATTCAAAGCAATATCAATACAATTGGTACACATTGTTCTATTGGGCTCCACATTGGCTTTTGAACATGATGAACAAACAGTTTCCTCTGAATCAGACATGTTTAAACAGATTTAGCAATGAAACTAGCAAGCTTGGAAATCACTTTCAATAAGTTTACAAGCAATATAAAAACGCTGCAGCGCTTCAAAAATACAGATATAATTAAAACAATTCTTAACAAGAAGTGTATTATTAGCAGAGGATTGCACCCATTAGCAAAAGGATGATTAACCCCTCAATACCCAAAACGGATAAAACGGATATCAATTAAGATTTAACGCTTTTAATCACAGTCAAACACACTGTCACAGATCTGCTGTGACTGATTACCTCCCTCAAAAATGAATTTTGCAGACCCCTGAGCTCTCTAGAGACGTCCTGGATCAAGGAGGAAGAAGCAGGAAGACTATGCTAGAATTTTAACTGCGCAACAAGGCGCTTAAACAAGGTCCCTCCCACTCCTATTACAACAGTGGGAGCCCTGATGTAACGATTTCCATGCAGAAAATATGTTAGCCATGTGGAAAAAATCATGCCCAAAGAGATTTATCACCAAAGTACCTAACAAAAACGAATAACATGCCAGTAAACGTTTTATTAAAAAACAACATTTTCCAATGTCATGCAAAGTTATCACTAAGCCTGCTACCAGTCGCTACCACTGCAGAGAAGGCTTAAGTATTATTTCAGTTTTAACAGTATTTTCTCAGTCAAATTCTAGTCCCTAGAAAATAACTCGACTGCGCATACAATATCAGCCTGATACCAGTCGCCACTACTGCATTTAAGGCTGTACTTACATCATACGGTAACAGCAGTATTTTCTTAGTCAATTCCATTCCCAGAAAATAATGTACTGCACATACCTCATTTGCGGAGGACCCCGCATGCTATTCCCAGTTTCTGAAGTTACCCCACTCCTCAGAATGTCGAGAACAGTCAGTGGATCTTAGTTACGCCTGCTAAGATCATAGAAAAAGATGCAGGCAGTTTCTTCTTCCAAATACTGCCTGAGATAGAAAAACAACACACTCCGGTGCCATTTAAAATAACAAACTTTTGATTGAAGAATAGTTAAGTAAAAACTCCAGCTCCTCTCGCGACCTCCTTCGTTGTTGAGGGTTGCAAGAGAATGACTGGGTATGACATGTGAGGGGGGGGGAGCTATATAGCAGCTCTGCTTGGGTGATCCTCTTGCAACTTCTTGTTGGGAAGGAGAATATATCCCATAAGTAATGGATGACCCGTGGACTGAACACACTTAACAAGAGAAAAACTATTTTAAAGTGCCCAAAATACTCTCCTAGTATTGCATCCACTTGCTTAGATATGCAAAAAGACATATATATAACGATAACAGGATTTTATTTATCTAAATATGGCCCCTGCACCACGCCACAGCTCTGCTGTGGCGCCTACCTGCCCCCGGAATGCCCTTGCTGTAGTTGATAAGCTTGAAAGAACCTTTCGATAGTGTAGATAACTTAGGCCCCACCAGAGCTCCAGTCTCTGCTTGCTATGCGCTCCAGATGATACTGCGCGTCTGAGCGCGTGAAAATAGGCCCCGCCCACCGTGGGGGTTACTCTAATCCTGACTAAGACCCGCATGGGTTGCAAGTACAAGCAACATGATGAATGTAATAAAAAAATATAAGCCATGTGCCCTCTTGTATATGCAGACAACATTGTAACACTGCAGTCCTGCATGCCAGTAATAAAGTTAACAGCCCTTAAGCAAACCGCAACTCCCAGCGTCCAGCCCAAAATAAGCGTCAAAGATATATTTACATACTTTGGCAAATAAAATAAAGGGATTTCAGGTACACCATTTCTTTTCATATAGTGCATACTGCTTACCCTTCCCCATATAGGGGACAATGTCAGCCTGTTCTGATGCATCAAGTCTCCACAGAAACAAAAGACTGAACATACCTCAATGCTGCTTGTAGCAAGACACCGTGTGGGAACCATCATGGATCTTAGATAATGTTCGCTAAGATCATCAACATCAGGGCAGAATCTCCACTCTTCTTGGGAAGCAATAGACTGACGATTTCCCACTGAGAAAAATAGTACTCACTGGCACCATTTTAAAATAAAAAACTTCTTGATTGAAGAATCTAAACTAACACCTCGCTTTACCTCTTCCTATTACTAACACAGGCAAAGAGAATGACTGGGGGTGGAGGGAAGGGAGGAGCTATATATACAGCTCTGCTGTGGTGCTCTTTGCCACTTCCTGTTAGCAGGAGGTTAATATCCCACAAGGATGAAATCCGTGGACTCGTCATATCTTGTAGAAGAAAAAGGATGACATAGAATGTAAACATTTCTACATCCTAGTAAACTAAATTACTGAGTTGTGGGTGTTACACATATGGGAACAAGGTAGGCAATAAGTGCAGTTATGGGTGTTCCATGAGCAAGGTCAGGGTAGGGGAAGGTGGAGTTGCAGGTGTTCTGAGTAATGAACCAGGTCAGGGGATGAGGTTAGGCAGTTGTTGGACATGGTCTGTCTAAAAGGACAGAGGGGGGTAGTATTCCCCCCCCCCTCCTCAGCCCAATGGATGTTGCTCCTTCTTTATAACGTCACTGACACACATGTACTTAAAAGATAAAGATATAAATATAATAGTTTATATTTGTGTAATGAGTGATCTATTCTATTTTCCCAGTAATTAATGTCAGCATAATATCTATTTTACTCACCTAACACATCTGAGTTCATACTGATAACAGGCTCCAATGTCTGTGCTCAGGAAGAAGGTTCCTTTATTTACTCCAGTTACAGCAATACCTGATATCTCTCAGTGCTCTGGCCGTGTCTGTAAAAAGTATATTAAATGGTTTAGACAGATAATAATAAATAATGGTTCTGATTAACTGTACGTATGGTATAATTAAAGGCACACATAACAATTCATGTGATACAGATCAGCTGTTTAGGTTATTACATGTGTGCTATTGATTCAGCACAAGCCTTTAGTACAGTTAACTATGTGGGTGTTATAATTACCCCTTAAATATTAATCTTCCCAGATCTATACAACTTAATGGTAGAAAATCAATTTAGGTGGGGCCATATCACAACCTTATAAATATATTATAATCTTTGTTTTCTATCATTTATATGAAACAATATTTTCTCCTGAAAGAAATGTTTAAAATCAGTTGTTTAATTAGAAGTTAAATTGGATACTGCAGTATTGGTATTGTACTTCCTACTAATTCTCACTGTCAGACATTTTGTCATGTGCTCCACCCCCAGTCCTTTTGGCAAACTCAATCCATTTAAAAGAACCATAACATATAGAATTACAAAATCAACAAATGCATAATAAAAATACAATGCAATAAAACCTACTTCTCTTTTTAAAGTCATAGTAAATTGTTTTCTGATAAATGTAGTTCTGCGCCTGTACCATGTGACAGCTATCAGCCAATAACAGACTCCTGTACCATGTGACAGCTATCAGCCAATAACAGACTCATATTTTTATATAATGTGATCTCCTGCATATGCTAATTAGGAGCCGGAGCCTCAGGTCATTTAAAAGGCTGTGCACAATTTGATAATGGAAAAAAACCAAAAAAAAAAAACCTGTAATTTATGTTTGTATTTTAAATTGTTTTTTATTGAATTTTACAAAAATGAACACAACATGAATAACATTAGCACGTAACATTTGTGGAATAAAGTAAAATATAAATACAAATTACAGTCACTGTTGATAACATAAATTAGAGGCACTATAATCAGCGTAGCCACGTGACCGTAAAGAAATGAAGGATATTTCTAAAGAGGGAAAAGTAGGAGAGGAAATAAGTTAATGAAAGGGAGGGGGGGGAGATGAGAAGAAGGTTTTGTGTCACAGGTACTTTAGGTTATATTGTTGTTTTCTGGTCCCATATAAATATGAGGTCTAAGATAAAATCAGCTTTACCTTGAAAACAGTAGTGGAGTTTTTCCAAAGAGAGAACATGATCACTTACTTTAGCTACATTTGTAAGGTGGGTGTTGTCGCTTTTTTCCTAAATCTAGGTATTAAATCTCTTGCCGCAATTTATCATACATTGTAACAATCTCCTATAATACAGACAGGGGATTTGGGGGAGGTCATTGAGGAGTATTATGGAAGGGCGAAGTTCGAGTGTTGTGCCTAATATTGAGTTAATGTGTAAGGTGATGTTTTCCCAAAATGTTTTTATCTGAGGGCAATGCCACCAGATTTGGCAGAGTGCCTATTTCACTGCAATGTCTCCAACACAGTGAGGAGGCACCAGTGAAAATACTGTGGAGTCGGTGGGGTGTGAGGTACCATCTTGATAGGATTTTGTAGTTAAGTTCTACGATTGGGGAGATGGATGCTTTCTTAGTCCGTTTAAGGAATTTTCTACATTGTTTTTCTGTAAACGTTTCTTTCAGTTAATTTCCCACTTAGTTATGTCTAGGGGTTTATGTGTTGGGAAGCAGCCTCTAAGCATACTATAAATTAATACATAAGGATTGAAATTGTGTGTTAGGTCTAACAACATTTAGCTTACGTGGGTTTATTTGGATTGCGTGACGAATTTAAAGATATACAAACCATTTGTGAAAAGGTGTTCCTATATGTTGTATGTCATTTTGCATTCTGAAATGTCCGTCTTTAAACGGTGAAGATATTGGTAGTTGTAGTAATTGATTGGTTATGGAGATTGTTTGTGTCAATTCAGCTGGAGGAACAATGGGTGTCCCCAAAGTGGGGTCAGAGGGGATATTTGGCTTGAGATTGTGTGATTTAATTGGATGGTTTTGTCCCATGTTTTGAGTGTGCTTGCTACATAGTAGTTGGTGGTGCATGTTGTTGGTCTGTATCTTTTAGGGATCCAACACATCTCGCCCAAAGAAGGAAGATTGGGGAGCGCTGCTTCTAGTTGGACCCATGGCTTCAAAGGGTTGTTATGATTCCATGCAGCAATACGTGCTAGATAGGTAGCCCTAAATTAGTCAGGTTGGGAATTCCTAGGCCGCCATCTTAGCTGTTTAGGTATAATGTCTGTTTTGCTACTCTTAGTTGGTAGTATGACCATATAAATGTTTCTATTTGTTTCTGTTGTGTTGTCAAATAGTAAGGGGTAGATCAAGTGGGAGTACTTGAAATAGATAAAAAGGTATTTTGGGAGGATTGTCATTTTTACAGCATTTACACCACCGATCCATGATAAATGGCCCTGTTTATGCCATGATTCTAAAAGCTTCTGGCGTTTGTAATGGAAGATAATTTAAAATGAATAGCTCTGTTATGTCTGGTGTAATATTGATGCCTAGATAGGGTATAGAGTTGGAGATTGAGAATAGGGTGTTTAAAGTTATATATGTTGTTTTGTCTGTTGTCAGGTTAATGGGTGATTTGTCCATGTTGATGGAAAAGTTAGAGATAACTTTATATGTATCAAATTCTTTTAGGAGAGTGGGGATGGATGTCCTTGGGGAGCCTATGATGAAGATGATGTCATCTGCAAACAGTAGGCATTTTTGTTCTATGGGGCCAAATTTCAGTCCTTTGATGTTTGGATTACATCGGATATGTGGTCAGTATGCATCACGTAGGGTAGGACTTTATTTGTACGAGTGGCTAGAATCTTAGCATATAGTTTTACATCTATGTTCAATTGGGATACTGGCCTATAGTTACCTACTTGATATTGGCATTTGCCTGCTTTTGGGATAACCAATATGGTAGCCTCCAAGAGATGTTGGGAGAGATTAAAGAGTTGTGGGCTTAATTGTTTTAAATAGATGGTAGAATTTGGGGGGTGAAGCTACCTGGGCCTGGGGCTTTCCCGGGTGGGAGGGTTTTATTGCCCTTAGATGGTGATTAATGTTAGAATGTCATTCTGATTAGTAGCAGAATTTCAGGTAACCTCTGAAGCGGTCTTGGTGACCGCTGCTTCATAACTGCCGTTTCTAGCGAGTCTGGTGACTCGCCAGAAACAAGGGGCATCAAGCTCCTTTCGGAGCTTGATACATATGCCCCCATGTGTGCTGAGTCTCATGGAGATGATTGCCGTGTCACAGCGGTAAATCTTGATGATCACGTCTAGTGTTACCTTTAACTCTCCTTAGGTAGAGTACATTAGAACAGGAGGTTGTAGGAGCCAGAGAGGACTCTGCCATGGTCTCAGGGCATTTGGTGGTGTTCGGCCAGATTGTCATGGTTTGGATGCGGCCTGGTATTGAAGCAAACAGCAGCGTGTATGAGTAGACCACAGCAGTGATCGGGTTGGTCTTTGAGGGCCTCTAGGATTAATGCTGAGCTATCCCTGCACCTTCCCCAGTAACTGGTGCAATTTTTGGGGATGTGATGCTGGCCAGTGGTGGGTTTCAAGTGGACCGCACTCGGAGCTTCAGAAAGGTGCAGACATTACGGACGCATGCACGTTCCGCCCCCCCAGCAAACAGTTATTTTATATAAAAAATAAAGCTAAAGGTGAAATTTCCCAAACACTTTATACTATTTTATACATTGGTATAACAAGTCATTAGAAACACAATTAAAGGGACAGCAAAGCCAAAATTAAACTTTTATGATTAGAATTTAAACAACTTTCCAATTTTCTTCTATTATCAAATCTGCTTTATTCCCTTGGGGAACTTTGTGGCAAAGCATATAATGCACTCTGGTGCGCTAGCTGCTGATTAGTGGTCACACATACAAGCCTCTTGCCATTGGCTCACCTTATGTGCTCAGCTAGCTCACTATATTGCACTGCTTCAATAAAAGATATCTAGAGAATGAAGCAAATATCATAATTGAATTCAGTTGGGAAGTTGTTGAAAATTATATGTTCTTTTTTAAATCAATTTTATTGTTGCCATCTGGTAGCAGAAACCTCATCAATTAATAAACATGTGTGTCACACAGGACACTGACATAATACAGCTTTAAAAAAAAAAAAGTAACTCATCATTGGAAAGAAAAAAGACAGTGTCGTAACCTACTCATATGTAACCTCTTTGGTTGACATACCTATAAATCAATAGCTACCTGGCATTTTCAAGCAAGAAAAATAAAAAGGAAAAACAAGGGAGAAAAAAGGGGACGCTCCCCCACTTGTGGGGAGTGCGGTCTCCCATAACAGTAAGAACTGTAAGTAAAACTAAACTGATACGAACTGGGACACTCTAGATTGGAAAGGTGAACGTATAGTAATCCTTACCTCTTTGAAGGTTATAATAAGTCGTTTGATTTACCGCGTGCACAGCACTAAGAGCGGTATATGATCGTTTAACTGTTTTGGATCACACACTGAAAAAGCTCCAAGCAAGAGTGTTTGCAACAGCTAGATCTTGGCCTTGCTTTCGGGCATGCACAGTTACTTCTTTGCTTCTCTTGCCGCATGCATAGCACTAAGAGCGGTACTCAGTAAATTATAAGCAGCAAATTATAAAAATCTGCTTTGAGCTTATCAATCCTCAATATAAAATACGAATAGACATTTGGAGTCCTTTCTTGAGATTTTAAAACAGACTTTTTTTTAATTTGATCCTGTGTTTAATAATTTTTTATGCAGCAGTTTTGCACATATAGGGTCTCTATATGTTCATTTGAATATTCACATTACATCTGGGAGACGTCCCAGAGAAATTTTGACATCTAGTGGTAATTACCAAGCATGAGGATAACTTTTTAGCTATATTTTTTAAATAAATTTTATGTTGATTTAATTTCACTATCTAAAGTCATTTATTATTGTTGTTTACAGTTTTTTACATATTTTAATTAAGAAGTCAGCTACATAGCATTTACACAAATATTTTCACTAAAAATTCTTCACATAGGAAATTTACACTACCAATCACACATAATTGTTTTCACTACAAATCCTAAATATAGGATATTTATACTATTAGCGCACTTTTATGGACTAGAGACACAATTCCTCTAAATCACTTAGTTTCTTTATAAGGCAAAACGCTGTCATAAACAGTGTAATAAAATCAGGCACTTTTTGTTAATTCTTTCACTAATACACTAATAAATAACAGTAAAAAATTATTTTCAAAAGGTACAACCTTTATATGGTTTAAACACTTTCTTCACACTTAGTTGTATTTACACAATAAGTTTTATCAATTTTTTCTTTACACTTGTAAACATTGGTTATTTGGACCCAGTAATAAATTGAAAATTTGCACTATTTAGTAATAAATTGGAAAATTCTGTATTCCTTAAAAATCAAATTATATCCCTTAAGTGTACCACGCCCCTATATCTACACAAATTCCTCTGAATAAACACACTATTAATACATTAATATTCGTCTCAGCCAGCCAATCAATAGCGATTTTAAGCATAGTCGCCAAATTGTATAGCCGCAAATTCGGAAGAGCTAAACCAGCAAAAATGGGGTCTTGCATGAGTCTATCCAGAGAGAGACGCGATTTCTTACCACTCCATATAAAATGAGAAAACCAAGAAGAAAGTTTACTTAGATCTTTATTCAAAATAAACAGAGGTAAATTTTGTAAGGGATACAGAATATGCGGAAAGATGATAGTTTTGATCAAATTAACCTTGGCCGTAATAGAGAGAGGGAAAGAGACCCATAATTTTAAATCCTCTTGAATCTTAGAGAATAAAATGGTAAAGTTGGCATTGTACCAATTTTTAGGATTCCTATGAATTTCAATACCTAAATATTTAATTGTTTCCACTTCTCTAAACGGCAGATCCATACGTTTCCTACTCTGATTTCCAATCCTCATCAATTCACTTTTTTCCAAATTGATTTTGTAGCCCAAAAATAAACTAAACTCCTCTAAGCATTGCGTTATTATTGGTATAGCTTGAGTGGTATCTTCTAAAAATAACAATAAGTCATCCGCATAAAGCAGCGTCTTCAGGATAAAAGAACCTACCCTAATCCCTGATAGCCTAGCTCTCAATCGTATTGCCAAGGGTTCAAGCACTATGTTAAAAAGAAGCGGCGATCATGGACACCCTTGTCGCATACCTCTTTGTAATGTAATTGGTGACGACACAGATCCATTAATCAACAAGAAAGAGATTGGGTTACGGTACATCTTACTCAAAAACCTAACAAAATTGCTCTTAATGTCGAATTTAGCTAGTGTTGTAAATAGATGATCCCATGTGAAACAATCAAAAGCTTTAACAGCATCTAGAGTCAAAATTGCAGGGTCTCTATAACTAGATTTTAGTTTAAATTGGTCAATATTCCATACATAGTAAACTACAGTAACAACTTTACGGAAATTTTTGGCAGGGTTCCGAAAGAGCATAAACCCAGACTGATTAGGATGAATTAGTTTGTCTCAAAGCGATAATTGAGGCAAGAATTTTGTAATCAGTGCTAAATACTGAAATAGGTCTATAAGAAGCTGGATCCTCTGGGTCCTTACCTTTTTTGGGAATCAGAGAGATATTTGCTGCTGAAAATAGTACTGAGATAGGCGCCTCTGATGTAAAATAGCTATTGTACAAAATCTCAAGAATAGGAACTAGTTCTTCTGATAAACTTCTATAATATTCAGCAGGAAGACAATCTGGACCAGCTGCTTTGTTCAGTTTAGCATGCATTAAAGCTTCACTGATCTCTTCCTTCATGATTGGTGCATTAAGAGCCTCTAAATTCTCCTGTGAAATTTTTGGTAAGATAGTCTGCGACCAAAACTCTTCTTGGTTTTGAGTGTTTATGTCAACCTTTCTATATAATGTTTGATAATAATAAAAAAAAAGCCTTATTGATTTCGTCTGGATCAGTGGACCGTTTCCCCTCTTTTCTAATGACCACTATATGGTTCTTCTTTTTCCTATTCTTAAAGGGACAGTCTACACCAGAATTTTTATTGTTTTAAAAGATAGATAATCCCTTTATTACCCATTCCCCAGTTTTGCATAACCAACACAGTTATATTAATATAATTATAACCTCTGTGATTATCTTGTATCTAAGCCTCTGCAAACTGCCCCTTTATTTCAGTTCTTTTGACAGACTTGCAGTTTAGCCAATCAGTGCCTGCTCCCAGATAACTTCACGTGCACGAGCACAGTGTTATCTATATGAAATATGTGAACTAACACCCTCTGGTGGTGAAAAACTTAAAATGCATTCTGAAAAGAGGTGGCCTTCAAGGTCTAACAAATTAGCATATAAACCTCCTAGGTTAAGCTTTCAACTAAGAATACCAAGAGAACAAAGCAAAATTGGTGATAAAAGTAAATTGGAAAATTGTTTAAAATTACATTCTCTATCTGAATCATGAAAGTTTATTTTGGCCTAGACTGTCCCTTTAATGAGTCTAGCAAGATTCCAAGCAGAGCACCCATGAAAGCTCTGAAAATGGAGATTAAGTTTAGCCTCCTCCTCATGTGCTTTCTGAGACAAAAATAAATCTCTTTTTTCTGCTGAATATATTTATTCCAATTATTCTCTGAGCGGACTGAAATAAAAATTTTATAGGCATTCTTAACCTAATTAGATCATTGTATTTCATGCTCCTTTTTTTATGCCAAGTATTTAAATATGTTTTGACTTCACCCCTTACCACCGCTTTAGAGGCCTCCCAAAATACTTCTATTTTATTGAGATGCGCACTATTATCTGCAAGATAGTCTTGCCATTTTTGTTTTAACCAAGTGACATATTTAGGGTTATTAAAGAGATATCGAGGATAGATTAATATAGAAGGTTTGCTAGCCGTTCTAATGACAAAAAATAGTGTTAATGAAATAATCGCATGATCCAATATCAAAATTTCACCTATATCAGTTTCCGTTTTATAGATAGAAAAGGAATCTAAAATTAGCAAGAAATCAATTCGAGAAAAGGTTTTGTGTGCTCGTGATTCACAAGAAAACCGCTGAACATCTGGGTTATAGATACGCCAGATGTCAACCAGGTTAAGTTTATGACAAAACTTTTTAAGATATCTGCTCCTTTTTTGTACTCCGATACATTTTTTTAAGATAGTCTATCTAATGCTGGGCACATTGTCGCATTGAAATCTCCGCCCAATACCAAATTTTTTTTGACAAATGGGAAAATTTTACTTTTAATCTTGTCCCAAAATAACACAGATAATTTGTTTGGCGCATATATATTGCATAGAGTCATTTTGATATTATTTACAAAAAGTTGGACTATTATAAATCTGGCCTCTGGATCTATATCCACATATAGAGTTTTGTAATCTAGAGTTTTACTGAATAGAATCGCCACGCCACACTTCCTACCAGTGGCTGAGGTAGTAATAATTTCCCCCACTCATTTTATCCTCAACTTTGAAGTCTCAACCGCATTTAAATGGGTCTCTTGGAGAAAAACAATATCAGGTTTAGATTTTGCTAATAGCTTAATAACTAATCTACGTTTTGACGGGGAGGATACCCCACCTACATTCCATGATGAGATTTTAAGATTAGCCATTAACTAATACAATTACCATGTACCTCAACATTCCTTTCTCAAGTAACAACGGTGGCCAGCTTTGAGGGGGAGAAGGGGGAGGAGAGAAAAAAAAGGGGGGGAGAAAGGGAAGGGGCACAGTCCCCTATAGGAGCCTAGAGCAAAAGCAATATACAAATTATATGTTCTATTTAATTGATGAAAAACATTTGAAGTTTCTTGTTATTAAATTTACAGGACACTGTCCCTTTAAGTCTGTGATCATGTGACATAAACAGCAGCAGCTGAAGGTGCAGAATACACTTACTAAGGTCTTTACTAACAACAAGAATCAGTCACAGATCAGTGGGATAAACGTTCTGATGATAAACAGGTGCAGCTAATAGAAATAAGAAATGTATTATAAAATAACCTCATTAGAAATAAAATAATATGCAGATCACAAGATATTTATCATTAGATCAGTAAATGTGATGAGACTGATACAACAGGGCCATAAGCTGAGTGATATTTATTACTGGAGCAAATAGCAGCTTCACACTAATATTAAATGAAAATGGTTTATCTGGGCTCCACAGTTAATTATAATCCTATAGTGAAATGCAGGATTCTAATTGGCTGATACTTAAAAATCTATTGCACATTGGCTAACAGGAACAAATGTATTATTGGACAGACTTCCGCAAGCTTGAAAATATGGTTTGTTTCCGCTATAAACATTCATTATACAAAATGCTATAAATCATTATGTATTAAATTGGTCTGTTTAAATTAATTAACTTAATGTAAAATTCATTAACACAGCATGAAAAATATAGAAAACTAATTAAATAAGTACAGTTGAGTTTTTTTATTTAAACTCAGTTTCTTATATAAAATGAAATATTTTATCTTTATCATAACAAAATACAGAACACTATTTTCTCATCATTATATAAAACACAACAGTGTGAGGCTGTTAATAAAGATTTATGTCAGGTTTTGCACATTACCGTTTAGCAGAAGCTCTGTAAGTATGAAGTCTCTCTGGTTCCTCCTGTGATATCATTGAGTGTTACACAGATATTTATACTAATGTGGGAGTGTCACATTTCTCTGTGTGACTCACATGAGTACAACTTGTCAGTTGGGAGAGAATGAGAGAGTCACACCTGGACTTTTGTTCTCATATAGATGTCTATTGTCCCCTCTGGTGTCACATGAATACAGAGTCCCTGCCTCCCCCTCAGGGTGTGATTATCATATGGATAAGTAAGGAGGAAACAAACTGTTTATTTTAATGTTAGAGATGTTTCTGTTGTGTCCTAAAATATCTCAGGATACAGCTTTATATTATGTGTTTATTGATGGAAATTGTTATTTTAACAGAATTTAGTTGCAAACAGATGAATAATATTAACACTTTATTAGATACATATGAGATACAATGCTGATTATTTCAATACTAATAAGTTGATACTTTTATTATTTGTTTACTAACTGTATTATCTAATGTTTGAGATGGTTTGAGAGGGTACAAAGCAGTGATCTGATAATTTAAGATTGTGGTTGCAGTTGTTTGATTTATTTAAAAAGCAAAAAAAAGGAAATTTATGCTTACCTGATAAATTTATTTCTTCTATGATATGACAAGTCCACGGATTTCATCCTTACTTGTGGGATATTAACCTCCTGCTAACAGGAAGTGGCAAAGAGCACCACAGCAGAGCTGTATATATAGCTCCTCCCTTCCCTACACCTCCAGTCATTCGACCGAAGTTAGGAAGAGAAAGGAAAAGCCAAAGGTGACTGAAGTTTAACAAAAATATAATATATACCGGTCTTAAAAATGACAGGGTGGGCCGTGGACTCGTCATATCGTAGAAGAAATAAATGTATCAGGTAAGCATACATTTCCTTTTCTTCTACAAGATATGACGAGTCCACAGATTTCATCATTACTTGTGGGATACAATACCAAAGCTACAGGACACGGATGAAAGGGAGGGACAAGACAGGAACCTAAACGGAAGGCACCACTGCTTGAAGAACCTGTCTCCCAAAACCAGCATCAGAAGAAGCAAAAGTATCAAATTTGGAAAATTTGGAAAAAGTGTGAAGAGACGACCAAGTTGCAGCCTTGCAAATCTGTTCAACAGAAGCATAGTTTTTAAATGCCCATGAGGAAGCCACAGCCCTAGTAGAATGAGCCGTTATTCTTTTAGGAAGATGCTGTCCAGCAGTCTCATACGCCAGACGGATGATACTCTTCAGCCAAAAAGAAAGAGAGGTAGCCGTAGCTTTCTGACCCCTATGCTTTCCAGAAAAGTCAATGAATAATGAAGATGATTGACAGAAATCCTTAGTCGCCTGCAAGTAAAACTTCAGGGCACGGACCACGTCCAAGTTATGCAACATACGCTCCTTCTTAGAAGAAAGGTTAGGACATAATGAAGGAACCACAATTTCCTGATTAATATTCTTATTAGAAACAACCTTAGGAAGGAAACCAGGTTTGGTACGTAAAACCACCTTATCAGAATGCAAGATAATGCGAATCACATTGTAGCGCTGAAAGCTCAGAAACTCTACGAGCAGAAGAAATAGCAACCAAAAACAAAACTTTCCAAGATAACAACTTAATATCTATGGAATGCATGGGTTCAAATGGAACCCCTTGAAGAACATTAAGAAATAAATTCAAACTCCAGGGTGGAGCAATTGGTCTAAACACAGGTTTGATTCTTGTCAGAGCCTGACAAAGACACTGAACGTTTGGAACATCTGCCAAAATTGACAAAGCAGAAATTTGTCCCTTTAAGGAACTCGCTGATAACCCTTTCTCCAATCCTTCTTGGAGAAAAGACAGAATCCTGGGAATCCTAACTTTACTCCATGAGTAGCCCTTGGATTCACACCAAAAAATATATTTACGCCATATCTTATGATAGATCTTTCTAGTGACAGGCTTACATGCCTGAATCAAAGTATCGCTGACCGATATAAGAGAATCCCCGCTTAGATAAAATCAAGCGTTCAATCTCCAAGCAGTCAGCTGCAGAGAAAGTTTCCACGGAGGCAGAGAGGACATGTCCACTAGATCTGCATACCAAGTCCTGCATGGCCACGCAGGCACAATTAGAATTACTGAAGCTCTCTCCTGTTTGATCTGAGCAATCACCCGGGGAAGGAGAGGAAACGGTGGAAACACATAAGCTAGGTTGAACGAACAAAGTACTGCCAAGGCATCTATCAGTTCGGCCTGAG
Organism: Bombina bombina; assembly: GCF_027579735.1. Lineage (NCBI taxonomy): Eukaryota > Metazoa > Chordata > Amphibia > Anura > Bombinatoridae > Bombina > Bombina bombina. The sequence goes on from NC_069503.1 coordinate 39,203,777, forward strand.
GATCCCTCAACCTGGATCCGTATCTTGGGAGCTTGGCATTCTGTCGAGACGCCATCAGATCCAATTCCGGTCTGCCCCATCTGAGAATTAGTGAGGCAAATACCTCCGGCTGGAGTTCCCACTCCCCCGGATGAAAAGCCTGTCGGCTTAAAAAAATCCACTTCCCAGTAGTCCACTCCTGGGATGTAGATTGCTGACAGATAACAAGAGTGGGCCTCCGTCCATCAAATTATCTTGGATACTTCTGTCATCACTAAGGGTACTCCTCGTTCCTCCCTGACGATTGATGTAAGCCACAGTTGTAATGTTGTCCGACTGGAATCTGATGAATTTGGCCAAAGCCACTTGACGCTACGCCTGAAGCATATTGAATATTGCTCTCAGTTCCAGAATATTGATTGGAAGTAGAAACTCCACCTGAGTCCATACACCCTGAGTCTTCAGGGAATTCCAGACTGCACCACAGCCTAGTAGACTGGCGTCCGTCGTCACTATCACCCATGAGGGTCTGTGGAAACACGTCCCTTGGGACACATGATCCGGCGACAACCACCAAAGAAGAGAGTCTCTGGTCTCCTGGTCCAGATTTATCTGAGGAGATAAATTTGCATAATCCCCATTCCACTGGTCTGAGATGAAATCGAACAAACGGAATGATGTCCATTGCCGCCACCATCAATTCAATTACCTCCATGCACTGAGTTACTGATGGCCGAGGATTGGACTGAAGGGCTCAGCATGTATTTAGAATCTTTGACTTTCTGACCTTCGTCAGAAAAATCTTCATGGCTATAGAATCTATCAAAGTTCCCAAGAAGGGAACCTTTGTCTGTGGAATTAGTGAAGTTTTTTCTAGATTCACCTTCCATCCGTGAGTTCTCAGAAAGGACAACACTGTGTCTGTATGAGATTTTGTTAGATGATAAGTCGACGCCTGAATCAGAATATCGTCCAGATAAGGCGCCACTGCTCTACCCCACGGCCTGAGAACTGCCAGAAAGGACCCTAGAATCTTCGTGAAGATTCTGGGTGCTGTGGCCAACCCGAAGGGAAGAGCCACAAACTGAAAATGTTTGTCCAGGAAGGCAAACCTTAGGTACTGATGATGATCCTTGTGGATAGGAATATGAAGGTATGCATCCTTCAAGTCCACAGTAGTCATATATTGACCCTCCTGGATCATTGGTAAAATGGTTCGAATAGTCTCCATCTTAAAAGATGGGACGCTGAGAAACTTGTTTAGACTTTTGAGACCTAAAATGGGTTCTGAACGTTCCCTCTTTTTTGGGAACCACGAAAAGATTTGAGTAAAACCCCCGCCCCTGTTCTAGTCTTGGAATGGGACGAATTACCCCCATAGTAGAGAGGTCTTTTACACAACGTAAGAACGCCTCTCTTTTTATCTGGTCTACAGACAATCGTGAAAGAAGAAATCTCCCCCTTGGGAGAGAATTTTTGAATTCCAGTTGAAACTCTTGGGACATGACTTCCAGTGCCCAGGAGTCCGGAACATCTCTTGCCCAAGCCTGGGCAAAGAGAGAAAGTCTGCCCCCTACTAGATCCGGTCCCAGATCGGGGGCCGCCCCTTCATGCCGTCTTGGTAGTAGCAGCGGGCTTCTTGTGTTGTTTACCCTTGTTCCAAGCCTGGTTGGGTCTCCAGACGGTCTTGGCCTGAGCAAAATTCCCTTCCTGTTTTGTGGAGGAAGAGGAAGAAGAGGGTACTCATTTAAAGTTCCAAAAGGAACGAAAATTATTCTGTTTCCCCCTCAATTTAACAGTCTTATCCTGAGGTAGGAGATGACCCTTATCTCCAGTGATGTCAGAAATGATTTCCTTCAAGTCAGGCCCGAATAGGGTCTTACCCTTGAAAGGAATAGCCAAAAGCTTTGACTTAGATGACACATCAGCAGTCCAAGATTTTAACCATAACGCTCTACGCACTAAAATGGCAAATCCAGCATTCTTAGCCGCCAACTTAGCATCCAGAGTCGTTAAAACCTCCCTAAGTAAAAGACGGAGGTGCTCAGGCTTAAATTTAAAGGACATGACGTCCGAGTCTGTCTGAGGTAACGCACTTCCCGATTCGGAAAGTTCCCCCTCAGATAAAAGTTCCCTAACCCCCAATTCAGATCCCTGTGAGGGTACATCAGAAATAGCTAACAACGCATCAGAGTGTTCAGCATTCACATTGACCTCTGTCCTACTGCGTTTACCCTGTAACACTGGCAACTTAGATAATACCTCTGTAAGGGTAGTTGACATAATTGCAGCCATATCCTGCAGAGTAAATGAATTAGATGCGGTTGAAGAACCAGGCGTTGCTTGGGTGGGAGTTAAAGGTTGTGCCGCTTGGGGAGAGGCTGGCTGTACACCTTGATTCCCTTTAGACTGAGAATCATCTTTACACACATTTTCCTTACATAAAATTTGTGCTTTACATTGTAAGGCCCTCTCAGTACACGAGGGACAAAAAGTCAGAGGGGGTTCCACAGTGGAATACATAGAGCAATGAGTTTCCTCCTCACTGTCCGACATGTTAAACAGATTAACAATACTGATAATAGTCATACCTTGGTAAATATTGAGTTTTGATTAGATTAAATGTGAAAAAATTAAAGCCCAAAAAAACTGTTCTGCGACTTTAAATTTCAAAAAAGCGTAACTATTTTACTGAAAAACTGCAAAAACGCTTTTTGGCCAGAAAAAAACTATTTTAAAGTGCCCAAAACACTCCTTAATATTGCATCCACTTGCAAGATATGCCAAAATACAATATGTATCACTTAGTACATAAATGTATTAACTATTCAATTTACTGGCCCCTGCACCAGCTCTGCTGTGGCGCCTACCTGCCCCCGGAATTAACTTGTTGCAGCGATATAGCGTGGAAGGACTTATCGATAGTAGACAATTTAGGCCTCCAGCCTCTGCTTGCTATGCGATCCGGATGAAAACCGTGATGGAGCGTGTGAAAATAGGCCCCGCCCACCGTGGGCGTACTCTATCCTGACTAAGACCCGCATGGGTCACAGTACGAACAACATGCCTGATAAAATAAAAATTATGTGCCGTAACACTGAGTCTCCAACAATAAAATAAACCGCCCTAAGTCTCCCAGCGTCCAGCCCAAGATAAGCCACAAAGGTCTTCATATACTTCTGGCAATAAAATAAAGGGATTTCAGGTACATCCTATCCTTTTTTTAGTGCATACTGCTTACCCTTCCCCATATAGAGGACAATGTCAGCCTGTTCTGATGAATCAAGTCTCCCCAGAAAACCAAAAGACTGAACATACCTCAATGCTGCTTGTAGCAAGACACCGTTCTCCACACTGAAGATTTTCTTACACTACCTTCAGCTGCGCTGTGGGAACCATCATGGATCTTAGATAATGTTTGCTAAGATCATCAACATCAGGGCAGCCTCTTGGGCAGCAAGAGACTGACGATTTCCCCCTGAGAAAAATAGTACTCTCTGGCACCATTTTAAAATAAAAAAAAAAATCTTCTTGACTGAAGAATCTAAACTAACACCTCACTTTACCTCTTCCTATTACTAACACAGGCAAAGAGAATGACTGGAGGTGGAGGGAAGGGAGGAGCTATATATACACAGCTCTGCTGTGGTGCTCTTTGCCACTTCCTGCTAGCAGGAGGTTAATATCCCACAAGTAAGGATGAAATCCAAGGACTCGTCATATCTTGTAGAAGAAAAAAGGAAAAAAAATGTGTTTCATGTCCCTTTAAGAAAAATCAACTGGGACAATAAACGAAGGAATTTCAACAGTTTATACCTAATACATTATATTAAAGCAGGAATCTTTTGTAAGTAAAATACTGGTTCATATTAAACAGCAAAATGTACCCAGGCTTTATAGTGTGATTTAATAAGTACATAATATGTGTGTAAATGTACCCAGGCTTTATAGTGTGAATTAATAAGTACACCTGTGTGTAAATGTACCCAGGCTTTATAGTGTGATTTAATAAGTACATCTGTGTGTAAATGTACCCAGGCTTTATAGTGTGATTTAATAAGTACATCTGTGTGTAAATGTACCCAGGCTTTATAGTGTGATTTAATAAGTACATCTGTGAGTAAATGTACCCAGGCTTTATAGTGTGATTTAATAAGTACACCTGTGTGTAAATGTACCCAGGCTTTATAGTGTGATTTAATAAGTACATCTGTGTGTAAATGTACCCAGGCTTTATAGTGTGATTTAATAAGTACATCTGTGTGTAAATTACAAAACATAATCAACAATGTGGCCACTCTCTGGAAAAACAAAAAGGGTTCATTTAAACAAAAATGGCTTCCAGTGAGGACCCTTTGTGCTAGCTAAAGGGTTAAAGCTGGAATGTTTCATGTGTCCCTTATATACACCATCTGCTGCTCTGTATATAAGTGGATGGTAGTGATGCACCAAAATGGAAATTCTGGACCGATAACGAAACCCAAAAATCTAGGATGCACTTTGTCAAAAACCAAAAATGTATTTTTTTCAAATTATTTAAAAACAATAAAAAAAAAATTAGTTTTTTTTTTTGAATAATAAGACTAATGAATGAATCTGAATTGAAAAACTGCAAGCCAATAAAATAAAATAACCACAGTTTTATTGAAAGTAACGCACTAAAATTGTACAAAAACATAAATTATGCTTACCAGATAATTTCCTTTCCTTCTGTATAGGGAGAGCCCACAGCTGCATTCCTTACCTGTGATAAATAATGAACCTGGCCACCAGGAGGAGGCAAAGACACCCCAGCCAAAGGCTTAAATACCTCCCCCACTTTCCTCATCCCACAGTCATTCTGCCAAGGGAACAAGGAACAGTAGGTGAAATATCAGGGTGAAAAAGGGGTCAGAAGAATAAATCAAAATTTAGGGGCAGGAGCTGTGGAGTCTCCCGCCCCTCAGATGGATATCTTAACCATGGAGGAAAAATTAGTCTAGGTAGAATATATAAACTGGGACTAACTCAGTAGGATATGCCTTCAGAGCAAAAAGGATTCCTGGAAGATCCATAGGTAATCGGGAGGGAGCATTCATCCTGAGCCCACAGGCCCCATGTCTTCTGGCACTCCATCCTGATTGACTAGTGACCATAGTCACCATCGCCCGGGATGCTCCTAAGAAGGATGTCCCTTAGAACAAGAGATCTGGACCAAGCCTAAAAGAGAACAAAATCTTGATCGGAGGTCCTAGGAAAACTGTTGAAACAGATTAAAAACAACGCCACTCTACTGCCTCAGCATTCACAGAACATCAGTCGGAGATGAGACCTGGCAAAAGAATGAAGTCTATGATGGACACCATAAAAACAGTCACCACCAGACCTGAGCCAGTGATGGCCAGGAGGAGCTCTGGAGGGAATGTCATGGCGAAGCTATGCTTACCACCATCTAGTCAGAAAAATAGTTCTCATGTCTATGAAGGTTTATATAGTACCCAAGGATCCACCCTGGTGCTTTATACCAGAGAACTCTGAACAAGGTTTCCTTCCATCCCTGAGGATCGAGGAAGACAGGTGAAACACCCAAATGGTCTTCTTACAGACAAGACGATGGTGGTTGAACCAGAATTGTCCAGAAAGGAAAACTGCCGCATTATCTGGATACTTGCATTGCCAAGAATCCCTAGATCGTGAAAAGATCTGGACACGGTAGCTAGACCAAACAAAGGAGCAATGAACTGGAAGTGCATTGTCGAGAACGTCAACCTCAGGAATCAAAATGTTCCATGCAAAAGAAAGCAAATGAATGATATCCTTCATCAATAGTGGTCATACCCCGAGCTAGAACACGGGAGGTGGAAACATTTTTTTAGCCTCACTCTGGAACGAGGAGACGCTAGAATTAGCTTTAAGTAGTAAAGATCCCAATTAGGATGGGAGTTCCCACCTTCTACGGGACCATGAAGAAAAGGATTGGTTTCCCAAAACCCCTTCTGCAATAGACATCGGGGCAGTTACTCTAAAAGAGTACAAACCCGTACCCACTCCAGAAAGACTTCCTTCTCTCTGTCTGTGAAGACAAGAAAAAGACAAGGAATCTGCCCCAGGGTGGCTGAGACTTGAAGTCTCTAAAAACCAAGAATCCAAGCATCTGAAGGAGCTATAGTCAGTCCCCACATGATCCGGATAGGACCAGGAACTAGCCCTCGTGCCAACCTAGGTTTGGCAAGATGCTTGCTCTGCTAGACGAGTCCAGGACTGAGCCGGTCTCCAAACACAATTGGATTGAACTAATGTAGCGGAGGTCACTGATGCTGAGCTTTATCAGTAGAAGACAAATTAAAGAATTTTCATCAAACGGTAAAAAACATGGAAAACAGAAACCAGATCAAATTTTTCCCTTAAGCAGAAGAAAAAGAGTAGGTTCAAAGGTCATATCTGTCAGAGTAAACCAAGACCTGAACAGAACGAAAAGCATGAAGCCCCAGTTTTGGACTAGTAATCTGCAAAGTATTACAGATAAAAGAATTATCAGCTCCAAGGCCTTAATTCTTTCTCGAAGATATCGAATGAGTAACCACCTCGAGTCGAGCAAAGGACGCCTCATTAGAAAAGTGCTCCAGCAAGTGAGACAACAAAAGTTGTCAATAAATATCCCATGAAACATACTTATAAACTAAAGTGTTTCCTTCATGAATCAAAGGGCTCTAGGCACAAACTCTCCTTAAACAGAATAGAAAAACCATTGGCAAGAGCACAAATAGTGCTAGCCAAGAAAAGGTGAGTATAACAACCCCCTATATAGGCCGGAACAAGGAATCTTAAAAGCAATTAGACAATGGGGAAGAGGATCTTCATCCTGCCCCCACCTGTCTTAATCAACTTCGCTATCTGATTTAGGACTCTGAGACTCGACCAAGAGATCAGCCCCAGAAGTCTCCAAAACCACCAAAACCTCCCTTAGAAGAAGGCGCAGGCGAGCCACTCTAAATCTAAAAGCGAGATTTTCCTCTCCCGGAGGAAGAGAATCAGCAGGTTCTGATCCAGGTGGTCCGTACTCTGAAGCCTCAGAGGGACTCGCATCCCCAGGTGACTGATCGGATGCAACCAACACTTTACATGATGATCCCTGGGCAGGAGTGCATGGATTAACCCTTTGTTTGTACATAGCAGTACTAGGTAAAGGGCAGAAGGCTGCAGACAGTGCCTTACAGAACTGGAAAAAGACCCCCTCAAGGTGGAGAATTAGTGGTGTGCGGGGAAGATGCATGTGTAGGATCAGATGAATGTAGGGGACACACTTCACAGGACGAAGCGTGGAAAGTTCAGTGGCATCTAACATCTCAACATTGAGGTGAAGAAAACACCTTATTGCGGCATATGGAACATAATTTAGCAGGCTTTTCTAACCGGGCCTCCTTAAAATATACACAGGTATCAGATTCTATAGTAGAGGGATCCCCCTCTAAAATCTCAGAATCCTCCATAATTTACTCTTTTTTTTTTTTTAACAAAGAGAAAAAAAACTGGCAACTATACCTACTGGAATAAAATCACTAGCCTTATCCTGCACCTGTATCCTGATCATTGGGAGAATTGGGTGAGCGGATACACCCTGTAAAAATCCATCAGCCTACCTCTACCAGCACATAGGTGTGCTTGGTCAGCATGTGAGTACCCATTTGGCATTGATAATTGATATATGGTTATACTCTGGTTGATCTGCACATGTAGTGTTTTCTCTCTGCTTCATATACTCATTGCAGCACACAGGGATCTCCAGCTGTGGGTGAGCTGTTATACCCTACAATTCTACAGCCTGCACCTACTAGCATACCAAGGTGCTTCAGTAACATGTGAGTATCCATTTGGCTCATATAGTATCAAGTCCATACATACGTTTGATGATTCTGCACATGTGCCCCTCTGGGTTTTTTTAATATACTCTGCAGTTTATCCGGATCAGTCTGTGAGGAGGCAGCCAACATATGATAATCTATTTTGATGAAGATTTCTCTACACTAAAGAAGTGCATCCAATTCACTTTGGGACTTTTTGATTTCTAGAAATGTGTATGTATGCCAAACATATTTTTTTGCATATGGTATATTGTTAACTACTAACACTTCTATCCTGTTATACAAGTGCCCCCTGACATTTCATCTCATTAAAAGAGTGACCTGTATGCTCCATAACAGCCAAAAACATCTCACATAAAGCATCATAAATCACATAAAACAAATATCATTAAACCCTACTGTTCAATAACCCCCCTCAGAAGATATTAACCCTTGATTCCATAAAGATAAAAGGAGTCACACTGTGACCCTGTCTTCTAGCATCTTTTTATACATGTGTGTTAAAATCAAAACGATCTTACTGGAATCCATGCTGTGGAACAGAAATACAGCCTTTCAAGTGTGACAGTCTTGTAGCGTGGCTCCTGAAATTGACTTGAGTGAGAAAAAGCAGGCAGTGAAACTCATCAACACTGATTGCTAAGGAGCTGTTAATCTGAGTTTGGATTGTTTCGCAGAATAGTCTCTACCTGCATCTCCAAACCCTAACCTTCGTCAATGCTCTCACTGAGAGGCTGACATGACTACTTAAAACTCCAGTCCCATATTGAAGGGTAGATACCCTTCCTAGGAATTACTCTGAAATCTTCTGACACTTCTCTGCCAACCTCCTGTGACGAAAGGCAAAGAATGACTGGGGGGATGAGGGAAGTGGGGGAGGTATTTAAACCTTTGGCTGGGGTGTCTTTGCCTCCTCCTGGTGGCCAAGTTCAGTATTTCCCACAAGGAATGCAGCTTTGGACTCTCCCTATATGAAAAAGATCTTAAAATAATATGCTACAAAATAATTTTACCAAGAAAAAAAAACAAAACAAAACAAAAAAAAAAAACGAACCCCCCCCCCATAAATTTTCGGTCAAAATGTTTCTGCATCCCTACTTATAATATTAAATATTAATATACCGTATTATTCTGTATTTAATTCTGTGTAATAGAATCAGATTTAACAGTTTTCTATACCAATTATCCAAATAAAGTATACAGTAGTCCTAGAAAACGATTATTGTATGGAAAGCAGTGTCAAGTAATGAACTCAAACTGCAGCTCTAGGCTAGCATCACATTTGAAACATGCTACACAATAATTTTACCGAAAATAAGAGGCAAAAAAATGAAAACCAATATAACCGAAAAGCCATTTTCTGCCGAAATGTTTCTGCGGCCGAAATTTTGGTGCATCCCTAGTTGATGACAGAATTGTATGGTAATTAAAAGGGACAATAAAGTCATAATTAGACCTTCATGATTTAGACAGAGCATATCATTTTAAACACCTTTGCAATTTACTTGTATTATTTAATTTGCTTCCTTCTCTTGTTATCCTAGGTTCTAGTTGCCGACTGGTGTGTGTGTGTGTGTGTGTGTGTGTGTGTGTGTGTGTGTGTGTGTGTGTATATATATATATATATATATATATATATATATATATATATATATATATATATATATATATATATATATATATATATATATATATATATATATATATATATCTGGACGATATGGGCAAAAATGAAAATCGCGACACACAGTAAATTATATATATATATATATATATAGATATATATACATATATATATATATATATACACACACACATACATATATATATAATAAACAAAGAAGAATTCCCCCTATAAAAAAGCTCCCAGACAAAAAATGTCCACTATTTAGAGCACAACACTGGCACATGAGTCGAAGTAAAGTGAATCAATCATACCTTTATTATGGCATGTCGGACAAACACTCGGCAAACAATAGCGGTGTGACTACCAGGAGACACAGGTGTGTGGAGTGTGACGTCATCTGACGCGTTTCACGCCCTTCTGGCGCTTTGTCAAAGATGTGGAGGTGTGTGTGATTAGCATACTTTTAAATGGTTATCTAAAAAACTCCTCCCTTGGTGTGATGTCACAGTAACAGACTGTGTTTTCAAAATTATCGATACATATGTGTGATAAAGTGTATTGAGAAAATGTTAATGACTATATATTTTTAATTGTGCAAATTACGTGTATTAATTTAAAGTGAATTATTATTAAAATGTAAAATCAATAACCTATGACACTATGCGGCTCTTAAATGTTTAAAGCCTATGGCAAGGAACTGAAAAACTCTTATAGCTACATTGTAATGCATTACTTCTGCTGGAATTCCACTGCATTGATACTTTTTAGTTACTATTTTTATTTGTAATACATTAGTATGTATGGTTGTTCTTTCATTTTTGGAGATTCTGTTACTTTTGCTATATAGGCTTTCAGACCATTTGGATTCTTCATTTGTCTGAAATCTTATCAGTCTTATCATTAACCCCTTTGTCACTGTTTAGAATTGTTGTGTTATATATATATTTTTCTACTTTTCAATAGTTTGTCTTATTACGTGGCTGGGTTAACTAAGTATATTAGAGCCGTTAGTTCATATCAACACTAAAATATTACAGTATTAAAAGTTGTATATTTAGTGTGAAAAAGCAGTTTTACACCTGATTAATAAATTGTCGGTTTAATTTATTACATTTTATATCATTCTTTAGTGTTAATTCATTTTAATATTTATTCCACTACGTAAGATATAAAAAGATAAAATGATGAACTTATAAACCTGATTAATATTCATTAGAATTGGTAATGGTATTTTAGTTTGAGGCTTTCAAAGGCATGGATATAGAAAAAGTGAAGTAAATAGAGCGGATATACAGGGAATAAATAAATAAATGTGTTCAAATAATTTGATATTACTACAGTTGTCTGTTCTTTCGTTTTTTTTATTTTATACTGATGTTTTAATTCCCTTGATTTAGATCCCATCTAGAGTTTATTCCTTTTGGCTCTTTAGTTGCTAATTTAAATATCCACTTTGCCTCTCTATCCAATAGTTTCCTAAATCTGTCCCCTCCTCTCTTATTGGCTGGAATGAAGTCAATAGCTTGGAATTTGAAGGCTTTTTTGCTTTCTTCAGTAGTTACTCGATGATTAGCATAGTTTTATCTACTGGTGTTTTGGGTGGATCCTTTTCTAGTGATGTCAAGTGCTCACGTATTCTGTCCTTCAGAAAACGACTAGTACAACCTGTATATTGTTGTCTACAAATTTGACAAGTTATTAAGTACACCACATATTTTGAACAGCAATCTAGTCTATATTTGATATTATAGGTGCTATTGTTTGCTGAGGATGTAAAAGTATTTGCAAGGTGACAATGTTGACATACATTACAAGGGAGCTTGCCACACTTGAAAAAAACTTTTTAGGAAGCCATGTTTCTTTAGACTTTATAGTGCAATTGTTAAAAAAATATTGGATAACTTTACTTCCAATTGTTGGCGCTTTCCTGGATACAAATTTAACCCCATTTTTTAGGCATTTGTCAATATGTTTATAACAATTGCACTATAAAGTCTAAAGAAACATGGCTTCCTAAAAAGGTTTTTTCAAGTGTGGTAAGCACCCTTGTAATGTATATCAACATTGTCACCTTGCAAATACTTTTACAAGGTGACACCTATAATAGCACCTATAATATCAAATATAGACTAGAGTGCTGTTCAAAATATGTGGTGTACTTAATAACTTGTCAAATTTGTAGACAACAATATACAGGTTGTACTAGTCGTTTTTTGAAGGACAGAATACGTGAGCACTTGACATCACTAGAAAAGGACCCACCTAAAACACCAGTAGCTAAACATTATGCTAATCATCGAGTAACTACTGAAGAAAGCAAAAAAGCCTTCAAATTCCAAGCTATTGACTTTATTCCAGCCAATAAGAGAGGAGGGGACAGATTTAGGAAACTATTGGATAGAGAGGCAAAGTGGATATTTAAATTAGCAACTAAAGAGCCAAAAGGAATAAACTCTAGATGGGATCTAAATCAAGGGAATTAAAACATCAGTATAAAATAAAATAAAAAAAATGAAAGAACAGACAACTGTAGTAATATCAAATTATTTGAACACATTTATTTATTCCCTGTATATCCGCTCTATTTACTTCACTTTTTCTATATCCATGCCTTTGAAAGCCTCAAACTAAAATACCATTACCAATTCTAATGAGAAAGAACAACCATACATACTAATGTATTACAAATAAAAAACAGAATTTATGTTTACCTGATAAATTACTTTCTCCAACGGTGTGTCCGGTCCACGGCGTCATCCTTACTTGTGGGATATTCTCTTCCCCAACAGGAAATGGCAAAGAGCCCAGCAAAGCTGGTCACATGATCCCTCCTAGGCTCCGCCTACCCCAGTCATTCGACCGACGTTAAGGAGGAATATTTGCATAGGAGAAACCATATGGTACCGTGGTGACTGTAGTTAAAGAAAATAAATTATCAGACCTGATTAAAAAACCAGGGCGGGCCGTGGACCGGACACACCGTTGGAGAAAGTAATTTATCAGGTAAACATAAATTCTGTTTTCTCCAACATAGGTGTGTCCGGTCCACGGCGTCATCCTTACTTGTGGGAACCAATACCAAAGCTTTAGGACACGGATGAAGGGAGGGAGCAAATCAGGTCACCTAAATGGAAGGCACCACGGCTTGCAAAACCTTTCTCCCAAAAATAGCCTCAGAAGAAGCAAAAGTATCAAACTTGTAAAATTTGGTAAAAGTGTGCAGTGAAGACCAAGTCGCTGCCCTACATATCTGATCAACAGAAGCCTCGTTCTTGAAGGCCCATGTGGAAGCCACAGCCCTAGTGGAATGAGCTGTGATTCTTTCGGGAGGCTGCCGTCCGGCAGTCTCGTAAGCCAATCTGATGATGCTTTTAATCCAAAAAGAGAGAGAGGTAGAAGTTGCTTTTTGACCTCTCCTTTTACCGGAATAAACAACAAACAAGGAAGATGTTTGTCTAAAATCCTTTGTAGCATCTAAATAGAATTTTAGAGCGCGAACAACATCCAAATTGTGCAACAAACGTTCCTTCTTCGAAACTGGTTTCGGACACAGAGAAGGTACGATAATCTCCTGGTTAATGTTTTTGTTAGAAACAACTTTTGGAAGAAAACCAGGTTTAGTACGTAAAACCACCTTATCTGCATGGAACACCAGATAAGGAGGAGAACACTGCAGAGCAGATAATTCTGAAACTCTTCTAGCAGAAGAAATTGCAACTAAAAACAAAACTTTCCAAGATAATAACTTAATATCAACGGAATGCAAGGGTTCAAACGGAACCCCCTGAAGAACTGAAAGAACTAAATTGAGACTCCAAGGAGGAGTCAAAGGTTTGTAAACAGGCTTAATTCTAACCAGAGCCTGAACAAAAGCTTGAACATCTGGCACAGCGGCCAGCTTTTTGTGAAGTAACACAGACAAGGCAGAAATCTGTCCCTTCAGGGAACTTGCAGATAAACCTTTTTCCAGTCCTTCTTGAAGGAAGGATAGAATCCTAGGAATCTTAACCTTGTCCCAAGGGAATCCTTTAGATTCACACCAACAGATATATTTTTTCCAAATTTTGTGGTAAATCTTTCTAGTTACAGGCTTTCTGGCCTGAACAAGAGTATCGATAACAGGATCTGAGAACCCTCGCTTCGATAAGATCAAGCGTTCAATCTCCAAGCAGTCAGCTGGAGTGAAACCAGATTCGGATGTTCGAACGGACCCTGAACAAGAAGGTCTCGTCTCAAAGGTAGCTTCCAAGGTGGAGCCGATGACATATTCACCAGATCTGCATACCAAGTCCTGCGTGGCCACGCAGGAGCTATCAAGATCACCGACGCCCTCTCCTGATTGATCCTGGCTACCAGCCTGGGGATGAGAGGAAACGGCGGGAACACATAAGCTAGTTTGAAGGTCCAAGGTGCTACTAGTGCATCCACTAGAGCCGCCTTGGGATCCCTGGATCTGGACCCGTAGCAAGGAACTTTGAAGTTCTGACGAGAGGCCATCAGATCCATGTCTGGAATGCCCCACAGCTGAGTGACTTGGGCAAAGATTTCCGGATGGAGTTCCCACTCCCCCGGATGCAATGTCTGACGACTCAGAAAATCCGCTTCCCAATTTTCCACTCCTGGGATGTGGATAGCAGACAGGTGGCAGGAGTGAAACTCCGTCCATAGAATGATTTTGGTCACTTCTTCCATCGCCAGGGAACTCCTTGTTCCCCCCTGATGGTTGATGTACGCAACAGTTGTCATGTTGTCTGATTGAAACCGTATGAACTTGGCCCTCGCTAGCTGAGGCCAAGCCTTGAGAGCATTGAATATCGCTCTCAGTTCCAGAATATTTATTGGTAGAAGAGATTCTTCCCGAGACCAAAGACCCTGAGCTTTCAGGGATCCCCAGACCGCGCCCCAGCCCATCAGACTGGCGTCGGTCGTGACAATGACCCACTCTGGTCTGCGGAATGTCATCCCTCGTGACAGGTTGTCCAGGGACAGCCACCAACGGAGTGAGTCTCTGGTCCTCTGATTTACTTGTATCTTCGGAGACAAGTCTGTATAGTCCCCATTCCACTGACTGAGCATGCACAGTTGTAATGGTCTTAGATGAATGCGTGCAAAAGGAACTATGTCCATTGCCGCTACCATCAACCCGATCACTTCCATGCACTGAGCTATGGAAGGAAGAGGAACGGAATGAAGTATCCGACAAGAGTCTAGAAGTTTTGTTTTTCTGGCCTCTGTCAGAAAAATCCTCATTTCTAAGGAGTCTATTATGGTTCCCAAGAAGGGAACCCTTGTTGACGGAGATAGAGAACTCTTTTCCACGTTCACTTTCCATCCGTGAGATCTGAGAAAGGCCAGGACAATGTCCGTGTGAGCCTTTGCTTGAGGAAGGGACGACGCTTGAATCAGAATGTCGTCCAAGTAAGGTACTACAGCAATGCCCCTTGGTCTTAGCACAGCTAGAAGGGACCCTAGTACCTTTGTGAAAATCCTTGGAGCAGTGGCTAATCCGAAAGGAAGCGCCACGAACTGGTAATGTTTGTCCAGGAATGCGAACCTCAGGAACCGATGATGTTCCTTGTGGATAGGAATATGTAGATACGCATCCTTTAAATCCACCGTGGTCATGAATTGACCTTCCTGGATGGAAGGAAGAATTGTTCGAATGGTTTCCATCTTGAACGATGGAACCTTGAGAAACTTGTTTAAGATCTTGAGATCTAAGATTGGTCTGAACGTTCCCTCTTTCTTGGGAACTATAAACAGATTGGAGTAGAACCCCATCCCTTGTTCTCTTAATGGAACAGGATGAATCACTCCCATTTTTAACAGGTCTTCTACACAATGTAAGAATGCCTGTCTTTTTATGTGGTCTGAAGACAACTGAGACCTGTGGAACCTCCCCCTTGGGGGAAGTCCCTTGAATTCCAGAAGATAACCTTGGGAGACTATTTCTAGCGCCCAAGGATCCAGAACATCTCTTGCCCAAGCCTGAGCGAAGAGAGAGAGTCTGCCCCCCACCAGATCCGGTCCCGGATCGGGGGCCAACATTTCATGCTGTCTTGGTAGCAGTGGCAGGTTTCTTGGCCTGCTTTCCCTTGTTCCAGCCTTGCATTGGTCTCCAAGCTGGCTTGGCTTGAGAAGAATTACCCTCTTGCTTAGAGGACGTAGCACTTTGGGCTGGTCCGTTTCTACGAAAGGGACGAAAATTAGGTTTATTTTTTGCCTTGAAAGGCCGATCCTGAGGAAGGGCGTGGCCCTTACCCCCAGTGATATCAGAGATAATCTCTTTCAAGTCAGGGCCAAACAGCGTTTTCCCCTTGAAAGGAATGTTAAGTAGCTTGTTCTTGGAAGACGCATCAGCCGACCAAGATTTCAACCAAAGCGCTCTGCGCGCCACAATAGCAAACCCAGAATTCTTAGCCGCTAACCTAGCCAATTGCAAAGTGGCGTCTAGGGTGAAAGAATTAGCCAATTTGAGAGCATTGATTCTGTCCATAATCTCCTCAAAAGGAGGAGAATCACTATCGACCGCCTTTATCAGCTCATCGAACCAGAAACATGCGGCTGTAGCGACAGGGACAATGCATGAAATTGGTTGTAGAAGGTAACCCTGCTGAACAAACATCTTTTTAAGCAAACCTTCTAATTTTTTATCCATAGGATCTTTGAAAGCACAACTATCCTCTATGGGTATAGTGGTGCGTTTGTTTAAAGTGGAAACCGCTCCCTCGACCTTGGGGACTGTCTGCCATAAGTCCTTTCTGGGGTCGACCATAGGAAACAATTTTTTAAATATGGGGGGAGGGACGAAAGGAATACCGGGCCTTTCCCATTCTTTATTAACAATGTCCGCCACCCGCTTGGGTATAGGAAAAGCTTCTGGGAGCCCCGGCACCTCTAGGAACTTGTCCATTTTACATAGTTTCTCTGGGATGACCAACTTGTCACAATCATCCAGAGTGGATAATACCTCCTTAAGCAGAATGCGGAGATGTTCCAACTTAAATTTAAATGCAATCACATCAGGTTCAGCTTGTTGAGAAATGTTCCCTGAATCAGTAATTTCTCCCTCAGACAAAACCTCCCTGGCCCCATCAGACTGGGTTAGGGGCCCTTCAGAAATATTATTATCAGCGTCGTCATGCTCTTCAGTATCTAAAACAGAGCAGTCGCGCTTACGCTGATAAGTGTTCATTTAGGCTAAAATGTTTTTGACAGAATTATCCATTACAGCCGTTAATTGTTGCATAGTAAGGAGTATTGGCGCGCTAGATGTACTAGGGGCCTCCTGAGTGGGCAAGACTCGTGTAGACGAAGGAGGGAATGATGCAGTACCATGCTTACTCCCCTCACTTGAGGAATCATCTTGGGCATCATTGTCATTGTCACATAAATCACATTTATTTAAATGAATAGGAATTCTGGCTTCCCCACATTCAGAACACAGTCTATCTGGTAGTTCAGACATGTTAAACAGGCATAAACTTGATAACAAAGTACAAAAAACGTTTTAAAATAAAACCGTTACTGTCACTTTAAATTTTAAACTGAACACACTTTATTCCTGCAATTGCGAAAAAACATGAAGGAATTGTTCAAAATTCACCAAATTTTCACCACAGTGTCTTAAAGCCTTAAAAGTATTGCACACCAAATTTGGAAGCTTTAACCCTTAAAATAACGGAACCGGAGCCGTTTTGAACTTTAACCCCTTTACAGTCCCTGGTATCTGCTTTGCTGAGACCCAACCAAGCCCCAAGGGGAATACGATACCAAATGACGCCTTCAGAAAGTCTTTTCTAAGTATCAGAGCTCCTCTCACATGCGACTGCATGCCATGCCTCTCAAAAACAAGTGCGCAACACCGGCGCGAAAATGAGGCTCTGCCTATGCTTTGGGAAAGCCCCTAAAGAATAAGGTGTCTAAAACGGTGCCTGCCGATATTATTATATCAAAATACCCAGATAAAATGATTCCTCAAGGCTAAATATGTGTTAATAATCAATCGATTTAGCCCAGAAAAAGTCTACAGTCTTAACAAGCCCTTTTTGAAGCCCTTATTTACGATCGTAATAAACATGGCTTACCGGATCCCATAGGGAAAATGACAGCTTCCAGCATTACATCGTCTTGTTAGAATGTGTCATACCTCAAGCAGCAAGAGACTGCTCACTGTTCCCCCAACTGAAGTTAATTGCTCTCAACAGTCCTGTGTGGAACAGCCATGGATTTTAGTGACGGTTGCTAAAATCATTTTCCTCATACAAACAGAAATCTTCATCTCTTTTCTGTTTCTGAGTAAATAGTACATACCAGCACTATTTCAAAATAACAAACTCTTGATTGAATAATAAAAACTACAGTTAAACACTAAAAAACTCTAAGCCATCTCCGTGGAGATGTTGCCTGTACAACGGCAAAGAGAATGACTGGGGTAGGCGGAGCCTAGGAGGGATCATGTGACCAGCTTTGCTGGGCTCTTTGCCATTTCCTGTTGGGGAAGAGAATATCCCACAAGTAAGGATGACGCCGTGGACCGGACACACCTATGTTGGAGAAATAGTAACTAAAAAATATCAATGCAGTGGAATTCCAGCAGAAGTAATGCATTACAATGTAGCTATAAGAGTTTTTCAGTTCCTTGCCATAGGCTTTAAACATTTAAGAGCCGCATAGTGTCATAGGTTATTGATTTTAAATTTTAATAATTCACTTTAAATTAATACACGTAATTTGCACGATTAAAAATATATATTCATTAAGATTTTCTCAATACACTTTATCACACATATGTATCGATAATTTTGAAAACACAGTCTGTTACTGTGACATCACACCAAGGGAGGAGTTTTTTAGATAACCATTTAAAAGTATGCTAATCACACACACCTCCACATCTTTGACAAAGCGCCAGAAGGGCGTGAAACGCGTCAGATGACGTCACACTCCACACACCTGTGTCTCCTGGTAGTCACACCGCTATTGTTTGCCGAGTGTTTGTCCGACATGCCATAATAAAGGTATGATTGATTCACTTTACTTCGACTCATGTGCCAGTGTTGTGCTCTAAATAGTGGACATTTTTGGTCTGGGAGCTTTTTAAAGTGGAAATTCTTCTTTGTTTATTGTATACCTGGAACGGGCAGCCTGGTCTGCAGGTCTGGGTTTGTGCCGGGAGAGGCGCCGACGCAGTATTCCCTGTATGCTCCAATACAGACCTTACCGCTGAGTATCCTTAAACTCTCACTAACCTATGTTTATATATATATATATATATATATATATATATATATATATATATATATATATATATATATACACACACACAGTATATATATATATATATATATATATATATATACACACTCACACATATATATATATATATATATATACACAAACACATACATGTTTGTGTGTGTATGTATATAATATATTTATTTTTTCTTCTTTTTTAAAACATTGTATCTTGACTGAAAATGAGCCCTGCTCCTATCCAGGAATCCAATACAGGCATATAGCAGTAGGGGCGGGAGCTGCTCCTTTATATATACAGGTGGCC
The DNA here is from genome assembly GCF_027579735.1 of Bombina bombina. Lineage (NCBI taxonomy): Eukaryota > Metazoa > Chordata > Amphibia > Anura > Bombinatoridae > Bombina > Bombina bombina. The sequence goes on from NC_069503.1 coordinate 39,222,786, forward strand.
CTCGTTTTACAACGGTTCAATTTACACCGTTTCAGAATAACAACCTTTTTTTCCAGTCATGTGACTGCTATTGAAAAGCATTGAGAAGCAGTGCATTTATTAAAATAGCCAGTAGGTGGCGCTGTCCGCTTGTGTTGTAGCAAAGCCAAGCAAGCTGAAATTAATCAGTTTAACCAGACCTGAGCTATCAAGCAGATTTCAAAGGAACAAGATCTTCCTGTCTATAAATCAGTCCAGATTGGAATGCATAGAAAGAACTCTTTGCAGATAAATGCAAGTGAAGTCTGTGTTGTGTGATTATTTTATTAGGTTTATAATGCTGTTTAGCAAATGTTTTTGTTCATTTAACTTAGTTAAATTATATATTCTGTGTTGTGTGATTATTTTATTAGATTTATAATGCTGTTTAGCATTTAAAGTCTTCATTTCAAAGCTTTAAAAATAATGTATTAGGTGTTACTTATGAGAATTTTGAGAGGGGCCTGGAACCTATCTCCCTCACTTCCCATTGACTTACATTATAAACTGGGTTTCAATTTACAACGGTTTCGATTTACAACCATTCCTTCTGGAACCTAACCCCGGCATAAACTGAAGGCTACCTGTATATACACACACACACACAGATTGTCATTAGCTCACCGCATGTGTTCAGTTAGAAACCAGTAGTGTGTAGTTAGTATCTTCTACCTAAATCATGAATGAAAAAATGTTTGTGTTTCAGGTCCCTTTAATGATACGACACCAGCCGCTTATACTTCAGTGCATCACTAGGTACACTTAACACTACTCAGTAGGCGCTACACCTGGGTTAACTAAAGCAGATTACATATAAAATATATTATATATTTATTATAGCAATGACGGAAACTAAAAAGTACAGACCAGTGATTTCTCACTTGTATGGATCTAATTATTCCCTAGACCAGGGACATGGGCTCTCACAGGTGGATTTTCTATGTATTTCTCTTGTTTGGGATCATCTATGTGAAATTAGGGTGAATAACACATTTATTTGAATGCTCATCTATAGGGTTTCTGTGCTGCTAGGGGAGCTCAGAATGTAAATCTGCAGGGAATGACAGCTCTAATCTTTGTGGTTACTGGAATTGAATTTATATTTTCTGTGTCAGAGTAAAATGCTTATTTGGGCTCTCTGTATTTATCTGAACCCTGGGAAATGATGGATTCATTTTATGTAATTTGTTTCCTGCATCCATAACACTTAAAGCAATCTTGTTAGTTCTGATGGTTCTGCCTTCTAGAAAAAAAACTTTAAAGGGATAGGAAACCCTACTTTTGTCTTTCAAGATATAGATAGAGCATGACATTTTAAAGAACTTTCTAAATTTACTTGTATTTTTCTTCATTCTCTTGTATCTTGTTAAAAAGCAGCTTGTCTCTCTTTATATGACAATTAAAAACATGGTGGGGGAGAGGCATATGAGGTGGGAGGGACAGAGGAGGTAGGTAGGTGGAGCAAAAAGGGGGTGGGGGGCCCTGTCACACTTTTTGCCAGAGGCCCTGGTTGGTCATAGTCTGCCCCTGTATATACATTTATACAAACTAATGTTATTGTCATAAAGGGCTTTGTCAGCTGTAAAATACAAAGACCTAAATTCCATTGAGGAGGTAAATTGTGAAAACTAAGTGATAAAAACATTTATCGCCATTAAAGTCTATGGAAACATTTTATCACATCACCAGTTTCCAAACTTTACCACCGCAATAAAAACACGGCCAAAGTATGAGCTGTTGTAACCATATAGAAAAAGCACTTAAATCTGTGCTTAAAGGGACAGTCTAGTATAAATTAAACTTTCATTATTCAGATACAACTTTTAATTTTAATCAACTTTAATCAATTTTAATAAACTAAACCTAGGTAGGCTCATATGCTAATTTCTAAGCCTTTGAGGGCTGCCTCTTATCACATGCTTTTTAAATCTCTTTTCAACACAAAGAGACTGAAAGTACACGTGGGCTATATAGATAACACTGTGTTCAGGCACAGGGGGTTATTTAAGATCTAGCACAACACAATGCTAAATGTAAGACAATAGATAATAAACAGTCACAGTCATGTGATCAGGGGGCTGGAAGAAGGTTCTTAGATACAAGGTAATCACAGAGGTAAAAAGTACATTAATATAGCTGTGTTGGTTATGCAAAACTGGGGAATGGGTAATAAAGGGATTATCTATCTTTTAAAACAATTTCTATGGTAGACTGTCCCTTTAAAGGGACAGTCTACTCCAGAAATTGTATATTAAAAAAATTAAAAAAGATAGATAATCCCTTTATTACCCATTCACCAGGTTTGCATAACCAACACAGTTATATTAATATACTTTGTAGTACAGTGATTACCTTGTATCTAAGCCTCTGCAGACTGCCCCCTATCTCAGATCTTTTGACAGACTTGTGTTTTACACAATCAGTGCTGACTCAAAAAACTCCACAGGATTGAACACGTTATCTAAATAGCACACATGAACTAGCAGTGTCTTGCTGTAAAAAGCTATACAAATGCACTAATAGATCAAATATAAAGAGGCAAGAAATTAGTATATGAGCCTATCTGTTTAGTTTTCAACAAAGAATACAAAAAGAACAAGCAGATTTGATGATAAAAGTAAATTTGAAAGTGCTAAAAATTGCATGTCCTATCTGAATCATAAATGTTTAATTTTAATTTTACTTTAACCCCTTAGTGACCAGACCATTTTTCAATTTTCTTACCGTTAGGGACCAGAGCTATTTTTACATTTCTGCAGTGTTTGTGTTTAGCTGTAACTTTCCTCTCAGTCATTTACTGTACCCACACATATTATATACCGTTTTTCTCGCCAATAAATGGACTTTCTAAAGATATCATTTTCATCATATCTTATAATTTACTATAAAAAAAATATATAAAAATGATGAAAAAAATCCCACACATTTTCTAACTTTGACCCCCCAAAATCTGTTAAACCACCAAAAAACACCCATACTAAATAGTTTCTAAGTTTTGTCCTGAGTTTAGAAATACCCAATGTTTACATGTTCTTTGCAAGTTATAGGGCAATAAGTACAAGTAGCACTTTACTATTTCCAAACCATTTATTTTCCAAAATTAGTGATAGTTACATTGTAACACTGATATCTGTCAGGAATCCCTGAATAACCCTTCACATGTATTTTTTTTTAGTAGACAACTCAAAGTATTGATCTAGGCCCATTTTGGTATATTTCATAACACCATTTCACCGCCAAATGCGATCAAATAAAAAAAAATCATTAACTTTTTTACTAACTTTTTCACAAACTTTAGGTTTCTCACTGAATTTATTTACAAACAGCTTTTGCAATTATGGCACAAATGGTTGTAAATGCTTCTCTGGGATCCCCTTTGTTCAGAAATAGCTGACATTTATGGCTTTGGCATTACTTTTTGGCAATTAGAAGGCGGCTAAATGTCGCTGTGCACCACAATTTTATTATGCCCAGCAGTGAAGGGTTTAATTAGGTAGCTTATAGGGGGCTTGTAGGGTTAATTTTAGCTTTAGTGTAGAGATCAGCCTTCCACCTGACACATCCCACCCCCTGATCCCTCCCTGACCCCTCTCAAACAGCTCTCTTCCCTCCCCACCTTACAATTGTCACCGCCATCTTAAGTACTGGCAGAAAGTCTACCAGTACTAAAATAAAAGGCATTTTTTTTAGTTGAAATAATTTTTATTAAATATTAAATATATTATAATTCAAACAAAAAAAAGAACAAAAACAGAATCAGTCAAATGGGCTCCTCTGTACAGGTTACATTGCAAGATAGATAAGTAACGTAAGCAAACATCTAGTGACCGCTTTTAAAGACATTATGACGATATTGTTATATTACATCTTTCCTCTTTTATAATATTCAGTCCATCACATAATCTTACTAATACAAATACCTAACTGACCCTATCCCCCCCCTTCCCCCACTTAACCCCCCCCTCCAGGTGGTGCCATACTATTCCTAATTTATTCTAATGAACCTTAAAGTATAGACGTATCTAAAAATACCCCTTATATCTTATCCATGGGTATTCCCTCGCTCAGAGTTCCAAGACATGAGTAATCTGGTGGGCCGTTTATATTCCCTAATCCTCCTCTATCTTTCCAAGATCGTGTTCTGACCTAAGATCCAATAAAACCAAATCCTCTGAAACTGCTCTGGTTGACCCTGCGACCAGGCCGCCAATTCCGACAAGGTGTATGTATCTGTAATCTTACCTATCACTTCCTGCCATGAGGGCACCCTGACTTTCCAGTGGCGGGCTATGCAGATTCTCAAGCATGTACAAAGTATTCTGATAAACTTGTTAATTAACATGTTAAATGGTTTTACCCTTTCATGTAGCAAGGCCTGTGACATAGTGAGCTGAACCCTGTCTCCCAACAAATTACCTATCAGTTCTGACAATTTCTCCCACAATGATTGAACCCCTTGACACTCCCACCACATGTGTTTATATGTGCCTTTTTCCTGACAACCCCGATAACAGTATCCATTGTGTGATGAGACAAAGTAGGCTGTCCGCTCAGGTGTCAGATACCATCTAAACATTACTTTGATACAGTTTTCTCTCATGTCTGCACTAATCAAACCTCCACAAGAGTTCAGCATCAATTCATTCCATTCGTTCGTGTCCCACACCTCTGTTGTGTCTCTCTCCCATCTCTCTGTCACAGCTAACTTAGAGTCATATTTAGCTTTTTGAATTAAAACGTAAATCTTTGAGATCAGTTTTTTCCCCCTAGTAGTTGAGCTAACTATTCTTTCAAGTTCAGTGAGTGTTCTTGCCTGTTGATGGTTCGTGTATACTGCTATTACCGATCTAATCTGGAAGTACATAAACCATTGTAATTTTTCTGGATCAATTTGGTCCCTAATCTGGTCAAACATAAGGAGTTTGAAACCCGGCAAGAAATCAGCCACCCTATATAGACCTTTATTCGCCCATTTGTCCACTAACTTCCTCAGGTCTCTGGGCAATAGGAACCTGATAGGCCTTAATAAAGATTCTGGACTACATAACCGTAGGCCCCTCGCAATTTTGTCCCATAATCTAATTGCTTCTAGCGTTATTGGTGATCTATATGTCCCTGACTTTGCAAGAGCCTCCGGATCCCATATGATGTCTGCCACTCTAGCACAACCCGCTATCTCCGCTTCTACCTGTGGCCACACCAACCCAATATTTTGTTTACTCAATATAACCGTCTGTGCCAGTCTGGAGGCCTGAAAATATTTAGCAAGGTTTGGAACTCCCACTCCCCCTACCTGCCTGTGCATTTTCAGTAGCTGTGAGGCTATTCTAGTTCTGCCGTCTCCTCTCAGAAATTTTAGAAGATCAGCCTGTAAAGCTTCTAGCTCTGGAAGCGGAATATCAGTTGGTATAGCCCTAAATAAATACATTAGTCTTGGGAGGACGTTCATCTTGATAGACATTAGCCTGCCGTACCATGAGAAATTTTGTTTCTTCCACCTCCTCAAGTCACTTCTAATAGCACTATATATGGGAACATAGTTTAATCTATACAAGTCAGTCAATTTGTCGCCCACCTTAATTCCTAAATATGTAATATGGTTTTTAGCCCACGAAAATGCAAAATTCAGCTCAATTGTTTTCTTAGTATGTTTAGGTAAATTAATCGCAAGCGCCTCACACTTATCAGAGTTTATCTTATACCCCGAAATTTCCGCGTAGTCTTCCAAAATGCTATAAAGATGTGGCAAAGACCTCAGCGGCTTAGTGAGTGTTAATAACACATCATCGGCAAACAGCATCAATTTATATTCAGAAGCTGCCACCTGCACACCCGAGATCTCTCTTGAATTCCTTATACATGAAGCTAGTGGTTCTATGCCGATCGCAAACAGCAGCGGCGACAGCGGGCAGCCCTGCCGTGTCCCATTCAGAATGTTAATTCACCTTGATAAGTAACCCGCTGCCCCCACCACCGCCGTCGGCCCTGAATAAATGCTACCGAGCGCCCGAATGAAGGCTCCCCTAAATCCCATGGTTGTTAATACTTTAAACATGTATTTCCAGTCTACCCTGTCAAACGCTTTTTCTGCGTCAAGCGACAGGAATAGAGCTGGTATCCCCTTCGCATTCAGATAATCTAATAGCGTAAGAGTTCGTCTGACATTATCGGGGGCTTCCCTATCTTGTATAAATCCCACCTGATCTTGGTGGATCAGTGAGGGTAGAATCTTTTTGAGTCTATTTGCCATAACTTTGGCAAAAATCTTTATATCATGATTGATCAGGGAGATTGGTCGGTAATTTTGACATAATTTAGTATTTTTCCCTCCTTTTGGTATTACTATTATCTTTGCCTGGAGCATCTCGCTAGGCAAGTCCCACCCCTCCATTATCCCATTACACAGATTGACCAAATGGGGGAGCAATTCTGTTTTAAAAAGTTTGTAGTACTCTCCCGTCAAGCCGTCGGGCCCCGCTGCCTTCCCTACCTTTAAATCCTTAATTACTCCTAACACCTCCAAGGCTGTTATTTTCGAATTGAGGTTCTCATGGTCACCCTCCTCTATGGTTTTCAGATCCGCTCTGTCTAAGAATTTAGCTATCTGGGTGTCAGTAATCCCTTTTGCTACCTTATTGCCATCATATAGATGCTCATAATATTGGGCAAAACAATCTGCAATTTCCTGTGGATTGGAGGTAATATCTCCCTCCTTCGTAACCAACCTAGGTATTGAGAAGAACTTATTTTTTTCCCTCAGCTTGTGTGCCAAATATCTATCTGGCTTGTTTGCATACACAAAGTAATGGGCCTTGAGTCGTAATGCTGCCCTCATAGAGGCATCATTCAGTAGCTTAGCTAATTCCCCTCTTTTAGTAACTAATGTTTTGTACGTTCTCTCAGACAATGACTTCTGGTGCTCCCTTTCTAATTGTTCAACCTCCTCCTGTAATGTGTTAACCAATGCAGATACTCTCTTATTCTTCACTGCCTTTTCCTTTATAAGGAGCCCCCGCAAAACAGATAAAAGGCATTTTTTTTTTTAAATGTATTTATCTGCAGTGTTGGATCCCCCTTAGCCCATAACCTCCCTGAGCCCCCCATCAGTTCTCTAACCCTCCCCCTCTACCTATATGCCGCCAACTTTGGTACTGACCGCTGTCTGCCAGTACCCAGTTTGCTGTTTATTTGGTTTTTTTTTTATATAATAAAAACTTTCTGTAGTGTAGCTGCCCCCCCCCCAATTCCCTACACCCTCCCAGATCCCTTTCCCAACATTTATTCCCCCCTCCCTCTCCATCCTTCTCATACATTTTACTGAATGTAGATGGTGCGCGCTCCCGCACAATTGCACGCACTTGAGGGACACAGGATCTGGAACGGACTAGTGATGGGCCGCCGACCTGCCTACTTGCTATGGCTCCCACCCACCAAACGATCGGCACCAACGCTGGCTAATGCAGAGCTTCATTAATTCATGCTCTTCATTGATGGGTAAAAAAAAGGGTATTGCAGTGATGCCTCAATATCAAGGCATTACTGCAATACCCCGAGAGCGATCACGATTGGTTCCAGCGCCGTCACTGCCCTGTGCTATTCCTGGCAAATCTGATCATAATGCAGCTAATCATTCCCATACATTCATATCTACCCATATATTTATTTATAATATAACACTTTAGCTGTTGTCTGCTTTACAAATGAATAAACTACACCTGTGTGATGACGCGTGAGCTGCACATTATACACATTACATGATACTCAGTGTCTAATACTGATTTATATAACGTTTTATCTTATTCCCCTGCCCTGTGTGTAGCTGCTGTAAATGACTCATAAACATAACTTGTGCTACACTTGTGCTTCTGTGTGTATTAACCCTTCACTGGCACAGAGAGCAGCACAGTGTGTATTAACCCTTCACTAGCACAGAGAGCAGCACAGTGTGTATTAACCCTTCACTAGCACAGAGAGCAGCACAGTGTGTATTAACCCCTTCACTAACACAGAGAGCAGCACAGTGTGTATTAACCCTTCACTAGCACAGAGAGCAGCACAGTGTGTATTAACCCTTCACTAGCACAGAGAGCAGCACAGTGTGTATTAACCCTTCACTAGCACAGAGAGCAGCACAGTATTAACCCTTCACTAGCACAGAGAGCAGTAAAGTGTGTATTAACCCCTCACTAAGACAAAGATCTACAGTGTGTATTAACCCTTCACTAGCACAGTATGTATTAACTCCTTTACTAGCACAGAAATCTTTAGTGGGTATTAAACCTTCACTAGCACAGAGAGCAGTATAGTGCGTATTAACCCTTCATTAGCACAGAGAGCTGCACAGTGTGTATTAACCCTTCATTAGCACAGAGAGCTGCACAGTGTGTATTAACCCTTCACTAGCACAGAGAGATGCACAGTGTGTATTAACCCTTCACTAGCACAGAGAGCTGCACAGTGTGTATTAACCATTCACTAGCACAGAGAGCAACACAGTGTGTATTAACCCATCACTAGCACAGAGAGCAGCAGTGTGCATTAACCCTTCACTGGCACAGAGAGCTACACAGTGTGTATTAACCCTTCACTAGCACAGAGAGCAGCACAGTATGTATTAACCCTTCACTGAAACATAGAGCAGCACAGTGTGTATTAACCCTTCACTAGCACAAATAGCAGGACAGTGTGTATTAACCCTTCACTAGCAAAGAGAGCAGCACAGTGTGTATTAACCCTTCACTGGCACAGAGAGCAGCACAGTGTGTATTAACCCTTCACTAGCACAGAGAGCAGCACAGTGTGTATTAACCCTTCACTAGCACAGAGAGCAGCACAGTGTGTATTAACCCTTCACTAGCACAGAGAGCAGCACAGTGTGTATTAACCCTTCACTAGCACACAGAGCAGCACAGTGTGTATTAACCCTTTACTAGCACAGAGAACAGTATAGTGTGTATTAACCCTTCACTAAGACAAAGATCTACAGTGTGTATTAACCCTTCACTAGCATAGGAATCTGTAGTGGGTAATAAACCTAGAGAGCTACAAACTGTAAGTTGAACAGCACTTACTTCCCCATTGCCTGGCACAAGCAGATGAATAACAAGCATTAACATAACAACAACATTTATAACAATTATAAACTTATTAAGAAGACAAGAAAGTAACTAAAATGTTTTATCACACAATACACAGCCTGACTCACTCACCCAGCTACGGCTGCACAGGAAGTAATTGGGAGGGGAACAAAGAGCAGTTCAATACTGAACTACATCTCCCAGAATACACGCAGAGAAGTCACATGTTAACCAACAGCCAATCAGACAAAAGAAAAAATGCAAACATTTCAAAGACAAATCGGATGCTTTTTAACATTGTTTAAATGCTGCAAATTCATAAAATTAGTAACTGAGCAAATTGTCACTGTCATATCCTCTACTAGTACATTACAGCTACACTATATACATAAAGCTACACAATATATATTAGCACTTTCACTAGCACTGAGCACATTGTCACTGTCATATCCTCTACTAGTACATTACAGCTACACTATATACATAAAGCTACACAATCTATATTAGCACTTTCACTAGCACTGAGCCCATTGTCACTGTCATATCCTCTACTAGTGCATTACAGCTACACTATATACATAAAGCTACACAATATATATTAGCACTTTCACTAGCACTGAGCACATTGTCACTGTCATATCCTCTACTAGTGCATTACAGCTACACTATATACATAAAGCTACACAATATATATTAGCACTTTCACTAGCACTGAGCACATTGTCACTGTCATATCCTCTACTAGTGCATTACAGCTACACTATATACATAAAGCTACACAATATATATTAGCACTTTCACTAGCACTGAGCCCATTGTCACTGTCATATCCTCTACTGGTGCATTACAGCTACACTATATACATAAAGCTACACACTATATATTAGCACTTTCACTAGCACTGAGCCCATTGTCACTGTCATATCCTCTACTAGTGCATTACAGCTACACTATATACATAAAGCTACACAATATATATTAGCACTTTCACTAGCACTGAGCACATTGTCACTGTCATATCCTCTACTAGTGCATTACACTTACACTATATACATAAAGCTACACAATATATATTAGCACTTTCACTAGCACTGAGCACATTGTCACTGTCATATCCTCTACTAGTGCATTACAGCTACACTATATACATAAAGCTACACAATATATATTAGCACTTTCACTAGCACTGAGCACATTGTCACTGTCATATCCTCTACTAGTGCATTACAGCTACACTATATACATAAAGCTACACAATATATATTAGCACTTTCACTAGCACTGAGCACATTGTCACTGTCATATCCTCTACTAGTGCATTACAGCTACACTATATACATAAAGCTACACAATATATATTAGCACTTTCACTAGCACTGAGCACATTGTCACTGTCATATCCTCTACTAGTGCATTACACTTACACTATATACATAAAGCTACACAATATATATTAGCACTTTCACTAGCACTGAGCACATTGTCACTGTCATATCCTCTACTAGTGCATTACAGCTACACTATATACATAAAGCTACACAATATATATTAGCACTTTCACTAGCACTGAGCCCATTGTCACTGTCATATCCTCTACTAGTGCATTACAGCTACACTATATACATAAAGCTACACAATATATATTAGCACTTTCACTAGCACTGAGCCCATTGTCACTGTCATATCCTCTACTAGTGCATTACAGCTACACTATATACATAAAGCTACACTATATATATTAGCACTTTCACTAGCACTGAGCACATTGTCACTGTCATATCCTCTACTAGTGCATTACAGCTACACTATATACATAAAGCTACACAATATATATTAGCAGTTTCACTAGCACTGAGCACATTGTCACTGTCATATCCTCTACTAGTGCATTACAGCTACACTATATACATAAAGCTACACAATATAAATTAGCACTTTCACTAGCACTGAGCCCATTGTCACTATCATATCCTCTACTAGTGCATTACAGCTACACTATATACATAAAGCTACACTATATATATTAGCACTTTCACTAGCACTGAGCCCATTGTCACTATCATATCCTCTACTAGTGCATTACAGCTGCACTATATACATAAAGCTACACAATATATATTAGCACTTTCACTAGCACTGAGCACATTGTCACTGTCATATCCTCTACTAGTGCATTACAGCTACACAATATATATTAGCACTTTCACTAGCACTGAGCCCATTGTCACTGTCATATCCTCTACTAGTGCATTACAGCTACACTATATACATAAAGCTACACACTATATATTAGCACTTTCATTAGCACTGAGCACATTGTCACTGTCATATCCTCTACTAGTGCATTACAGCTACACTATATACATAAAGCTACACAATATATATTAGCACTTTCACTAGCACTGAGCACATTGTCACTGTCATATCCTCTACTAGTACATTACAGCTACACTATATACATAAAGCTACACTATATACATAAAGCTACACAATATATATTAGCACTTTCATTAGCACTGAGCACATTGTCACTGTCATATCCTCTACTAGTGCATTACAGCTACACTATATACATAAAGCTACACAATATATATTAGCACTTTCACTAGCACTGAGCACATTGTCACTGTCATATCCTCTACTAGTGCATTACAGCTACACTATATACATAAAGCTACACAATATATATTAGCACTTTCACTAGCACTGAGCACATTGTCACTGTCATATCCTCTACTAGTGCATTACAGCTACACTATATACATAAAGCTACACAATATATATTAGCACTTTCACTAGCACTGAGCACATTGTCACTGTCATATCCTCTACTAGTGCATTACAGCTACACTATATACATAAAGCTACACAATATATATTAGCACTTTCACTAGCACTGAGCCCATTGTCACTGTCATATCCTCTACTAGTGCATTACAGCTACACTATATACATAAAGCTACACAATAAATATTAGCACTTTCACTAGCACTGAGCACATTGTCACTGTCATATCCTCTACTAGTGCATTACAGCTACACTATATACATAAAGCTACACAATATATATTAGCACTTTCACTAGCACTGAGCTCATTGTCACTGTCATATTCTCTACTAGTGCATTACAGCTACACTATATACATAAAGCTACACTATATATATTAGCACTTTCACTAGCACTGAGAAGAGAGCTGCACTTTGTATTAACCCTTCACCAGCACAGTGATCTACACTGTGTATTAACCCCTTCACTAGCACTGAGAAGAGCTGCACAGTGTGTATTAACCCCTTCACTAGCACAGAGAGCAGCACAGTGTGTATTAACCCCTTCACTAGCACAGTGAGCTGCACAGTGTGTATTAACCCCTTCACTAGCACAGTGAGCTGCACAGTGTGTATTAACCCCTTCACTAGCACAGTGAGCTGCACAGTGTGTATTAACCCTTCACTAGCACAGAGAGCAGCACAGTGTGTATTAACCCTTCACTAGCACAGAGACCTACACAGTGTGTATTAACCCTTCACTAGCACAGAGAGCAGCACAGTGTGTATTAACCATTCACTAGCACAGAGAGCAGCACAGTGTGTATTAACCCTTCACTAGCACAGAGAGCAGCACAGTGTGTATTAACCCTTCACTAGCACAGAGGGCAGCACAGTGTGTATTAACCCCTTCACTAGCACAGAGAGCAGCACAGTGTGTATTAACCCCTTCACTAAGACAAAGAGCTGCACAGTGTGTATTAACCACTTCATCAGCACAGAGATCTTTGCAGTTAGTATTAACCCCTTCACTAGCACAGAGAGCTGTGTAGCTTGTATTAACCCCTTCATTAACAGAGTGAGATGCAGAGGGTGTAAACTCCCTAAAGGGATACTAAACCTATTTTTTTTCTTCTTTTTTTTTTATTATAATTTTTATTGAAAGATGGACATAAGGGTACAAACAAGCGTACATAATACAAAATGAAAAGAAAAATGGCATTTTTGCCTTACAGGATGAACCTTACAACACAATTGAAAACAAAGGGTATTGGAATTAAGGTTCAGAAAACAATTATTAAGTATTCAGTCAATTTTTGTAAGCTGTGAAGAGAATATGGGTGTTATTCTTATACATTGTAAAAAGGAAATTATCGATGGCGAGAAGCATGGGCAAAAACACATCCAACTGGAAATGGAGGAGTAGATAAATTTGGAAAGCTAGACATACTGGTCAGATACCATAAAGCAAGGAGGGGAGGGGTAAGAAAAGAAAAAAAACAAGGAAAAAAGGAAGGGGGGGGGGGGGGGGGAGGGAACGGAAAAGGCTAGGAAGAGGCTGGAGTGGTATATTTCATTACATTGTATGGAGTTGGTAAAGGGGAAGGGAGTCGAGGGGATGTACCCAGCAGGTTATTATCTGAGAGACTTCCATTGGTCCCAAATTTTTGAGTGTAGTGGGGCTTTGTTGTTCTGAGTAAATATCGGGAGCTCCATAATCTCAAGATATGACATTATCTTAGTGACTTCGCTCCACACTGGAGGGAGTTTCTGCTTCCATAATCTAGCTATTGACAACTTTGCTGCCGTAAGCATATAGATGCCGAGGAGGTCCCCAGCCTTTGTTATCCTTTTAATATGGAGATGAAATACTAAGGTCTGTGGGGTGGCCTCCAAAGAAGGGTCTAGGAGCTTTAGTCTGAAAACAATCTCATGCCAGAAGGGTTTTAATGCAGGGCACTCCCACCAGATGTGGGAGGGCGTACCAACAGAACCACATTCCCTCCAGCAAAGGGGGGAATTAACCGGGGAGATTTTGCAGAGTCTGAGGGGGGTAAGGTGCCACTGAAGACAAACTTTGATGTAAAGTTCCAACAGGGTTATACAGTGCAAGGCCTGTCTGGCTAAATTATTTCTTTAATGATTCAGATAGAGCAGCAATAAAGAGACAGTCTACACCCCACAATAATGTGTACATACCTGAGCTAACTCTTAAAGAGACAGTCTGCACCCCACAATAATGTGTACATACCTGAGCTAACTCTTAAATCATTTCTCCTGCACTTGGTCCATTCTTCTGCAGCTGCTCTAAGTTGCTTAAATCGTTAACTTTTTTTCTAATGCAGCAATCTAAAGTGTCTGCAGGCTCCGCCCACCGCTTGCTAGTAATTTGGTTATTTTATGTTTTGTCCAATCAGCATGGACGCGTAAATAAGTTTTGTAGACACCATAAGTGTATCGTACAAGTTATCCTCCAGTTATTTAGCTGACACTATTGTTCCGTGTTACATTCATTGTTTAGCTCTTCTCTTCATAGCACTGTGATTGCCTCTCGGTGGGTGCCAGAATTGTATCTTTTTAATAAAAAATATGTTTTATAATTTTTTTCATCTTATATATTATTTAAAAAAATGTAGTTGATAATTATTTAAATGAATAATGACATTTATATTCTGTTAGATTTGTGTGGGGTTTTGGGGGCTTTAGTTTGGTTACTCAGAGATGTCACTTACCCTCCTTGATAGGCTGTGACAGTTTTTTATAATTTAATGAATATTTTTGGTGTAATTAGTCCTCTCTGCGCTACACAATCTGCCCATTTGCATTTGTGGAGTAAAACAACTGTACCGGGGTCATTGGTGGTCTGCAGGTGCCTAGGTGATCCCCACCGTCTGTTGGTTACCTCAGAAACACTTGATTTATTGTTATTAAAATTGAGTGTGTAATAGTACAAACTGACTTTAAAGCTATGGTGCTCTATGCAGAGCTAAATAAGTGCAGTTTCCTATTGTCTAATATAAACGGTAATATTTATTTTTGACTGAGTTAAAATCAAAGTCTATAATAAACCAGTTAAAAAAATCAGAAATAGTTTACACAAAATTGCAAGAATTACAATATACAACATGCAACAATAAATTGCTGTTAAACCCTATTTGGCATTTACACTCTAATTTGCATATTTACAAAACCTAAAGACAAGCGGCTAGATTACGAGTTTTGAGTTATGAGGGTGCGGTAATAACTTGTATGTTATTTCCATTGCGCATTTTTTATAACGCGAGTATTACGAGTCTCGAAACAACCTCTTAACGCGTCGCAGTAACACGATTACCACGTTTATTTAATAAGCATAATCACGGGTGCGTTAAAGATTCTCCCATAGAGATCAATGCTAAATGAAAGAAGCATGGATTTTTCAGCTAACACTCGATCTCGCGAGAAATACACACTGCTGTCATATTACGTATACCACATAATGCACAACAAAAACACACATCAAATCTACAAACAACAATCGCTCACACAACATAGCACATTCACAATCACAATCGGAAAATGAAAAGAATGCACAACATTTACACTAAACGAGGAATACATAAATACGTTACGATCTTGCAACACGGAACAAAACAACATGAAAAAAGAATTGCACACTCATACACAAACAAAACATTTGCATACAAGATTACGGAACATCAGTACAAACAAACATTTACACCACTTCACAAATACTACACCATCACAAATCCCACCATTTACAGAAAATATTTTTGGACAATGTTATGCAAAACGATCACTATGACATCATCGCATTATACACATTCCACAAATACTAACTCAATATGAGCATGCGCAAATTCAAAATACTCATACACATTGCACACATACTAATAACTAACAAAGCACACCTGAACCTCCTTTACTTTGCAAACTGGTTCATCATTAAACATTTACATAGGGTATATAAGCACACTACAAGCATGGCTTCTTTGACTGTGTTGCTGGCGGATTTTGTGAGAATAGATCAATCAGCCAATAGGATTGAAGTTCAATCCTATTGGCTGATTGCATCAGCCAATAGGATTTTTTCAACCTTAATTCCGATTGATTGGCTGATAGAATTCTATCAGCCAATCGGAATCTAAGGGACGCCATCTTGGATGATGTCACTTAAAGAGACATTCATTCTGGAAGAAGACTTCATTGGAAGAGGATACTCCGTGCCGGATGTCTTGAAGATGGACCTGCTCCGCCCCAGATGGATGAAGATAGAAGATGCCGTCTGGATGAAGACTTCTGCCCGTCTGGAGGACCACTTCTCCCGGCTTGGATGAAGACTTCTTCCGGCTTCGATGTGGACTTCTCCCGGCTTCGTTGAGGATGGATGTCGGATCTTCAAAACTGTAAGTGGATCTTTAGGGGTTAGTGTTAGGTTTTTTTAAGGGTTTATTGGGTGGGTTTTATTTTTAGGTTAGGACTTTGGGCCGCAATAGAGCTAAATGTCCTTTTAAGGGCAATGCCCATCCAAATGCCCTTTTCAGGGCAATGGGGAGCTTAGGTTTTTTTAGTTAGTATTTTATTTGGGGGGTTGGTTGTGTGGGTGGTGGGTTTTACTGTTGGGGTTGTTTGTATTTTTTTTCCAGGTAAAGGAGTTGATTGGGGCAATGCCCCGCAAAAGGCCCTTTTAAGGGCTATTGGTAGTTTAGTTTAGGCTAGGTTTTTTTTATTTTGGGGTGCTTTTTATTTTGATAGGGCTATTAGATTAGGTGTAATTAGTTTAAATATCTTGTAATTTGTTTTTTATTTTGTGTAATTTAGTGGGGGTTTTTTTTTTAAATTTATTTAATTGTATTTAATTTAGGTAATTTATATAATTGTAGTGTAGTGTTAGGTGTTAGTGTAACTTAGGTTAGGTTTTATTTTACAGGTACATTTGTATTTATTTTAGCTAGGTAGTTATTAAATAGTTAATAACTATTTAGTAACTATTCACCTAGTTAAAATAAATACAAACTTGCCTGTAAAATAAAAAATAAACCCTAAGCTAGCTACAATGTAACTATTAGTTATATTGTATTTAGCTTAGGGTTTATTTTACAGGCAAGTATTTAGGTTTAAATAGGAATAATTTAGTTATTAATAGTAAAACTGTGTATTAAACATTCACTAGCACAAAGATCAGTATAGTGTGTATTAACCCTTAACTAGTACAGAGAGCAGCACAGTGTGTATTAACTTTTCACTAGCACAGAGAGCAGCAAAGTGTGTATTAACCCTTCACTGGCATTGAGAGCTGCACAGTGTGTATTAACCCTTCACTGGCACAGGGAGCTACAGAGTGTGTATTAATCCTTCACTAGCACAGAAAGCAGCACATTGTGTATTAACCCTTCACTAGCACAGAGAGATGCAGTGTGTATTAACTCTTCACTAGCACAAAGATCAGTATAGTGTGTATTAACCCTTCACTAGCACAGATAGATGCACAGTGTGTATTAACACTTCACTAGCACATAGAGCAGCTCAGTGTGTATTAACCCTTCACTAGCACAGAGAGCAGCACAGTATGTATTAACCCGTCACTAGCACAAAGAGATGCAGTGTGTATTAACCCTTCACTAGCACAGAGAGATGCACAATGTGTATTAACCCCTTCACTGGCATTGAGAGCTGTACAGTGTGTATTATCCATTCACTAGCACAGAGATCAGTATAGTGTGTGTTAACCCTTCACTGGCACAGAGAACAGCACAGTGTGTATTAACCCCTTCACTGGCATTGAGAGCTGCACAGTGTGTATTAACCCTTTACTAGCACAGAGAGGTGCACAGTGTGTATTAACCCTTCACTAGCACAAAGAGATGCAGTGTGTATTAACCCTTCACTAGCACAGAGAGATGCACAATGTGTATTAACCCCTTCACTGGCATTGAGAGCTGTACAGTGTGTATTATCAATTCACTAGCACAGAGATCAGTATAGTGTGTGTTAACCCTTCACTGGCACAGAGAACAGCAAACTGTGTATTAACCCTTCACTGGCATTGAGAGCTGTACAGTGTGTATTAACCATTCACTAGCACAGAGATCAGTATAGTGTGTTTTAACCCTTCACTGGCATTAAGAGCTGCACAGTGTGTATTAACCCTTCACCAGCACAGAGAGCAGCACAGTATGTATTAACCCTTTACTGAAACAGAGAGCAGCACAGTGTGTATTAACCCTTCAGTAGCACAAATAGCAGGACAGTGTGTATTAACCCTTCACTAGCACAGAGAGTAAAAGTGTGTATTAACCCATTCACTAGCACAGAAAGAACTACAATGTGCATTAATCCCATTTACTAGCAAAGAGCAGCACAGTGTCTATTAACCCCTTCACTAGAACAGAGAGCAGTATAGTGTGTATTAACCCTTCACTAGCACATAGAGCTGCACAGTGAGTATTAACCCTTCACTAGTACAGAGAGCTGCACAGTGTGTATTAACCCTTCACTAGCACAGAGAGCAGCAAAGTTTGTATTACCCCTTCACTAGCACAGAGAGCTGCACAGTGTGTATTAACCCTTCACTAGCACAGAGAGCTGCACAGTGTGTATTAACCCTTTACTAGCACAGAGAGCTGCACAGTGTGTATTAACTATTCACTGGCACAGAGAACAGCAAACTGTGTATTAACCATTCACTA
This sequence comes from Bombina bombina, assembly GCF_027579735.1. NCBI lineage: Eukaryota > Metazoa > Chordata > Amphibia > Anura > Bombinatoridae > Bombina > Bombina bombina. The sequence continues at coordinate 39,241,335 of NC_069503.1, forward strand.
TCACAAAGATCAGTATAGTGTGTATTAAACCTTCACTAGCACTAAGAGCAGCACAGTGTGTATTAACCCTTCACTGGCACAGAGAGCTGCACAGTATGTATTAACCCTTCACTGAAACAGAGAGCAGCACAGTGTGTATTAACCCTTCACTAGCACAGAGAGCAGCACAGTGTGTATTAACCCTTCACTGAAACAGAGAGCAGCACAGTGTGTATTAACCCTTCACTGACACAGAGAGCAGCACAGTGTGTATTAACCCTTCACTAGCACAGAGAGCAGCACAGTGTGTATTAACCCTTCACTAGCACAGAGAGCAGCACAGTGTGCATTAACCCTTCACTGAAACAGAGAGCAGCACAGTGTGTATTAACCCTTCACCAGCACAGAGAGCAGAACAGTGTGTATTAACCCTTCACTGAAACAGAGAGCAGCACAGTGTGTATTAACCCTTCACTAGCACAAATAGCAGGACAGTGTGTATTAACCCTTCACTAGCACAGAGAGTAACAGTGTGTATTATTAACCCATTCACTAGCACAGAAAGAACTACAATGTGTATTAATCCCATTTACTAGCAAAGAGCAGCAGTGTGTATTAACCCTTCACTAGAACAGAGAGCAGCCCAGTGTGTATTAACCCCTTAACTAGCACAGAGATCAGCACAGTGTGTATTAACCCCATTCACTGGAACAGAGAGCAGTACAGTGTGTATTAACCCCTTCACTAGAACAGAGAGCAGTACAGTGTGTATTAACCCCTTCACTAGAACAGAGAGCAGTACAGTGTGTATTAACCCCTTCACTAGAACAGAGAGCTGCACAGTGTGTATTAACCCTTCACTAGCACAGAGAGCAGCACAGTGTGTATTAACCCTTCACTAGCACAGAGAGCAGCACAATGTGTATTAACCCCTTCACTAAGACAAAGATCTACAGTGTGCATTAACCCTTCACTAGCACAGAAATCTGTAGTGGGTATTAAACCTTCACTAGCACAGAGAGCTACAAACTGTAAGTTAAACAGCACTTACTTCCTCATTGCCTGGCACAAGCAGATGAATAACATGCAGTAAAAGGATAACATTTATAACAATTATAAACTATTTAAGAAGAGTAGAAAGTGACTAAAACGTTTTATCACACAATACACACAGCCTGACTCACCCAGCTACGGCTGCACAGGAAGTAATTGGGAGGGGAACAAAGAGCAGTTCAATACTGAACTTCATCTCCCAGAATACACGCAGAGAAGTCACATGTTAACCAACAGCCAATCAGACAAAAGAAAAAATGCAAACATTTCAAAGACAAATCGGATGCTTTTTAACATTGTTTAAATGCTGCAAATTCATAGAATTAGTAACTGAGCCCATTGTCACTGTCATATCCTCTACTAGTGCATTACAGCTACACTATATACATAAAGCTACACAATATATATTAGCACTCTCACTAGCACTGAGCACATTGTCACTGTCATATCCTCTACTAGTGCATTACAGCTACACTATATACATAAAGCTACACAATATATATTAGCACTTTCACTAGCACTGAGCCCATTGTCACTGTCATATCCTCTACTAGTGCATTACAGCTACACTATATACATAAAGCTACACAATATATATTAGCACTTTCACTAGCACTGAGCACATTGTCACTGTCATATCCTCTACTAGTGCATTACAGCTACACTATATACATAAAGCTACACAATATATATTAGCACTTTCACTAGCACTGAGCACATTGTCACTGTCATATCCTCTACTAGTGCATTACAGCTACACTATATACATAAAGCTACACAATATATATTAGCACTTTCACTAGCACTGAGCACATTGTCACTGTCATATCCTCTACTAGTGCATTACAGCTACACTATATACATAAAGCTACACAATGTATATTAGCACTTTCACTAGCACTGAGCCAATTGTCACTGTCATATCCTCTACTAGTGCATTACAGCTACACTATATACATAAAGCTACACAATATATATTAGCACTTTCACTAGCACTGAGCACATTGTCACTGTCATATCCTCTACTAGTGCATTACAGCTACACTATATACATAAAGCTACACAATATATATTAGCACTTTCACTAGCACTGAGCACATTGTCACTGTCATATCCTCTACTAGTGCATTACAGCTACACTATATACATAAAGCTACACAATATATATTAGCACTTTCACTAGCACTGAGCCCATTGTCACTGTCATATCCTCTACTAGTGCATTACAGACACTACACTATATACATAAAGCTACACAATATATATTAGCACTTTCACTAGCACTGAGCCCATTGTCACTGTCATATCCTCTACTAGTGCATTACAGCTACACTATATACATAAAGCTACACAATATATATTAGCACTTTCACTAGCACTGAGCACATTGTCACTGTCATATCCTCTACTAGTGCATTACAGCTACACTATATACATAAAGCTACACAATATATATTAGCACTTTCACTAGCACTGAGCCCATTGTCACTGTCATATCCTCTACTAGTGCATTACAGCTACACTGTATACATAAAGCTACACAATATATATTAGCACTTTCACTAGCACTGAGCCCATTGTCACTGTCATATCCTCTACTAGTGTATTACAGCTACACTATACACATAAAGCTACACAATATATATTAGCACTTTCACTAGCACTGAGCAAATTGTCACTGTCATATCCTCTACTAGTGCATTACAGCTACACTATATACATAAAGCTACACAATATATATTAGCACTTTCACTAGCACTGAGCCCATTGTCACTGTCATATCCTCTACTAGTACATTACAGCTACACTATATACATAAAGCTACACAATATATATTAGCACTTTCACTAGCACTGAGCCCATTGTCACTGTCATATCCTCTACTAGTACATTACAGCTACACTATATACATAAAGCTACACAATATATATTAGCACTTTCACTAGCACTGAGCCCATTGTCACTGTCATATCCTCTACTAGTGCATTACAGCTACACTATATACATAAAGCTACACAATATATATTAGCACTATCACTAGCACTGAGCACATTGTCACTGTCATATCCTCTACTAGTGCATTATAGCTACACTATATACATACAGCTACACAATATATATTAGCACTTTCACTAGCACTGAGCACATTGTCACTGTCATATCATCTACTAGTGCATTACAGCTGCACTATATACATAAAGCTACACAATATATATTAGCACTTTCACTAGCACTGAGCACATTGTCACTGTCATATCCTCTACTAGTGCATTACAGCTACACTATATACATAAAGCTACACTATATATATTAGCACTTTCACTAGCACTGAGCCCATTGTCACTGTCATATCCTCTACTAAAACATTACAGCTACACTATATACATAAAGCTACACAATATATATTAGCACTTTCACTAGCACTGAGCACATTGTCACTGTCATATCCTCTGCTAGTGCATTACAGCTACACTATATACATAAAGCTACACACTATATATTAGCACTTTCACTAGCACTGAGCCCATTGTCACTGTCATATCCTCTGCTAGTGCATTACAGCTACACTATATACATAAAGTTACACAATATATATTAGCACTTTCACTAGCACTGAGCCCATTGTCACTGTCATATCCTCTACTAGTGTATTACAGATACACTATATACATAAAGCTACACAATATATATTAGCACTTTCACTAGCACTGAGCCCATTGTCACTGTCATATCCTCTACTAGTGCATTACAGCTACACTATATACATAAAGCTACACAATATATATTAGCACTTTCACTAGCACTGAGCCCATTGTCACTGTCATATCCTCTACTAGTGCATTACAGATACACTATATACATAAAGCTACACAATATATATTAGCACTTTCATTAGCACTGAGCCCATTGTCACTGTCATATCCTCTACTGGTGTATTACAGCTACACTATATACATAAAGCTACACAATATATATTAGCACTTTCATTAGCACTGAGCACATTGTCACTGTCATATCCTCTACTAGTGCATTACAGCTACACTATATACATAAAGCTACACTATATATATTAGCACTTTCACTAGCACTGAGCCCATTGTCACTGTCATATCCTCTACTAGTGCATTACAGCTACACTATATACATAAAGCTACACAATATATATTAGCACTTTCACTAGCACTGAGCCCATTGTCACTGTCATATCCTCTACTAGTGCATTACAGATACACTATATACATAAAGCTACACAATATATATTAGCACTTTCACTAGCACTGAGCACATTGTCACTGTCATATCCTCTACTAGTGCATTACAGCTACACTATATACATAAAGCTACACAATATATATTAGCACTTTCACTAGCACTGAGCACATTGTCACTGTCATATCCTCTACTAGTGCATTACAGCTACACTATATACATAAAGCTACACAATATATATTAGCACTTTCACTAGCACTGAGCCCATTGTCACTGTCATATCCTCTAATAGTGCATTACAGCTACACTATATACATAAAGCTACACAATATATATTAGCACTTTCACTAGCACTGAGCACATTGTCACTGTCATATCCTCTACTAGTGCATTACAGCTGCACTATATACATAAAGCTACACAATATATATTAGCACTTTCACTAGCACTGAGCACATTGTCACTGTCATATCCTCTACTAGTGCATTACAGCTACACTATATACATAAAGCTACACTATATATATTAGCACTTTCACTAGCACTGAGCACATTGTCACTGTCATATCCTCTACTAGTGCATTACAGCTACACTATATACATAAAGCTACACTATATATATTAGCACTTTCACTAGCACTGAGCCCATTATCACTGTCATATCCTCTACTAGTGCATTACAGCTACACTATATACATAAAGCTACACAATATATATTAGCACTTTCACTAGCACTGAGCACATTGTCACTGTCATATCCTCTACTAGTGCATTACAGCTACACTATATACATAAAGCTACACTATATACATAAAGCTACACTATATATATTAGCACTTTCACTAGCACTGAGCCCATTGTCACTGTCATATCCTCTACTAGTACATTACAGCTACACTATATACATAAAGCTACACAATATATATTAGCACTTTCACTAGCACTGAGCACATTGTCACTGTCATATCCTCTACTAGTGCATTACAGCTGCACTATATACATAAAGCTACACACTATATATTAGCACTTTCGCTAGCACTGAGCACATTGTCACTGTCATATCCTCTACTAGTGCATTACAGCTACGCTATATACATAAAGCTACACAATATATATTAGCACTTTCACTAGCACTGAGCACATTGTCACTGTCATATCCTCTACTAGTGCATTACAGCTACACTATATACATAAAGCTACACTATATACATAAAGCTACACAATATATATTAGCACTATCACTAGCACTGAGCACATTGTCACTGTCATATCCCCTACTAGTGCATTACAGCTACACAATATATATTAGCACTATCACTAGCACTGAGCACATTGTCACTGTCATATCCTCTACTAGTGCATTACAGCTACACTATATACATAAAGCTACACAATATATATTAGCACTTTCACTAGCACTGAGCACATTGTCACTGTCATATCCTCTACTAGTGCATTACAGCTGCACTATATACATAAAGCTACACAATATATATTAGCACTTTCACTAGCACTGAGCACATTGTCACTGTCATATCCTCTACTAGTGCATTACAGCTACACTATATACATAAAGCTACACAATATATATTAGCACTTTCACTAGCACTGAGCACATTGTCACTGTCATATCCTCTACTAGTGCATTACAGCTACACTATATACATAAAGCTACACAATATATATCAGCACTTTCACTAGCACTGAGCACATTGTCACTGTCATATCCTCTACTAGTGCATTACAGCTACACTATATACATAAAGCTACACAATATATATTAGCACTTTCACTAGCACTGAGCCCATTGTCACTGTCATATCCTCTACTAGTGCATTACAGATACACTATATACATAAAGCTACACAATATATATTAGCACTTTCATTAGCACTGAGCACATTGTCACTGTCATATCCTCTACTAGTGCATTACAGCTACACTATATACATAAAGCTACACAATATATATTAGCACTTTCATTAGCACTGAGCACATTGTCACTGTCATATCCTCTACTAGTGCATTACAGCTACACTATATACATAAAGCTACACTATATATATTAGCACTTTCACTAGCACTGAGCCCATTGTCACTGTCATATCCTCTACTAGTGCATTACAGCTACACTATATACATAAAGCTACACAATATATATTAGCACTTTCACTAGCACTGAGCACATTGTCACTGTCATATCCTCTACTAGTGCATTACAGCTACACTATATACATAAAGCTACACAATTTATATTAGCACTTTCACTAGCACTGAGCACATTGTCACTGTCATATCCTCTACTAGTGCATTACAGCTACACTATATACATAAAGCTACACAATATATATTAGCACTTTCACTAGCACTGAGCCCATTGTCACTGTCATATCCTCTAATAGTGCATTACAGCTACACTATATACATAAAGCTACACAATATATATTAGCACTTTCACTAGCACTGAGCACATTGTCACTGTCATATCCTCTACTAGTGCATTACAGCTGCACTATATACATAAAGCTACACAATATATATTAGCACTTTCACTAGCACTGAGCACATTGTCACTGTCATATCCTCTACTAGTGCATTACAGCTGCACTATATACATAAAGCTACACTATATATATTAGCACTTTCACTAGCACTGAGCACATTGTCACTGTCATATCCTCTACTAGTGCATTACAGCTACACTATATACATAAAGCTACACTATATATATTAGCACTTTCACTAGCACTGAGCACATTGTCACTGTCATATCCTCTACTAGTGCATTACAGCTACGCTATATACATAAAGCTACACAATATATATTAGCACCTTCACTAGCACTGAGCACATTGTCACTGTCATATCCTCTACTAGTGCATTACAGCTACACTATATACATAAAGCTACACTATATACATAAAGCTACACAATATATATTAGCACTATCACTAGCACTGAGCACATTGTCACTGTCATATCCCCTACTAGTGCATTACAGCTACACTATATACATAAAGCTACACAATATATATTAGCACTATCACTAGCACTGAGCACATTGTCACTGTCATATCCTCTACTAGTGCATTACAGCTACACTATATACATAAAGCTACACAATATATATTAGCACTTTCACTAGCACTGAGCACATTGTCACTGTCATATCCTCTACTAGTGCATTACAGCTGCACTATATACATAAAGCTACACAATATATATTAGCACTTTCACTAGCACTGAGCACATTGTCACTGTCATATCCTCTACTAGTGCATTACAGCTACACTATATACATAAAGCTACACAATATATATTAGCACTTTCACTAGCACTGAGCACATTGTCACTGTCATATCCTCTACTAGTGCATTACAGCTACACTATATACATAAAGCTACACAATATATATTAGCACTTTCACTAGCACTGAGCACATTGTCACTGTCATATCCTCTACTAGTGCATTACAGCTGCACTATATACATAAAGCTACACAATATATATTAGCACTTTCACTAGCACTGAGCACATTGTCACTGTCATATCCTCTACTAGTGCATTACAGCTACACTATATACATAAAGCTACACAATATATATCAGCACTTTCACTAGCACTGAGCCCATTGTCACTGTCATATCCTCTACTAGTGCATTACAGCTACACTATATACATAAAGCTACACAATATATATTAGCACTTTCACTAGCACTGAGCACATTGTCACTGTCATATCCTCTACTAGTACATTACAGCTACACTATATACATAAAGCTACACTATATATATTAGCACTTTCACTAGCACTGAGCACATTGTCACTGTCATATCCTCTACTAGTGCATTACAGCTACACTATATACATAAAGCTACACAATATATATTAGCACTTTCACTAGCACTGAGAAGAGCTGCACTTTGTTTTAACCCTTCACTAGCACTGTAGTACAGAAGCTTGTATTAACCCCTTCACTAGCACTGTAGCACAGAAGCTTGTATTAACCCCTTCACTAGCATTGTAGCACAGAAGCTTGTATTAACCCCTTCACTAGCATTGTAGCACAGAAGCTTGTATTAATCCCTTCACTAGCACTGAGAAGAGCTGCACTTTGTATTAACCCCTTCACTAGCACTGTAGCAGAGAGCTGTGCAGCTTGTATTAACCCCTCAGACATATACACAGTGTATTAACCCCTTCACTAGCACTGTAGCAGAGAGCTGTGCAGCTTGTATTAACCCCTCAACAGAGATATACACAGTGTATTAACCCCTTCACTAGCACTGTAGCAGAGAGCTGTGCAGCTTGTATTAACCCCTCAACAGAGATATACACAGTGTATTAACCCCTCAACAGAGATATACACAGTGTATTAACCCCTTCACTAAGACAAAGAGCTGCACATTGTGTATTAACCCCTTCACCAGCACAGAGATCTGTGCAGTTAGTATTAACCCCTTCACTAGCACAGAGAGCTGTGTAGCTTGTATTAACCCCTTCATTAACAGAGTGAGATGCACAGGGTGTTAACTCCTTAAAGGGATACTAAACCTAAATTCTTTCTTTAATGATTCAGATAGAGCAGCAATAAAGAGACAGTCTGCACCCCACAATAATGTGTACATACCTGAGCTAACTCTTAAAGAGACAGTCTGCACCCCACAATAATGTGTACATACCTGAGCTAACTCTTAAATCATTTCTCCTGCACTTGGTCCATTCTTCTGCAGCTGCTCTAAGTTGCTTAAATCGTTAACTTTTTTTCTAATGCAGCAATCTAAAATGTCTGCAGGCTCCGCCCACCGCTTGATAGTAATTTGTTTTTTTATGTTTTGTCCAATCAGCATTGACGCGTAAATAAGTTTTGTAGACACCATAAGTGTATCGTACAAGTTATCCCCAGTTATTTAGCTGACACTATTGTTCCGTGTTACATTCATTGTTTAGCTCTTCTCTTCATAGCACTGTGATTGCCTCTCGGTGGGTGCCAGAATTGTATCTTTTTAATAAAAATAAGTTTTATTATTCCTTTCATCTTATATATTATTTAAAAAAATGTAGTTGATAATTATTTAAATGAATAATGACATTTATATTCTGTTAGATTTGTGTGGGGTTTTGGGGGCTTTAGTTTGATTACTCAGAGATGTCACTTACCCTCCTTGATAGGCTGTGACAGTTTTTTTTTATAATTTAATGAATATTTTTGACATAATTAGTCCTCTCTGCGCTACATAATCTGTCCATTTGCATTTGTGGAGTAAAACAACTGTACCGTGGTCATTGGCGGTCTGCAGGTGCCTAGGCGATCCCCACCGTCTGTTGGTTACCTCAGAAACACTTGATTGTTATTAAAATTGAGCGTATAATAGTACAAACTGACTTTAAAGCTATGGCGCTCTATGCAGAGCTAAATAAGTGCAGTTTCCTATTGTCTAATATAAACGGTAATATTTATTTTTGACTGAGTTAAAATCAAAGTTAAAATCAAAGTCTAAAATAAACCAGTTAAAAAAATCAGAAATAGTTTACACAAAATTGCAAGAATTACAATATACAACAATAAATTGCTGTTAAACCCTATTTGGCATTTAAACTCTAATTTGCATATTTACAAAAACTTAAGACAAGCGGCTAGATTACGAGTTTTGCGTTATGAGGGTGCGGTAATAACTTGTACGTTATTCCCATTGCGCATTTTTTATAACGCAGGTATTACGAGTCTCGAAACAACCTCTTAACGTGTTGCGGGAACACGATTACCACGTTTATTTAATAGTAGGTTTTATTTAGATTTATTTTAATTATATTTAAGTTAGGGGGTGTTAGATTTAGATTTATGGGTTAATAAATTTAGTATAGTGGCAGCGACGTTGGGGGCGGCAGTTAGGAGTTAAAAAATGTAGGTAGGTGGCGGCGATGCTAGGGGCGGCAGATTATGGGTTAATAATATTTAACTAGTGTTTGCAAGGCGGGAGTGCGGCGGTTTAGGGGTTAATATGTTTATTATAGTGGTGGCGATGTCCGGAGCTTCAGATTAGGGGTTAATAAGTATAATGTATGTGTTGGCAATGTCGGGAGCGGCAGATTAGGAGTTAATAAGTGTAAGATTAGGGGTGTTTAGACTCGGGGTTCATGTTAGTGTGTAAACATAAAATATGTTTCCCCATAAGAATCAATGGGGCTGCGTTACTGAGCTAAACAATGCTTTTTTGCAGGTGTTAGACTTTTTTTCAGCCGGCTCTCCCCATTGATGTCTATGGGGAAATCGTGCACTAGCACGTACAACCAGCTCACCGCTGACTTGAGCAGCGCTGGTATTGGAGTGCGGTATGGAGCTCAATTTTGCTCTACACTCACTTCTTAACTTTTAACGCCGGGTTTATAAAAACCTGTAATACCAGCGCTGTAGGAAAGTGAGCGGTGAGAATAAAGTGCAAGCTAGCAACGCACCCCTCTTACCGCAAAACTCGTAATCTAGCCGAATGATTTTTACTGTTCTAAATGCCATCTAGATAAAGCAGATATTCTACATATATTCTGTAAATGTCCAAAAATATCACAATTATGGTCCAAATTACATTTTTGGTACAACAAACTTTTTTTCTGATCATTAGACCAAATTACTACCATAGCTAATGTACAATGATAATGCGATACATGATATTGAAGAAGTGGAAGGATACATCTCCACCTAGGTTTTCTAGTTTTATAAGCACCCTGCTACAACATATTACGTTCGAGATACAGAATATTAATTTATTAAATGATAATAAGACCCAGGAATTCATGGACAAATGGCTACCATTGGTCAAAGCACAAACATTAATGATTCAAAAACAGCTATTATCTCCATTATTCAACACCAAACCATTTATATCAGCAGCTAAAACGGGGCTGTTTCCTCTTTCCTGGATACCAGCTTCATCTGTAGTACAGTAATTTGAAGACTGTATTAAAGCAAGTAATGTTATAGAGGGATGGAGTGATTTATTTATTATTTAGGGTTATAATGATATATATATATATATATATATATATATATATATATATATATATATATATATATATATTTATATATTTTTTTTTTTTTTTTTTTTTTTTTTGTTTGTTTGTGGTGTGTCTATTTTATGTTTTTGGGGGGATAAAAGAAAAATTTGTACTGTTCATAGGCATGATAGTTTTTTATATATATATATATATATATATATATATATATATATATATATATATATATATATATATATATATAAGTATCAATAGATATAGGGATATGATAAACAGGAATTACCCTGTATTGGTTTGGGAAATGCTAAAATTAGGGTAATCTCTGTGAATTATGGTCAAACTCTTGAAAGACATGTGGTCTACACTTATTTTTATGTGGTTTATGTATTTACCTATTGTTCTTGTATAAACATTGTGATGAGAGCAGGAAGTGACATCACTGTTTGTGGGCGGGGCTTAGGTCAGGTTGTCTGTGTCGCAGTTAGTTAGTGAAATCAACCTGACTAGATGTATGTTTCCATGCTCTGTAATAAAATAGAGTTGTACCATCATTGCTGTGTCCTGCATATGTCCTGCATCTCATGACATGGTGTCAGAATTTCTGGCCTGCGCTTCTGTTCCTGATCGATTGCAATGTCAAAGTTTACCCCACCTGAGCCTTTTGACTTTTCTCAGCCTGCAGCTTGGCCCACATGGCGTCAGCGGTTTCAGCGCTTCAGGATCGCTTCCAAACTGAACAAGGAGAGTGGTGAAGTACAAGTTAATTCTCTTTTATACTCCATGGGGAAAGATGTGGAGCCAGTGTTCAATGCTTTTATTTTCCAAGAAGGGGAAGAATTTAACTTTGATATAGTTATGGATAAACTCAGTGCCCACTTTGTGCCCAAAAGAAATGTGATTCATGAGAGAGCTTGTTTTCACAAACGTAATCAGCGTGTGGGAGAATCTGTGGAGTCATTTGTGCGCAGCCTGTATGAACTAGCTGAATTCTGTGAGTTTGGTGTTGCTAAAGAAGAGCAAATCAGAGACAGAATAGTTATTGGAATTGCAGATGCTGAAGTCTCCCTGAAGCTGCAGTTAGAGCCTGATTTAACGTTAGACGGGGCTATTAGGATGGCCCGCCAGAGTGAACTGGTGAAAAAGCAAAGTGCTGATCTGAGGTCTGAGAGTATTGTGGATGAAGTGCAACAGTTCAGGAAAACTACTAGTGAAAGGCACAGTGTGAGCGGTAGATCTAAAGTACTGGAAAGGCCTAGAAGTGGATGGGCGCAACATGCCCGATGCACACGGTGCTACCGGGCTCATGATCAGAGTGTTATATGCTCGGCCAGAGATAAAAGATGCAGAAAATGCAACAGAATAGGCCATTTTGAAGTGGTGTGTAAAACGGAATACATTAAGGAGATGCAGGTGAATAGTGACCAAGAGGGTCAGGAAGTGTCTTTTGTGGGGTCTGTTGTGGAACGGCAAAGCTCAGAGGAAGATTGGAAGGTTACTTTTACTGTAATGGGAGCCAAAGTCGATTTTAAGATCGACACAGGAGCAGATATCACTGTAATGTCTCTTGCTGCATTTATGAAACTGCCTCGACAGCCCCAGCTGGCGAAGGTTAGTACAAATGTCCATAGTCCTGGTGGCCGCATTGATTGTGCAGGGAAATTTCTTGCCAGCTGTGAGTACAAGCAAAGGAAATTCACTATGTGGGTGCATGTGATTCGAGGTCAGTGTGTTAGTAATTTATTGAGCAGAAAAGCAGCCTGTGAATGAGATCTCAGAAGAGATGTTTGGCGAATTGGGCCTACTGAATTGCAAGCCAGTCCGTATAGCACTTAAAAGTGACGCAGTCCCATACAGTATTTCTACTCCCCGTAGAATTCCGTTCCCTCTCATGCCTCAAGTGGAGAAAGAGCTTATGCGCATGAAGTCTATGGGGGTTATTGAAGAGGTTGTTGAAGCAACTGATTGGTGTGCCCCCATTGTTCCGGTTGCAAAGAAAAACGGAAAGGTGCGCATCTGTGTGGACCTGAAAAGGTTGAATGAGGCAGTGAAGAGAGAGAGATTTGTGCTGCCGACATTAGAAGAAATAGCTCCAAAGTTGGCAGGGGCGAAGTTCTTTTCTACATTGGACGCTTCTAGCGGCTTTGGCAGATCCCCCTAGATCCAAAGTGCCGCAAACTGACTACCTTTATTACAGCGGGTAGGTCGGTTTTGTCTTCTGCAGACTCCCCTTGGGATATCCTCTGCTCCTGAAATCTTTCAAAGGAAATGAGTTCTCTCCTAAGAGACCACGTGGGCACGGCAGTCGTCATGGATGACATTCTAGTGTATGGGTCTACAGTAGAGGAGCATGATCAGCGTTTAAGTTGTGTGCTGCAGGCTATCCAAAGAGTCTGGGCTGAAGTTAAATAAGAAAAATGCCATTTTAGGAAAACTGAATTATGTTACTTTGGGCATATTATCAATGGGAATGGCATCAAGCCAGACCCCGAGAAAATTTGTGCTATTGAACAGATGAAAAGTCCTTCTGATGTACATGAGCTAAGACAAATATTGGGCCTTGTAAATTATGTGGGCAAGTTTCTTCCAGATTTATCCACAGTTGTACACCCTATCACAGAGTTGCTAAAGAAAGATGTTGCCTGGGTCTGGGGACCTTCACAAGAAAAATCTTTTATGCAGGCCAAGTCCCTGCTGGGGTCTGCCCCACAGTGCTGGGGTTCTATGACCCTTCCAAAAAGGCTGTGGTTAGTGCTGATGCAAACAGTTATGGGTTGGGGACTGCTCTCCTGCAGTTAAATTAAAATAAACTTACAGCCCATCGCCCTACTGTTCCCGGCACACTGACGGCTGCTGGAGTCAAAATACGCTCAAATTGAGAGAGTGCCTGGCTGCGGTTTGGGTCTGTGAGCGCTTTCAGCGTTACCTTGTAGGTTTGGAGAAATTTAGTCTGGAGACTGATCATAAACCGCTTGTCCCTCTAATCAACTCCTACTATATCGACAAAACAACCCTTAAGATGCCAGAGACTTTTAATGAAAATACTCAGGTTCAATGTTCAGGCAGTGCATGTGCCGGGAAACAACTGGTTGTGGCAGATACACTATCCAGACTCCCACTGGCTGCTGCTGAAGAGTCTTCAACCGAATCGGACGTGAAAGTGTATGTTGATTCGGTTCTGGCCTCAAAGTCCATTTCTTCAAGGAAACTGGAAGAAATAAAGAAAGAGACTTATTTGGACACAGATCTGCAAGAGGTTATAAAGTACATAAAAGAAGGCTGGCCCGAGAGCCGGGCAGCCTGGATGTCTTTAAGTTCTTACCAGTCGGAGAGGTCGCAGCTCACGAAACTGGAGGGGTTGGTGCTGTTCCAAGACTGCATCGTTATTCCTGTCAGCATGAGGAAGGAGATGTTAAACAGGATTCATGAGGGCCACTTAGGTATTACAAAGTGCAGAGAAAGGGCAGCTACAGCTGTGTGGTGGCCTGGGATCAGCTCCGACATTGCAAATCACGTGTCTAAAATGTGTCTTTTGCCGGGAACGCCGGCCTACTCAGAGAAGGGAGTCCTTGATTTCTACTCCGCTGCCTGCGGGGCCGTGGCAGAAAATAGCTGCTGATTTTTATGAAATGCACAGGAAAAAGTTCCTTGTTGTGATCGACTACTATTCCAGGTATTTGGAAAGTGCACCCTTGAATGATATCACAAGTCAAGCCGTTATCATTCGTCTGAAGAGCTTGTTTGCCCAGTGGGGCATTCCAATGGAGCTGGTGAGTGATAATGGCATGCAGTTCGCTTCTACAGAGTTCAGTGCTTTCAGCAGGGAATATGACTTTGTACATTCCACGTCAAGTCCACATTACCCGCAGGCCAACGGAATGGCTGAAAGGGCAGTTCAAACAACAAAGTTCATTTTAAAGCAATCTGAGCCGTACCTAGCCCTCTTGTCCTATAGGGCGACGCCTATCCAAGCCACCGGGCTTAGCCCGGCACAGCTGATGCTAGGATGCCAGATTCGCACCACCTTACCCTCAGTGGGTGTCTTCAAGCCGACTCGCTCTATTCCTCGGGACGAAGTCCTTAGGAGGGATGAAGAGGCCAAAAAGGGCTATCGTTTCTTCTATGACAAGAGACATTCTGTCAGGCCCTTACAGGAACTAAATGCGGGGCAAAGTGTCAGAATTAAACTGGATGATGAGAAGAAATGGAAGACGCCTGCTACGGTAATTGGACGCTCTCCAGAACCAAGGTCTTATGTAGTCCTTACTGACAGAGGGACGGTTACACGCCGTAACCGGAAACATCTTCAGCCGGTACCTGAGAGTTTGGAACTGGATGCCTCAGTACCACCGCCGGTGGGATCCCCTGTTCTAAAATGGGTGCCTTCCCCTAAGCAAGATCACAGTGGGGATATGTCTTTGCCTCCAGCGGACTCTCATTCACCTTCTTCTGTATCAGAGGATAGTTCATGCAAAGTTACATCAAGCAGGAGAGTGGTGAAACTTCCGGCCCAATATCGGGACTAACTTTAGCTAGAACAGTGACCGGAAGTATGGGCAAAATAATCCCATGGTCACTGTGGACTAGGGTAGTCTACCCCGATGTTCAAGTCAGGATGTAATTTATGTTGTTCATTTTTCCTGTAACCTATTTTGTTATATACTGTTCAAAAATGTTGTTGTATACTCTGTTTGTATGCCATGTCATTTGTTATATTCAAATATATGCTTCGCCCTTTGAAAAGGGGGAAGATGTGATGAGAGCAGGAAGTGACGTCACTGTTTGTGGGCGGGGCTTAGGTCCGGTTGTCTGTGTCGCAGTTAGTTAGTGAAATCAACCTGACTAGATGAATGTTTCTATGCTCTGTAATAAAATAGAGTTGTACCATCATTGCCTTGTTCTCCATATGTCCTGCATCTCATGACAAACATGTCAAAATTTGTCAGCTGTTTTATGGGCATGAAGTGTATGTCATTTTCTCTCTTATGTTCTGTGAACTGGCTTAATAAAAGAATAAAAAAAAAAAAACACACAGCTGCTCTGTATGAATCATGAAAGTTTATTTTTTATTTGTGTCCCTTTGACGTTTAGTTTTGACTTGACTGTCCCATTAAATGCAAAAACCCTATGAGTTTACAATGTGATCAATCGTAATAAAACCTTTGCAATATGCTATATTTATTTTGCTACATTTTCCTCCAGTTTAAAAGGACAGTTTAGTTTGGCACAACTAACTCAGTTCTGTTAATTTACTTTTTATGGAATAAGATTGCTGACAAAAGGGCAGGCGTGTGTGATTCTTTAGCATTGTATATACATTGTGACATAGGAATACAAGAGCAGGTGTGTGTGATTCTTTAGCATTGTATATAACATTTGTGACATAGTAATACAAGGGCAGGTGTGTATGATTCATTAGCATTGTATATACATTGTGACATAGGAATACAAGGGCAGGCGTGTGTGATTCTTTAGCATTGTATATACATTGTGACATAGGAATACAAGGGCAGGCGTGTGTTTCTTTAGCATTGTATATACATTCTGACATAGGAATACAAGGGCAGGCGTGTGTGATTCTTTAGCATTGTATATACATTGTGACATAGGAATACAAGGGCAGGCGTGTGTGATTCTTTAGCATTGTATATACATTGTGACATAGGAATACAAGGGCAGGCGTGTGTGATTCTTTAGCATTGTATATACATTGTGACATAGGAATACAAGGGCAGGCGTGTGTGATTCTTTAGCATTGTATATACATTGTGACATAGGAATACAAGGGCAGGCGTGTGTTTCTTTAGCATTGTATATACATTGTGACATAGGAATACAAGGGCAGGCGTGTGTTTCTTTAGCATTGTATATACATTCTGACATAGGAATACAAGGGCAGGCGTGTGTGTTTCTTTAGCATTGTATATACATTCTGACATAGGAATACAAGGGCAGGCGTGTGTTTCTTTAGCATTGTATATACATTCTGAGATAGGAATACAAATACAATTCTTTTTTTTAGAATTACACTTCTAGCATGTGTCAAAACACTGTCAAACATAAATTTGAGTTCCCATTTTGCTAAAGGACTTGTGATGTCACAGCATTCAGTTCAGTAGTTTGCCTGGGAACTAGCTGTTTCCAGCACTTCAACATCCCAGGTAAACTTTGTAACATTTATCATGTATTGCAACTCAGTAATCCATACATGATAAACGTTACAAAGTAAGATATTTGGCAACTCGGTAATCCGGAATTAGAGCCAAATCACATAAAACATTTTCAAGAATAGACATGTTTTTAATTAATGATAGGCTATTACATAAAGAATAGGCTACTGATATTAATGATTTCTATATATCAGATCATGCAAGTATCTCCCTTTCAATTTATCTCAAGGAACAGAGTGATAGAATTGGTAACAATTTTTATTTTCCAAAATATTTAGTAAATAATATTGAATTTCAAAACCTGGATGCAGGCTTAATGGAAAGATTTTGACATGTTTAATAGGAATTACAGGGAGTGCAGAATTATTAGGCAAATTAGTATTTTGACCACATCATCCTCTTTATGCATGTTGTCTTACTCCAAGCTGTATAGGCTCGAAAGCCTACTACCAATTAAGCATATTAGGGGATGTGCATCTCTGTAATGAGAAGGGGTGTGGGTCTAATGACATCAACACCCTATATCAGGTTTGCATAAATTATTAGGCAACTTCCTTTCCTTTGGCAAAATGGGTCAAAAGAAGGACTTGACAAGCTCAGAAAAGTCAAAAATAGTGAGATATCTTGCAGAGGGATGCAGCACTCTTAAAATTGCAAAGCTTCTGAAGCGTGATCATCGAATAATCAAGCGTTTCATTCAAAATAGTCAACAGGGTCGCAAGAAGCGTGTGGAAAAACCAAGGCGCAAAATAACTGCCCATGAACTGAGAAAAGTCAAGCGTGCAGCTGCCAAGATGCCACTTGCCACCAGTTTGGCCATATTTCAGAGCTGCAACATCACTGGAGTGCCCAAAAGCAACAAGGTGTGCAATTACTCAGAGACATGGCCAAGGTAAGAAAGGCTGAAAGACGACCACCACTGAACAAGACACACAAGCTGAAACGTCAAGACTGGGCCAAGAAATATCTCAAGACTGATTTTTCTAAGGTTTTATGGACTGATGAAATGAGAGTGAGTCTTGATGGGCCAGATGGATGGGCCGTGGCTGGATTGGTAAAGGGCAGAGAGCTCCAGTCCGACTCAGACGCCAGCAAGGTGGAGGTGGAGTACTGGTTTGGGCTGGTATCATCAAAGATGAGCTTGTGGGGCCTTTTCGGGTTGAGGATGGAGTCAAGCTCAACTCCCAGTCCTACTGCCAGTTTCTGGAAGACACCTTCTTCAAGCAGTGGTACAGGAAGAAGTCTGCATCCTTCAAGAAAAACATGATTTTCATGCAGGACAATGCTCCATCACACGCGTCTAAGTACTCCACAGCGTGGCTGGCAAGAAAGGGTATAAAAGAAGAAAATCTAATGACATGGCCTCCTTGTTCACCTGATCTGAACCCCATTGAGAACCTGTGGTCCATCATCAAATGTGAGATTTACAAGGAGGGAAAACAGTACACCTCTCTGAACAGTGTCTGGGAGGCTGTGGTTGCTGCTGCACGCAATGTTGATGGTGAACAGATCAAAACACTGACAGAATCCATGGATGGCAGGCTTTTGATGTCCTTGCAAAGAAAGGTGGCTATATTGGTCACTGATTTGTTTTTGTTTTGTTTTTGAATGTCAGAAATGTATATTTGTGAATGTTGAGATGTTATATTGGTTTCACTGGTAAAAATAAATAATTGAAATGGGTATATATTTGTTTTTTGTTAAGTTGCCTAATAATTATGCACAGTAATAGTCACCTGCACACACAGATATCCCCCTAAATAGCTATAACTAAAAACAAACTAAAAACTACTTCCAAAACTATTCAGCTTTGATATTAATGAGTTTTTTTGGGTTCATTGAGAACATGGTTGTTGTTCAATAATAAAATTAATCCTCAAAAATACAACTTGCCTAATAATTCTGCACTCCCTGTATATGGATAAAATAGAAGTATTCTGGGAGACAGGTAAAGCGTTTTTTAGGGGAGAAATAAAGGCTTGGTTGATTGCGCGTAGTAAAAAAATGAAAGCCAGGGAACTACAATTATCCCTTGCATTAAAGAATAGTTATAGAAAGTATGTGGATAATCCAAGTAAAAAGTTTTGGGACAAATATCAGGATAGGAAAACAGAAAAATTTATTCTTAAATCAAAAGCTACAATCTCAAGAGATTAAACAGAAGGCATCCTTTCTTAACTTCAATGGGAAAACTATGAAGTGGCTGGCATTGCTTGGTACTACAAAAAAAAAAAAAAAAAAAAAAAAAAAAGAGGACAAGTAAAAATGCTATAATGGTGGAGGGCAAGAGGACAACCAACGTTTCGGAAAGTAAAGAAATTTTTCATAATTATTTTCAAAAAATGTATGCAAAACAGGATATGAATGTTATTAATAAAGATACTTTTTGGAAGGAGATTACTATCCGAAGGTAGAGAAAGAGATGTTGGATAACTTAAACATGGCCATTTCAAGTGAAGAGATAGCAGAAGCAATTAAAGTAGCGTCAAATAATAAAGCACCAGGGCCGGATCAAATTCCTATTGAGTTTTACAAAATATTAAGAGATCAGACTATCCCAGTTTTACAAAAACTTTTTAATACATATTATATTCAAAATAAGAAGAGTTCTCCATACTTTAAGGTGGCAATTATCAATTTAATATCTAAGAAAGATAAGAATTTAGAAGAAGTAGGGTCATATAGGCCCATTCCGTTGCTTAATAGTGACAATAAATTGCATACAACAATTTTGGCAACAAGGTTGAAATCAATTATGGACCCTCTGATACATCAAGATCAAGCAGGTTTTATGCAAGGTAGAAACTCCACTAGAAACACGAGACGACTGCTTGTGTTAATTCGAGAATATTTGGATTAAAACACATAACCAGAATAAGAAGGGAGATAAAGACGCAGCCATTAATATCATAGATGCCGAAAAGGCTTTTGATTTGATCTCCTGGGATCATTTACATACTGTTCTAGGGAAATTTGGTATTATGGGTCATTTTAGTAATTTCATAAAATTTATATATAACGAACCTACCTCTTCTTTACTTATAAATGGGTCTTTGACCAACAGATTTAGGTTAGCCAGCGGGACTAGACAAGGATGTCCGATTTCCCCATTACTATTTAATTTATGTATTGAGCCGCTTGCTATTTATTTAAGAAAAGAGCTAGAAGGTATTGCAATAGGCAGACAAAAAGTAGTTTTATCTTTATATGCGGTTGATCTTTTGATATTTCTGGGGAACTAAAAGAAAAATATACCAATATTATTAAAAATTATAGAATAATTAACTAATTTTCTGGATATAAAATTAATATAGCTAAATCTGAGATTCTTTGG
This sequence comes from Bombina bombina, assembly GCF_027579735.1. Classification (NCBI taxonomy): domain Eukaryota; kingdom Metazoa; phylum Chordata; class Amphibia; order Anura; family Bombinatoridae; genus Bombina; species Bombina bombina. The sequence goes on from NC_069503.1 coordinate 39,262,089, forward strand.
TTAAGCAAAACAAAGGACAGCATAGAATATACCCCTTTCAAGGAAGCAGTGGAATATATTAAATATTTAGGTATATATATATATATATATATATATATATATATACTATATATATATATATATATATACACACACAAAACATGGAAGGGAACTGCACTCCCATACTGGACCGGGTACACATCCCATGACCCTGCAACATGCTCAGCCCTGGGTGCCACTGGCACTCACAGGAAGCTGTGCTGTTCCCAGAGTCACAGACAGTTAACCCCAGTCAGGTCTGGGTGCAAGAACCATAGGGAAAATTACAAAACAAATTAATACAACACACAGAGAAAACCCACCACTCACTTACAAGCTCTCAGCTAAGATTTAAAAGCAAAAATGGAAAGGTTAGTTACCGCATCTGGCCAAATGGGACAAGCCCAGGTACCTCGTCAAGGTCCTTTCCAATACCTGGGGCCCTAAACCAGCCACACAATGCAAGCTTTCAAATCCAAACAAACTGGGAACAAGGGAAGGGTGCACATGAATATTTAATCACCCTAGACATATACAAAACATGGAAGGGAACTGCACTTTCATACTGGACCGGGTACACATCCCAATACCCTGCAACATTCAGCTCTGGGTGCCACTGGCACTCACAGGAAGCTGTGCTGTTCCCAGAGTCACAGGCAGTTAATCCCAGTCAGGTCTGGGTGCAAGAACCATAGTGAAAATTACAAAACAAATTAATACAACACACAGCGAAAACCCAGCACTCACTTACAAGCTCTCAGCTAAGATTTAAAAGCAAAAATGGAAAGGTTAGTTACCGCATCTGGCCAAATGGGACAAGCCCAGGTACCTCGTCAAGGTCCTTTCCAATACCTGAGACCCTAAAACAGCCACACAATAAATATATATATATATATACACACACACACACACATATACCTAAATAAGTAGTAACCCACAGGTTTGGTACGAAAATAATTATAGTAAATTGTGGGAATTCATTGCTGCGAAGTTAATACTTTGGGCAAAGTTTCCATTGTCAATAATTGGCTAAAATACATTTGATTAAAATGATAATTTTGCCCAAGGTGTTGTTTCTCTTGAAGAATATTCCTATGTTATTAAAAGAAAGAGATATTAAGTCTTTTCATAAGCAATGTTCCAATTTTATTTGGGGAGGGAAAAAAACAAGAATAGCCCTGTATAAATTAATGCAAAATAAAAAATATGGAGGATTAGGACTACCTAATTTAAAATATTATAACTGGGCATGTTTGTGCTAAGTGGCGGTGGACTGGATAACGGAGAAAAATTTAGTGTCCCCCATACAAATTGAAACATAATTGACGGCTCCGGCGTCTTCAGCTGGACTTTTACACATGATAGAAAGATATTCCAAAGCCAATAAGAGCTAGAAGAACAATCTTTAATATAATTAGGGCTTGGAATAAACTGCTCAGAGAATTACAGATTGATTATCAGGTGTCTGAATATGTACCAATATGGGGTAACCCTGTATTTGAGGCTAGTTTAATTACTAAAATCTGTAAACAATGGAAAATAAAGGGGCTAAGGTATATTAGACAACTAGAAGATCACAATTTAAGGACAATTAAAACTTTTAAAAATTTTGGATCTGGCAGACAAAGAGTTATTTGCTTACCTACAGATTAGGCAATACTATTTTGTGATACTAGAGAAGTATGGCAATAATTGGGCGCGTGGAGCAGTGGATCAGAGAATTAAACTTTATAGTGCTGGGTGGACTTCAATTGCTATTTGGTATGACATGGTAATGAAAAAAAAAGGGGAAGAAAATCTTGGGTATATATATAGGAAATGGAGACAGGAATTTTCTGACATAACAGAAGAAGTAATTAAACAATCTTTCAATCTAATGCAGAAATGTACTAAGTCACAGGCTATGAAAGAATCTCATATGCGTGTTTTAAATCAATCATATATCCCCGGACAAGATAGCTAAATGGTACCCTGAGGAAATAACATTCTGTCCCATGTGTTCGTTTGGTAGTGCAGATTTTATGCACTGCGTATTAATAGATTTTTAGATAAGCCAATTTGTCTGACTCACTCAAATATAGTTTTTTTTGTATGATAACTCCCAACCAGGAGATAATATTAAGTTAATTAATACGGTTATATTGATTGGGAGGAATATTATTTTTAGTTCATGGAAAACGAAAGTTAGCCCAAGTCTAAGTAGTTTTATTAAAAAGACCTTAATGGAGATGAGTCTAGAACAGCATGAGCCAAATCAAGGATCGGAACTTTTTGTAAAGAGTTTTTTCAAGAAATGGATAAAGATTATACTATCCCTTACAAAAGATAGTCAAAAACAAATAACAGCCACTTTTAAAAAATCAGATCATTTTTGTATGTCAGTCTTGACAGGAGATTTTCTTGAGTTCTGGCTTGACTGAATCTATGTGGGTTTGTCATGGAGAAGTTTTATCCTATTTTGGAGGAAGGTTCCTTTGTGGGAGGCGGGGTCGGTTGTGTTTTCCCCTCCTGGGTTGTTCTCCCCTTTTTTTCCTCTCTTCTCTTCTTTTTTCCTTTCTTCTTCCTTTTTAGAGAGTACTAATATCAAGATGCTAGGTTAATCTATTCGCTTATATACAAGGATTATAAGAGGCCATTGCTAATCATTATCTCCTTTATACCGTTTTATCTTAGTAACTGGGTTTATGAGTGATTTCATTCGATTTCAGGGGATTATATATTAGAGAATATAAAGATAAAAAATGAGGTACCTGCTATATCTGTGTATAACGTTTACTTTTGTGCTAATAGTTCATGTTAGGTTATGATGATGATAGTCATAAGATTATTTTATTTGTGGGAACTGCAATGTATAATGTAATTTGTGTTCCGCAGAATATTTGCAATTGAATGTGTATTTTCAATCGATATTGTATATATCAAATACCTCATAAAAACATAAAATAATAAATAAAAAAACATTTATCATGTAGTATACAACATGGCTTAACAAGCTATGGGGTCGATTTATGACGCAGCGGATGCTGCCTCCGACCCACTCTGCTTCAGTTCCACCTGAAGCGGAAGTAAAGAAGCTGCAGTCCTAAGACCACTGCTCCTTAACTCGTCCACCACCTCTGAAGTGACGGACAGCAATCAGCCCGATCGAATACGACACCCCCTGCTAGCGGCCGATTGGCCGTGAATCTGCAGGGGGCGGTATTGCACCAGGTGTTCACAAGAACTGCTGGTGCAATGATATTATCGATGTGCGGCAGACATGATCCGTTCTATCGGATCATGTCCATGCGCACAATAATAAAATTATTCTCTTTAATACAACACTATAGAGATGAATATACATTTGTATGCGTAAAGTGCTTAATCTGCCTTGCTTTGTACAATAATGAATATTTATTGTGATAGTTCCCAGGCAAACTACTGAAATGAATGCTGTGACATCACAAGTCCTTTATCAAAATGGGAACTAGATTTATTTTTGACAGTATTTTGACAAGAAGTATAATTCCAATAGAAAAAATTGTGTTGTATTTCCACAAAAAACAAAAAAGTGTAATTCTAAAAAAGAAGATTGTACTTCCCAAATAAATAATTGCATTTAAAAAGGACATGAAACCCAAAATTTCACGATTTAGATAGAAAATACAATTTTCTCTTTTAAATATCTTTTATTTACAACCAATTCATGATACAATTGCAGTTTCATCCAGAACAAAAGGTAAATTATACATTACACCGCATCATAAAAAAAAACAGAAACGGAGAAAAACAGGATGAGGACCCATCCATTTAATACCTAAATGCGCCAGTTAATTGTCTGTATCTGAATTGGAAATTTTCAAAACCACTTTAAATAATTATACACCAGAAAACAAAAGGGGTAAGGAGGGGGAGGGGGGAGGTATTATAAAACAGCAGACTACCACACGCCCAGCAAAACCAGTTCTGTATTTCTAAAAGGGTATAATTAACCTTTTAAAGCCGTTATGCCGTTCCATTCCGTCATAATTAGACTGGGCTTTAAAGCCGTTATGACGGAATGGAACGTCATAACTAACGGCTGTCCTGAAGCCTTCTGTGCTTCAGGGATTTAATCGCGGTCTGGAGGGCGTTCCTAGGATTGTAGGGACGCCCCCCAGATGCGATCCAATAATTGAAATCTCGCGATCGTATGCACGATCGCGTAGTTTCAATTTGTCTACATCGGAACAGTTGTTCCGATGTAGGCACTTTAACCCTGTCACGAAAGGGTTAAGAGCTTTTATAAAGGCAGATCATTTAAAAAAAAACTCCTGATGTCCTGGTCATTATCCAGATTAGTATCAAACTGTTCAAGAGTACATTGTTTCCTTAAAGGGACACTCAGGTCAAATTAAATTTTCATGATTCAGATACAGTATGTAATTTTAAACAGCTTTCTAATTTACTTACATTAAAAAAATGTGCACAGTCTTTTATATTTACACTTTTTGAGTCACCAGCTCCTACTGAGCATGTGCAAGAATTCACAGACTATACGTATATGCATTTGTGATTGGCTGATTGCTATCACATGGTACAGAGGGAGGGGAAATATACATAACTTTGAAATTTGTTAGAAAAAAAATCTACTACCCATTTAAAATTCTGAGTAAATGCTATTGTATTGTCTTGTTATCTTGCAGTTGTCGATTATGCAAATCTACTGTGTTTGCTGGTCCTTTAAGCAGTTCTTAATTTCTAATATACTAGGGTTTGCTCTTAACTTCCATTTTTTTTAAATTAAATATCTAGCAGCTAATATGTCCATATTGATCATTTTAGTGTTAATCTGCTTCTTCCCTGAGTTAAACCAAAGGAAAACTATACTTATCGATGACAGAATGAGGAGGGGCAGGGAGGGTTAATGAGCACCCATTCCTATTTAAATGGTAATTATATATAGAAAAACTCTATTAGCAATTATAATAGTATATGCAGTAATAACTGCTAAAGTAGGGTAATAAGTTTATTAAAAAACTAATTTTATTTACAAAAATATTAAAATAAGGTTTGTAATAAATATTACTTGATAAGGAACACCTATTCCTCTTGTGATTACCTAATACCTATTCCAAACTGGGAGCATGGAGAGCAAGATACACAGTTCAGCCACCCCCCCCCTGTATTCCTGTCCGATAACCGGATACGTCGGCGTCCGGGGAGGCTGAGACTGAGTTCAGACCAGAGGCTCACTGAACTTGGGAAAAATATATGCCACATACGCGTTTCGGCCGTAGCAAAGCGGCCTTTCTCAATGTGTAGAAAAAATGGCAAGCCGAACGCCGCTCATGGTATGCCTTATATATACTAAGGCCTAGATTTAGAGTTCGGCGGTAGCCGTCAAAACCAGCGTTAGAGGCTCCTAACGCTGGTTTTGGCCGCCCGCTGGTATTTGGAGTCAGTGATTAAAGGGTCTAACGCTCACTTTTCAGCCGCGACTTTTCCATACCGCAGATCCCCCTACGCCATTTGCGTAGCCTATCTTTTCAATGGGATCTTCCTAACGCCGGTATTTAGAGTCGTTTCTGCAGTGAGCGTTAGAGCTCTAACGACAAGATTCCAGCCGCCTGAAAATAGCAGGAGTTAAGAGCTTTCTGGCTAATGCCGGTTCATAAAGCTCTTAACTACTGTACCCTAAAGTACACTAACACCCATAAACTACCTATGTACCCCTAAACCGAGGTCCCCCCACATCGCCGCCACTCGATTAAAATTTTTAACCCCTAATCTGCCGACCCGCCACCTACGTTATACTTATGTACCCCTAATCTGCTGCCCCTAACACCGCCGACCCCTGTATTATATCTATTAACCCCTAACTTGCCCCCCACAACGTCGCCGCAAGCTACTTAAAATAATTAACCCCTAATCTTCCGACCGCAAATCGCCGCCACCTACGTTATCCCTATGTACCCCTAATCTGCTACCCCTAACATCGCCGACCCCTATATTATATTTATTAACCCCTAATCTGCCCCCCACAACGTCGCCGACACCTACCTACACTTATTAACCCCCTAATCTGCCGAGCGGACCTGAGCGCTACTATAATAAAGTTATTAACCCCTAATCCGCCTCACTAACCCTATCATAAATAGTATTAACCCCTAATCTGCCCTCCCTAACATCGCCGACACCTACCTTCAATTATTAACCCCTAATCTGCCGACCGGAGCTCACCGCTATTCTAATAAATGTATTAACCCCTAAAGCTAAGTCTAACCCTAACACTAACACCCCCCTAAGTTAAATATAATTTTTATCTAACGAAATAAATTAACTCTTATTTAATAAATAATTCCTATTTAAAGCTAAATACTTACCTGTAAAATACATCCTAATATAGCTACAATATAAATTATAATTATATTATAGCTATTTTAGGATTAATATTTATTTTACAGGCAACTTTGTAATTATTTTAACCAGGTACAATAGCTATTAAATAGTTAAGAACTATTTAATAGTTACCTAGTTAAAATAATAACAAATTTACCTGTAAAATAAATCCTAACCTAAGATATAATTAAACCTAACACTACCCTATCAATAAAATAATTAAATAAACTACCTACAATTACCTACAATTAACCTAACACTACACTATCAATAAATTAATTAAACACAATTGCTACAAATAAATACAATTAAATAAACTATCTAAAGTACAAAAAATAAAAAAGAACTAAGTTACAGAAAATAATAAAATATTTACAAACATAAGAAAAATATTACAACAATTTTAAACTAATTACACCTACTCTAAGCCCCCTAATAAAATAACAAAGCCCCCCAAAATAAAAAATTCCCTACCCTATTCTAAAATACAAATATTACAAGCTCTTTTACCTTACCAGCCCTGAACAGGGCCCTTTGCGGGGCATGCCCCAAGAATTTCAGCTCTTTTGCCTGTAAAAAAAAACATACACTACCCCCCCCCCAACATTACAACCCACCACCCACATACCCCTAATCTAACCCAAACCCCCCTTAAATAAACCTAACACTAATCCCCTGAAGATCTTCCTACCTTGTCTTCACCATACCAGGTTCACCGATCCGTCCTGGCTCCAAGATCTTCATCCAACCCAAGCGGGGGTTGGCGATCCATAATCCGGTGCTCCAAAGTCTTCCTCCTATCCGGCAAGAAGAGGACATCCGGACCGGCAAACATCTTCTCCAAGCGGCATCTTCTATCTTCTTCCATCCGATGACGACCGGCTCCATCTTGAAGACCTCCAGCGCGGATCCATCCTCTTCTTCCGACGACTAGACGACGAATGACGGTTCCTTTAAGGGACGTCATCCAAGATGGCGTCCCTCGAATTCCGATTGGCTGATAGGATTCTATCAGCCAATCGGAATTAAGGTAGGAATTTTCTGATTGGCTGATGGAATCAGCCAATCAGAATATAGTTCAATCCGATTGGCTGATCCAATCAGCCAATCAGATTGAGCTCGCATTCTATTGGCTGATCGGAACAGCCAATAGAATGCGAGCTCAATCTGATTGGCTGATTGGATCAGCCAATCGGATTGAACTATATTCTGATTGGCTGATTCCATCAGCCAATCAGAAAATTCCTACCTTAATTCCGATTGGCTGATAGAATCCTATCAGCCAATCGGAATTCGAGGGACGCCATCTTGGATGACGTCCCTTAAAGGAACCGTCATTCGTCGTCTAGTCGTCGGAAGAAGAGGATGGATCCGCGCTGGAGGTCTTCAAGATGGAGCCGGTCGTCATCGGATGGAAGAAGATAGAAGATGCCGCTTGGAGAAGATGTTTGCCGGTCCGGATGTCCTCTTCTTGCCGGATAGGAGGAAGACTTTGGACCCTCTTCTGGACTTCTTCAGTGGATGTCTAGCCCCCGCTTGGGTTGGATGAAGATCTTGGAGCCAGGACGGATCGGTGAACCTGGCATGGTGAAGACAAGGTAGGAAGATCATCAGGGGGGTAGTGTTAGGTTTATTTAAGGGGGGTTTGGGTTAGATTAGGGGTATGTGGGTGGTGGGTTGTAATGTTGGGGGGGGGGGTATTGTATGTTTTTTTTTACAGGCAAAAGAGCTGAAATTCGTGGGGCATGCCCCGCAAAGGGCCCTGTTCAGGGCTGGTAAGGTAAAAGAGCTTGTAATATTTGTATTTTAGAATAGGGTAGGGAATTTTTTATTTTGGGGGGCTTTGTTATTTTATTAGGGGGCTTAGAGTAGGTGTAATTAGTTTAAAATTGTTGTAATATTTTTCTTATGTTTGTAAATATTTTATTATTTTCTGTAACTTAGTTCTTTTTTATTTTTTGTACTTTAGATAGTTTATTTAATTGTATTTATTTGTAGCAATTGTGTTTAATTAATTTATTGATAGTGTAGTGTTAGGTTAATTGTAGGTAATTGTAGGTAGTTTATTTAATTATTTTATTGATAGGGTAGTGTTAGGTTTAATTATATCTTAGGTTAGGATTTATTTTACAGGTAAATTTGTTATTATTTTAACTAGGTAACTATTAAATAGTTCTTAACTATTTAATAGCTATTGTACCTGGTTAAAATAATTACAAAGTTGCCTGTAAAATAAATATTAATCCTAAAATAGCTATAATATAATTATAATTTATATTGTAGCTATATTAGGATTTATTTTACAGGTAAGTATTTAGCTTTAAATAGGAATCATTTATTTAATAAGAGTTAATTTATTTCGTTAGATGTAAATTATATTTAAGTTAGGGGGGTGTTAGTGTTAGGGTTAGACTTAGCTTTAGGGGTTAATACATTTATTAGAATAGCGGTGAGCTCCGGTCGGCAGATTAGGGGTTAATAATTGAAGGTAGGTGTCGGCGATGTTAGGGAGGGCAGATTAGGGGTTAATACTATTTATGATAGGGTTAGTGAGGCGGATTAGGGGTTAATAACTTTATTATAGTAGCGCTCAGGTCCGCTCGGCAGATTAGGGGTTAATAAGTGTAGGCAGGTGTCGGCGACGTTGTGGGGGGCAGATTAGGGGTTAATAAATATAACATAGGGGTCGGCGATGTTAGGGCAGCAGATTAGGGGTACATAGGGATAACGTAGGTGGCGGCGGTTTACGGAGCGGCAGATTAGGGGTTAAAAGTGTAATGCAGGGGTCAGCGATAGCGGGGGCGGCAGATTAGGGGTTAATAAGTGTAAGGTTAGGGGTGTTTAGACTCGGGGTACATGTTAGAGTGTTAGGTGCAGACGTAGGAAGTGTTTCCCCATAGGAAACAATGGGGCTGCGTTAGGAGCTGAACGCTGCTTTTTTGCAGGTGTTAGGTTTTTTTTCAGCTCAAACTGCCCCATTGTTTCCTATGGGAGAATCGTGCACGAGCACGTTTTTGATGCCGGCCGCGTCCGTAAGCAACTCTGGTATCGAGAGTTGCATTTGCGGTAAATATGCTCTACGCTCCTTTTTTGGAGCCTAACGCAGCATTTGTTTGAACTCTCGATACCAGAGTTAAATTTATGGTGCGGCCAGAAAAAAACCCGCGGAGCATTAACAGCCCTTTTACCGCCGAACTCCAAATCTAGGCCTAAGTGATTAGGTAGAGACCAATTATCTTCTGGTGGCACTACACCCCCCCTTCTAGATACCTCCCCTTGAACGCGTGTCATAGAGGGCAAAGTCTAAAGGGATATACTGATTGGTGACGACTACTTCGGACATATCCAATCAACATTTAAAAGAGCAAAGCCAGACCGATCAATATGTCCTGATACACTTATAGCCTATGAAGTTATATTTCTTGGAACAAAGTGAAACCTAAGCTTATAAGGATTAAGGAGTAACTAAAGCGCCAACATAGAATCAACTCAAAAGTGCAACCAGATAAGCCTAAAGTCCCAGTCACTTTTAGTCAAACGAAATATCCCTGTATACATCATAACTTGTCAACATGTTATCAAGAGATACTAGTCTGAAGGGACTGATGTTCTATTTAAACATGCATAAGTTAGGGGCTTACATAGATGTTATCATAATCTGAACACTGAACCTTAAGTGTCCACGATGTACATAAGGAAAAATCATTTTAATTTATCAGTGTTATGGGGATCAGTAAAATCAATTAAACGACATCTATCCCATACATAGTTAACATAACACTGCTAAACTAAAATGATTTTCCCTTCAGACTAGTATCTCTTGATAACATGTTGACAAGTTATGATGTATACAGGGATATTTCGTTTTACTAAAAGTGACTGGGACTTTAGGCTTATCTGGGTGCACTTTTGAGTTGATTCTATGTTGCCGCTTTAGTTACTCCTTAATCCTTATAAGCTTAGGTTTCACTTTGTTCCAATATAACTTCATAGGCTATAAGTGTATCAGGACATATTGATTGGTCTGGCTTTGCTCTTTTAAATGTTGATTGGATATGTCCAAAGTAGTCGTCACCAATCAGTATATCCCTTTAGACTTTGCCCTCTATGACACGCATTCAAGGGGAGGTGTCTAGAAGGGGGTGAGTAGCTCCACCAGAAGATAATTGGTCTCTACTTAACCACTTAGGATATATAAGGCATACCACGAGCGGTGTTCGGCTTGTATTTTTTTCTACACATTGAGAAAGGCTGCTTTGCTACGGCCGAAATGTGGCATATATTTTTTCCAAGTTCTGTGAGCCTCTGGTCTGAACACAGTCTCAGCCGCCCCTGACACCTGATGCCGACGTATCCGGTTATCAGACAGAAATACAGGGGGGTGGCTGAACTGTGTATCTTGCTCTCCACGCTCCCAGTTTGGAATAGGTATTAGCTAATCACAAGGGGAATAGGTGTTCCTTCCTTATCAAGTAATATTTATTACAAACCTTATTTTAATATATTTGTAAATAAAATTAGTTTTTAATAAACTTATTACCCTACTTTAGCAGTTATTACTGCATATACTATTATAATTGCTAATAGAGTTTTTCTATATATAATTACCATTTAAAATAGTCCATATCATGTGCAGAAGGTTCGCCGAAGGGAAAGAGCATTTAGGGCAAACACTGAAACTAATATTTCCACATTTAAGTCCCTTATCTGGGGTAAAATAAGATATATAAAGTAATTTCAAGTCAGATTCCCCCTAGGAAGAGGAGAGAGTTACTCGAGTGGTTTCTTGAATTGAGAGGTGAGGTAACTTAGGATACAAATTTTGCATTATCAGTGTAGCCCATTTGGTCCGGATCTCTTCAAGATTAGCCGTGCCCCTATCAGATGCCAAAATAAGATAACAAGGAGTGATTGACATGTGCCCGTTTTTAACCAAGACAAGCCAATTCTCAATACTGCCTTAAAGACCAGTTCTAGCCAAAATCGTTTATAAGTTTAAGCGCATAGTGTCTCGTCTGTAGGTACACAAAAGAATTTGTATGTGGAAGGTTAAATTTCCTTCTCAGGGAACTAAATGATTTAACACAGCTTCTCTTAATGTCTAGTATCTGATGTACATTAGAGAGGCCTACGGATTTCCATTTTTAAAAAGAGTATTGAGTGTAGTCCTGCTTAAAACTGAGAGTTTCCTGAGAAAGGGATATATGTCTCGAATCACGATGTTCTATAGCCAAAGAACTGCAAATCCGTCTCCACGCTTGAATTGGATTGTATATAGATCTGTTTTTTTTATTTTGGGCGGAGTTAAACTGGCATCGCAGTGGATAAGTGCCAATGGAAAGAAAGGATACGTTATGCTTTTTTCAAGATCGTTGTTCATAACATAATCCCTGGAGAATATCCAGTCTGTTACTATACGTGCTAAGAAAACGTGATTATAAACCCGAAGATCAGGGAGGGCTAAGCTGCCATATTTCATGGGGAGAGAGAGTTTAGAAAGTGAGATTCTAGCCCTTCTGTTTTGCCATATGAATGATCTCAAAAGAGAGTTAAAAAGAGTAATATCCTTCCTCTTTAAAAGCAAGGGGAGAATACAATTTTACTTTCCAATTTACTTCTATTATTTAATTTGATTTATTCTGTTGTTATTCTTTGCTTACAGGTTTATCTCGGCAAGCCCAGGAGCAACAGAGAACCTAGGTTCTAGCTGTTGATTGGTGGCTACAGAATCAGATATATTTTGATTGTGATTGGCTCACCCATGCGTTCAGTTAGAAACCATTAGTGCATTGCTGCTTCTTCAACAAATGATACCAAGAGAATGAAACAGATTAGATAATAGAAGTGAATTAGAAAATTGTTTAAAATTGTATTCTCTATCTGAATCATGAAAGAAAAAATTTGGGTTTCATGTCCCTTTAAGTATTTGTATGTCACAATTTATGTGCAATGATAAAGAATCACACTCACCTGCCTTTTTTACAGAAATCTAATTCCATATTTTTCTCCTCTGTGATTACCTTGTATCTAAGCCTCTGCAGAACACCCCCCTATCTCAGATCTTTTGACAGACTTGCATTTTAGCCAATCACTGCTGAGTGTTATCTGTATGGCACTAGCAGTGTCTTGCTCTGAAAACCTATATAAATGCACTGAGATAAGAGGCAGCTTTTAATGGCTTATAAATAGATTTCAATAAAGAATATCAAGAAAACAAAGCAAACTTGATGATAATAGTAAATTGAAAGTAGTTTAAAATGACACGCCCTATCTGAAAGTTTAATTTTGACTACGCTGTTCTTTAAACTCTAAAAAAATTGTGGGTTCTCCAATCATTAGAATAAAAAGTGCACACTACAGGCTTCATAAAATTGACCCTGCTACATATCTGCCCCTAGTAATTCTTAGCAGGGGTGATAAAATCATGTAAAACAATTAAAGTGTTGCTAAAAAAAAAACATAACAACCCTTTGTCTACTCAATAAGAAGATCAAATGAGCTCCTACAAATAAGGCAAACTATGGGGGGTTACTAGTTACCGTGCGCCCCTCGATAAAGCAGAACTTATAATGTGCACTTTGGGGGCTTCTGGTAGGTCGGCAAACAAGAGTTCTATAACTTGCCCTATGGCACTGGACATTTGTTGTAAATATTATTATTTGTCTTTATATGCAGCCCATAAATAACCTAAATACTGACCTGCGGCCCCTGTGAGTTAGGGCCCATCACTGGCAAATCTGACCATAATGCAGCTAATCATTCCCATACATTCATAGCTACACATATATTTATTTATAATATAACACTTTAGCTGTTGTCTGCTTTACAAATGAATAAACTACACCTGTGTGATGACGCGTGAGCTGCACATTATACACATTACATGATACTCAGTGTCTAATACTGATTTATATAACGTTTTATCTTATTCCCCTGCCCTGTGTGTAGCTGCTGTAAATGACTCATAAACATAACTTGTGCTACAGTTGTGCTTCTGTGTGTATTAACCCTTCACTGGCACAGAGAGCAGCACAGTGTGTATTAACCCTTCACTGGCACAGAGAGAGTAGCACAGTGTGTATTAACCCTTCACTGGCACAGAGAGCAGCACAGTGTGTATTAACCCTTCACTGGCACAGAGAGCAACACAGTGTGTATTAACCCTTCACTGGCACAGAGAGAGTAGCACAGTGTGTATTAACCCCTTCACTAGCACAGAGAGCTGCACAGTGTGTATTAACCCTTCACTAGCACAGAGAGCTGCACAGTGTGTATTAACCCTTCACTGGCACAAAGAGCAGCACAGTGTGTATTAACCCTTCACTAGCACAGAGAGCAGCACAGTGTGTATTAACCCTTCACTGGCACAGAGAGCAGCACAGTGTGTATTAACCCTTCACTAGCACAGAGAGCTGCACAGTGTGTATTAACCCTTCACTGGCACAGAGAGCTGCACATAGTGTATTAACCCTTCACTAGCACAGAGAGCAGCACAGTGTGTATTAACCCTTCACTGGCACAGAGAGCAGCACAGTGTGTATTAACCCTTCACTGGCACAGAGAGCAGCACAGTGTGTATTAAACCCTTCACTAGCACAGAGAGCAGCACAGTGTGTATTAAACCCTTCACTAGCACAGAGAGCAGCACAGTGTGTATTAACCCTTCACTAGCACAGAGAGCAGCACAGTGTGTATTAACCCTTCACTAGCACAGAGAGCAGCACAGTGTGTATTAACCCTTCACTAGCACAGAGAGCAGCACAGTGTATTAAACCCTTCACTAGCACAGAGAGCAGCACAGTGTGTATTAACCCTTCACCAGCACAGAGAGCAGTACAGTGTGTATGAACCCTTCACTAGCACAGAGAGCAGCACAGTGTGTAGTAACCCTTCACTAGCACAGAGGGCAGCACAGTGTGTATTAACCCTTCACTAGCACAGAGGGGCAGCACAGTGTGTATTAACCCTTCACTAGCACAGAGGGGCAGCACAGTGTGTATTAGCCCCTTCACTAGCACAGAGAGCAGCAGTGTGTATTAACCCTTCACTAGCACAGAGAGCAGCACAGTGTGTATTAACCCCTTCACTAGCATAGAGAGCAGCACAGTGTGTATTAACCCATCACTAGCACAGAGAGCAGCACAGTGTGTATTAACCCTCCACTAGCACAGAGAGCAGCACAGTGTGTATTAACCCTCCACTAGCACAGAGAGCAGCACAGTGTGTATTAACCCTTCAGTAGCACAGAGAGCAGCACAGTGTGTATCAACCCTTCACTGGCACAGAGAGCAGCACAGTGTGTATTAACCCTTCACCAGTAAAGTGTAAGGGTTAAGGTTACAGGAGTTGCGTCATCTGACGCACATGACGGAGGCGTACGTTGGAGTGGCTAGACACGCTGTCAGATACATGCGTGCTGCTAGAGCGGGGAAGTGAAGGAGGTTCTGTGGCGTGGATCCAGAGGTCCCGAGCCTGTCCCCAAAAGATACAGAGTCCAGCCGCTGAAAATAACTACGCCTGCAGAGTCTGCGACGACACCACTCTCGGCTGGTTCATCCTGCTTGAGTACAGCTGCGGAGAGCAGCGGCAGCGACGTCGTACAAGTGCCTACAGCATATAGATATTATTCCTGGTTTACATTCACAATGCTTGCTGGGTATAACTAGTCTGGTGTTCTTTTTTCTGACGTTTGAGGGTGAAGAAGGCTAGTACCGGATAAAGATTAAAAACTGTGTTAAAGGTTTTTCCAAGCTGTCATTGCAGTGAGCTAGTTAAATAAGTCCCTCACAATAAAAGAGAAAGAATAACCAGTGAAGCAATCTGGTCAAGCTGGCATGTTTTGGTGTCTTGCAAGGCAGTGACTTACTGTATGCATTTGGACTCCTGGTTACTTTAAATCATAGGGCTTAACAAGTCTGATCTAACTGGGTAGGGTGAAGATTGGATGTGATAAGGCTTGGACTGGCACTATAATATCCTGTATGCAGGTGCTATTTGGTCAATTGGCCTTTTCTAAATGTGTAAGTCCCTTATAGTGTGACCAGTGAAACACCCGTGAAACTAGCACGCAAGTGTTATACCAATCCCTTGTATTAGGGAGTCTCTTATCGCTGAATACTGCAAACACCGTAGGTCAGGAGGCCTACATTATAAACTGTTTCAATCAAAGTTTTAAGGTGGATCTCCTTGTATATTGTATTGGTTCCTGCAGGACAGCAAGGCTGAATAAAAAGTCCCTATCTGGTGTAAAGGTGTTGCCAGATCCCAAATGGACTGCATATCTTTCTTTCCACAGTTGGACACTGCTGAATGAAGTACAGAGTTAACATAAAAGCGGAAATTTGAAGCTAACTATCTTAATACCTTTAATGCTGTGTTCTACTAATTTCATATATGTGTAATACAGTGTGGCTCTAAAGTGTTGTAAAGCACTGTAAGGCTCGGGTAGCTATTGATAAAACAAAGGCAATCCTGCATATAGAGTTTGAAGCTACAAGGTCAGACAGAGAGCCTCAGGTTATGTCAGGGTATGCTATAGAATTCTGTATATGATGTGGTCGCAGGTTAAGAATATCGTTGTATAACATAAAATCCACTATTTTGTGTTAGCTAAGCTATTTTTTGCTCTATTACACCTGTGTTATTGTTTTATACTAGTTGGTTAAAAAAGAGGAAAAGGGTATGTGATTACATTGCATTGCATTTTTACTTTTCTTTTTGGTGTTTAATTCTTTTTTTTTTTCTTTTTCTTTCTATATATAGCACTGCTTAAATCTAATAGAGATAAACACGTAGTGGTTTAGGTCACTTCTAAAATGTCAACTAAAGGTAGAGACTAAATTGCACCGTACATCTTAACCTTTTAACGCCGTTATGCCGTTCTATTCCGTCATATTTACACTGGGCTTTAAAGCCGTTATGACGGAATAGAACGTCATATCAAACGGCTGTCCTGAAGCCTTCTGCGCTTCAAGGACTTGATCGCGGTCTGGAGGGCGTTCCTAGGGTTGTAGGGACGCCCCCCAGATGCGATCCAATAATTGAAATCTCGCGATCGTATGCACGATCGCGTAGTTTCAATTTGTCTACATCGGAACAGGTGTTCCGATGTAGACACTTTAACCCTGTCACGAAAGGGTTAAACTTCACGTCAACTTGTTTATATTTACTGAAAATACATTTTTGGTTCATTTGCAGACACGAATAGATATTGAGAAATTATAGGTTTATTTATAATTTAGTTTCACAAGCACTTCACAGGATTTGACTAGTCCTTTTGTACACACTGTTAGAGTCAAATCCCCAGGTATGGCTCCCAAAAAAGATAAAAAGAGTAAAATAGGCACTGTACTGCAAGAGAGTATTAGTGAAGAAAATCTTAACACAAAGATGGATACAGATTCACAATCCCTAGTTAAGGCTATTTATGATGCAATGACTCCTCAGTTTGATCAGATTCGTCAGGATGTCTTATCACTTACTAATGAGATACATGTATTTAATAATAGAATTGAAGCAGTTTGTTACGGTACCAACAGTGTACCAAGGGTTAACCCCAGATGAACAATGTCCTGCATAGGGAATCAGCAATTCACAAACCAGCCAGTTTTCAGGTTTAAACAGAATATCTGCTTTATTTGAAGGCAGCACACAGATTTATACACCCTGGCTTCAGGTTACAAAGGGCATTGGTTTAACAGTAAAGCAAACATATGAACAATGCATCAAACAATTGTCTATTCACAGGTAAAACAGATTAACATATTAAGTTAATTAACTAGGGAAGAACGTTTACTCAGACAATCTGATGTTGGGCAGTCTAGTTAACATAATCACACAAGGACACAATCAGTTTACCCAGACAGACTCCTGAGACACAATCAGATCTTAAACATACATAGAATACATCTTATTACAGAATATAGGAACAGTTCTTATTAGCTATAAAGTCTTTTATGCCCACTTGGCTTATAGAGTCACAATTGCTCCCACAAGGGGCACTCACACCCTGTACCCATCCTGTATTTATGGATACAGGGTGACATAGACATAAGACAGAGGTATGAAAGTACATGGGGTGTCCAGCATATAAAATTCCATATTTCCATGCAGTCTCTGGGTATCCTTAAGCCCATGTACCTCCAGCCCAAAGAATGTTCCATAACAGGCCCTCCAATGTACAGTGGCGAGATTGGTTTTGTCACACAGTTGAGTTACGTATCTCAGACATTGAAGATAGAATGAATACAACAGAACAGGATACAAGTGTATACAGGGCATCACTTAAAAAGTTACAAGATAGGGTAGATGATCTTGAGGCTAGATCGAGGAGGAACAACCTCAGAGACAGAGAAACTACCAGTATTATTAGAAATGCCCGGGCCCAAACGTCAGCTTGTAGTCAAAAGAGTACACTGGATAGGTCAGGAAAGATTTAGATCAGACGGGTAAAAGATAGAGCGGCCTGTAATCGCCAAAATGCTCAATTTTCAAGATAAAGTCGAATTACTAAATGCATACCGCAAAAATAAAGAGGTCCTGTTGGAGGGTGGTAAACTACTCCTGTTCCAGGATTATTCGGCCGAAACTATGAATCGGCGAAAGGGTATGGCTTCATTATGCACTCGCATTATCCAGAAGGGGTATGAAGCTTTCTTATTATACCCAGCTAGAATTAAGGTGCTTAAAGAGAATTCCTCGATAATACTAAGTACCCAACAGGAAGCAATCAAATTTTTAGATGAAGGAAAATAGGTTAGAGGTCTTCTGTAGAATAACTTAAAGATTAAGGCTCGATAATGGAATGTTTATATGTTTCTTTGTTTTTTAAAGTTTCTAAGTTCTCTTTTTTTTTTTCTCTCGCTGTCCTTTCTCGCTTGGTTTGCCTACCCCATTTGTCTGCCCATTGGTGGTATATATCTATCTCTCGGTCAACCGAATAAACCTACCAGTCTTCTTTTTTCGTATGACAGATAAAGTAAATATAGAGTTAATATCAATGAATGTCAGAGGCATTACGTCGCCAATTAAAAGGAAAATGATTGTTAAAAATCTTAAGAAATTTAGATGTAATATAGCATTCTTGCAGGAAACATATATAGTACAAAATGAAGCAAATAAACTTAGAACAGGTTGGGTGGGGAAGTGATCGCGTCAGCAGGGATTGCTAGAAAACGAGGCGTAGCTATTTTGCTTCACAAAGATTTAGAGTATAAGATCACCCATACGGAGATAGATGCGGATGGCAGCTATATAAATTTACAGATGGATATAAGAGGTCAAACCTATATATTCTGTAACGTTTATGGCCCTAATAATAACATACATGAATTTTGGGATAAAGTGCAGGCAAAATTAGCACAGTTTATTGAAAGTAAACTGATAGTTGCAGGTGACTTTAACTTGATATCGCAATATCCACTGGATAGATGGCCCTGCAAAGGAAAATGAGGCTGTAAAGATAAACAGGATATAACATTTTTTAGAAAGTTTAGGAACGCCCTTAATTTAAAAGACATCTGGCGCATTAAAAATCCGGAGTTGAAAGGATATACCTGTAAATCTAATACCTTTAAAACTCTCTCTCGCATAGATTATATCCTTGTCAATGAAAGACTAATGGCATCTGCTGAAGCAGAGATTCGGGATATTATTATCTCAGATCATGCCCCAATTTCGCTGATGCTACCAGTTGCCTTGCATCAGAAAAAGAGCCCAGTATACTCTTTCCCTAAGTTTCTATATTCAAATAGTGGATTCAGAAATTGGCTAACTGATTCTTGGAGGAAGTTTGTCCATTATAATGCACAGTCAGTCTCGGGCCCGGAGACTTATTGGGAGGCGGCAAAGGCGGTTTTACGAGGGGAAATAAAAGCTTACCTCCATAAATTATGGAAAAAAAGCCATAAATGTGATTTGCAGTTAGCCAGTCAGCTGTCCCACGCCTATAATGTATACATTCAAGAGGCTTCCCTAATCAATTGGCAGAGATATGTTTCGGCTAAAAAAAGAGAGAGATATTTTTCTCCAACAAAAAGCGGCAAGTGAAATCAAAAGGATCAATGCACGGATGTATAAGTATGGTGGCAAGATTGGGAGAAATCTAGCCAAATTGGTTAAACAAAGTCGCGGTTCTAACTATATTGTGGCAATCTCTAATGATAGAAGAGTTACCGACGCTTCCGAAATCAGAGCAGAATTTTTGGAATATTACAAACAGATTTTTCTCCCTAGAGAAAGTAATGTAAATAATAAAAAAGCCTTTTGGAACACGTATAAGGTACCTTGCTTAGATAGAGAAACCGCTAAGGTTATGAGTAATTCAATCTCAAAAGAGGAAGTTATACAGGCCATAAAAGAGTGCAGCCTGGGCAAAGCAGCAGGCCCTGATACATTGCCGGCAGAGTTTTATAAAATCCTGTCAGAGCAGATTATAGGCCCTTTGCAGGACCTGTTCAACGCTTATTATGAGCAAGGGCACCCAATATCGGTGAATTTTAGTGCC
This sequence comes from Bombina bombina, assembly GCF_027579735.1. NCBI lineage: Eukaryota > Metazoa > Chordata > Amphibia > Anura > Bombinatoridae > Bombina > Bombina bombina. The sequence continues at coordinate 39,281,971 of NC_069503.1, forward strand.
TCATTAATTGTACTGGTTCCGAAAAAGGGTAAGAATGTTGAAAAACTTGATTCGTATCGCCAGTCTCATTGCTAAATACGGACTACAAGCTTTTAACAAGTATTTTTGCGGCCAGATTACAGAAAGTCCTTGTTAACTTGATCCACGTAGATCAAACCGGCTTTTTAAACGGTAGATCTTCCTTTATGAACCTACGGAAATGCCTATTGACAGTTGAATATATTAATACTAAAAAGAAGCTTAATAAACTTGATATGGAGGATAAAGCTATTATTGCATTGGATGCTGAAAAGGCCTTTGATGCCATTAGCTGGGAACATCTAGCCTTCACCTTAGATCAATTTGGCTTTAAAGGTCCCTTCTTATCTTTTATACAGGCGCTTTATGATAAACCTAGATTGGCGTTAGTTAACGGGGAACGTACAGAATATTTTCAATTATTTTGAGGAACCCGTCAAGGCTGCCCATTATCTCCTCTTTTGTTCAATCTGAGTATTGAACCGTTAGCTATCGCTCTCCGGAGTTCTATTAGGGGGATAAAAGTGGGCGACATGAATACTCAAATATCCTTATATGCGGACAACCTTTTAGTATTCCTTTCTAACACCCGGCAGGAGGTACCAGTGCTTCTGCACTTGCTTGGAATTTTTGGATCTTTCTCGGGATACACAATAAACTCAAAAAAAATCGGAAATGTTATGGCTAAATCGGACTTGTGACTCTCATGTTGCAATACCGTTTCAGGAAGTCAAACATATTAGGTATCTGCATATCAGCATGCCCGGAGCACTGGTACAGGGCAAATTTCTCTGAGGTCATTAATAAGATCATGGAGGATATGAGAAAATGGTCCTTTTTTCCCTTATCATTGGCTGCTAAAATTAACTTAATCAAAATGATTGCTCTACCTAAACTGTTATACGTGATGCAGAACATTCCTCTTTTTCTACATAAATCTGATTTAAAACAGCTTAATGCTGCTTTTGTGCGGTTTCTATGGGATAAAACTAAAGCAAAACTATCTTTAAAAAGGCTGTACCAGCCTAAAGAACAGGCTGGCCTGAGTTTTCCTTCGATTCAAAAGTATAATTTAGCATGTCTCATAAAAATAGTCCCGGACTGGTTAACGGAGAAATGGTTCTTGACATTTAGGGATATGGAAAAAGATATGTTCAAACCCTATTCGTTAAAAGCATTAGTTCACATCAATCAGAAAGAATGGCCTTTAGAGCTTAAAATAATGAACACCTTCAAAAATCCCATAATTGCTTGGCACAAGTTATGCCATGCCTTGAATATTAATTTTCAATGTTCTAAACATCTCCCTATACAAAATAATCCGAGATTTCCGGCAGGTTATGAAACGGATGTTTTCAGAAGGTGGAAAGCACAAGGACTTGAATCATTCATGCAGTGTATAGATTTGGATAACTGTGTTATATATACATTCAGTGCACTGAAAGAAAAATTTAACCTTCCAAATTGTGATCTATTTGGATTTTTTCAAGTTAGGCATTTTCTGAATACACTACAGTTACAAGACTTTAATCGAAACTGGGAGAGAGTATACATGGGCTTAAACTGGTTTCAAAAGGGTAAGGTTGCCATATCACAATGGTATAATCTTTTGTTGCTTAAAGAAGGACAAGTTGCTATGCAACGTCTGCAAGAAAAATGGGCTCTGGATATCCCTGCCATAGAGCTCAAGACAATTGAAAAGAGTATAGCAAGGGCGTGGGCAGCGACGCCACAATTATCTTGGCGCAAATCTCATATTAAACTAATAAATAGAGTTTATATTATGCCGGAGGATGTCGGGAGATGGAATAGAGCCCAGACCTTTTCTTGTCCACGTTGTAGTAGGCATAATGCCAACCTGATGCATTATATATGGGACTGTCCAAAAGTAAATCAATTCTGGAGTAAAGTATCGTTTTGGCTTTCCCGGATATTAAAGTATGAAGTAGCTTTGAATAAGGTTGAGATTATCTTTCTGAAAAGATACAGGGATTATGAGGAGAATATTATCTTTATCAATTTTGTAATACTTTGTGCAAGAAATGTTATATTTTCCTCGTGTAAGTCAAATAAACAACCTTCCATTAATAGGCTGCTTAACCAAGTAGAGGCTAAAATGATCTTGGAACAATTTGAAATCATCATCAGAAAGTGAAATTGACAACTTTTTTAGAAAATGGAGTGATTATATATTCTCAAATACTATAGAGATATAAATAAGACTTATCTCCCCCTTTAAAAATTCTAGTTGGATTCAAAATGCTCTATTAAGGGGTGTAATTAGTAGTGAGATTTTTGTATAAAAACTCCTAATTATTGACCGATGGGGCAGACAGTGGGGTTTGGTTTCCCTTTTTTTTTTTTTCTTTCTTTCTCTCTCTTCTATCTTTTTCTCTTTTTCGGTTTTCTCTTGCCTTTGTGGCCTTTTTGTGTCCGTTTTATAATTATAAAATCCCTCCAACAAGTGAACAATTTGTTTTCGGCCTTAAATCTGAACCAAATCAATGTAGGTCATACAGATAGGAAAATGTGCTATAGGATAGCTCAAGGCCCGATCTAGAGGTTCTTATTTGGCTCAAGACACGTCTTAATGAATTGTAATTCTCGGGTATATGGCTTATGTGACCAGGGTTATAGATGCTGTAACTATATTCAATTAAGGCTCAATGTACTGTCTACAATATAGATATATGCGTTAGTTAAATGTTTAAGGCCGAAGATTGTTGCTTTTATATGGATTAAGTTAGATCATGTTGTAATACAATGTTTGGAATTATTTACCCTGCGAGGTGCAACGATGTAGCAATAATGGTCAAATGTTGTTTTGTACCCTGTTGGATAATAAATAAATTTATATAAAAAAAAAAAACCTTCACTAGCACAGAGAGCAGCACAGTGTGTATTAACCCTTCACTAGCACAGAGAGCTGCACAGTGTGTATTAACCCTTCACTAGCACAGAGAGCAGCAGAGTGTATTGACGCCTCCATTAGCACAGAGAGCAGCACAGAGTGTATTAACCCCTTTATTAGCACAGAGAGCAGCAGTGTGCATTAACCCCTTCACTAGCACAGAGAGCAGCACAGTGTGTATTAACCCTTCACTAGCACAGAGAGCAGCACAGTGTGTATTAACCCCTTAACTAGCACAGAGAGCAGCACAGTGTGTATTAACCCCTTAACTAGCACAGAGAGCAGCACAGTGTGTATTAACCCTTCACTAGCACAGAGCAGCACAGTGTATTAACCCCTTCACTAGCACAGAGAGCAGCACAGTGTGTATTAACCCCCTCACTAGCACAGAGAGCAGCACAGTGTGTATTAACCCCCTCACTAGCACAGAGAGCAGCACAGTGTGTATTAACCCCTTCACTAGCACAGAGAGCAGCACAGTGTGTATTAACCCATCACTAGCACAGAGAGCAGCACAGTGTGTATTAACCCTTCACTAGCACAGAGAGCAGCACATTGTGTATTAACCCTTCACTAGCACAGAGAGCAGCACAGTGTGTATTAACCCTTCACTAGCACAGAGAGCAGCACATTGTGTATTAACCCTTCACTATAACAGAAAACTGCACAGTGTGTATTAACCCTTTACTAGCACAGAGAACAGCACAGTGTGTATTAACCCTTCACTAGCATAGAGAGCAGCACAATGTGTATTAACCCTTCACTAACACAAAGAGTTGAACAGCACTTAGTATCCCATTACCTGGCACAAGCAGATGAATAAGATGCATTAAAAGAACAACATTTATAACAATTATAAACTTTTTAAGAAGACTATAAAGTGACTAAAACGTTTATCACACAATACACACAGCCCTAACTCACCCAGCAAGAAGGTCTAGCTGCAAACTGTCTGGAGCTCCACTCTAGACAGGAAACATGTGACCTCCACTCAAAGTTTTTTTTTTTCTTTGCTTTTTTTTAAAAAAAAAAATCAACTTTAATGTAATAAAGAACCTATAGACAATCATTCTGAAAATGAAACATTTTGCCAAAGTAGTCTAGCTGCAGACTGGAGCTCCACTCTAGACAGGAAACATGTGACCTCCACTGACTCTAGACAGGAAACATGTGACCTACACTCAAAGCTTTTTTTTTTTTAATCAACTTTAATGTAACAAACAACCTATAGACAATCATTCTTAAAAAAACATTTTGCAGCTTTCTTACTCTTAATGTGCACTCACAGTGGTTTATGCTGATTGTCATTTATAAAGGTAACCACTGTGAGTGCACATTAAGAAGAACAAGAAAGCTTCAAAATGTTTCGTTTTCAGAATGATTGTCTATATGTTGTTTGTTACATTAAAGTTGATTTAAAAAAAAAAAAAAAAAAAGCTTTGCGTGGAGGTCACATGTTTCCTGTCTAGAGTGGAGCTCCAGTCTGCAGCTAGACCCTTCTTGCTGGGTGAGTGAGTCAGGCTGTGTATTGTGTGATAAATGTGTTAGTCAATTTCTGTTCTTCTTAAATAGTTTATAATTGTTATAAATGTTATTGTTCTGTTACTGCATGTTATTCATCTGCTTGTGCCAGGCAATGGGGAAGTAAGTGCTGTTTAACTTACTGTGTGCTGCTCTCTGTGCTAGTGAAGGGTTAATACCCACTACAGATTTCTGTGCTAGTAAAGGGGTTAATACATACTGTGCTAGTGAAGGGTTAATACTTACTGTGCTAGTGAAGGGTTAATACTTACTGTGCTAGTGAAGGGTTAATACATACTGTGCTAGTGAAGGGTTAATACATACTGTGCTAGTGAAGGGTTAATACACACTACAGATTTCTGTGCTAGCAAAGGGGTTAATACATACTGTGCTAGTGAAGGGTTAATACACACTACAGATTTCTGTGCTAGTAAAGGGTTAATACATACTGTGCTAGTGAAGGGTTAATACACACTACAGATTTCTGTGCTAGTAAAGGGGTTAATACACACCGTGCAGCTCTCTGTGCTGGTGAAGGGTTAATAAACACTGTGTTTCTGTGCTGGTGAAGGCTTAATACACACTGTGCAGCTCTCTGTGCTGGTGAAGGGTTAATAAACACTGTGTTACTCTCTGTGCTAGTGAAGGGTTAATACACACTGTGCTGCTCTCTGTGCTAGTGAAGGGTTAATACACAGTGTGCTGCTCTCTGTGCTAGTGAAGGGTTAATACACAGTGTGCTGCTCTCTGTGCTAGTGAAGGGTTAATACACACTGTGCAGCTCTCTGTGCTAGTGAAGGGTTAATACACACTGTGCTGCTCTCTGTGCTAGTGAAGGGTTAATACACACTGTGCTGCTCTTTGTGTTAGTGAAGGGTTAATACACACTGTGCAGCTCTCTGTGCTAGTGAAGGGTTAACACACACTGTGCTACTCTCTGTGCTAGTGAAGGGTTAATACACACTGTGCTGCTCTCTGTGCTAGTGAAGGATTAATACACACTGTGCTGCTCTCTGTGCTAGTGAAGGGTTAATACTCACTGTGCTGCTCTCTGTGCTAGTGAAGGGTTAATACTCACTGTGCTGCTCTCTGTGCTAGTGAAGGGTTAATACACACTGTGCTGCTCTCTGTGCTAGTGAAGGATTAATACACACTGTGCTGCTCTCTGTGCTAGTGAAGGGTTAATACACACTGTGCTGCTCTCTGTGCTAGTGAAGGATTAATACACACTGTGCTGCTCTCTGTACCAGTGAAGGGTTAGTACACACTGTGCTGCTCTCTGTGCTAGTGAAGGGTTAATACACACTGTGCTGCTCTCTGTGCCAGTGAAGGGTTAATACACACTGTGCTGCTCTCTGTGCTAGTGAAGGGGTTAATACACACTGTGCTGCTCTCTGTGCTAGTGAAGGGTTAATACACACTGTTCTGCTCTCTGTGCTAGTGAAGGGTTAACACACACTGTGCTGCTCTCTGTGCTAGTGAAGGGTTAATACACACTGTGCTGCTCTCTGTGCTAGTGAAGGGTTAATACACACTGTGCTACTCTCTGTGCTAGTGAAGGGTTAATACACACTGTGCTGCTCTCTGTGCTAGTAAAGGGTTAATACACACTGTGCTGCTCTCTGTGCCAGTAAAGGGTTAATACACACTGTGCTGCTCTCTGTGCCAGTGAAGGGTTAATACACACTGTGCTGCTCTCTGTGCCAGTGAAGGGTTAATACACACTGTGCTGCTCTCTGTGCTAGTAAAGGGTTAATACACACTGTGCTGCTCTCTGTGCCAGTAAAGGGTTAATACACACTGTGCTGCTCTCTGTGCTAGTGAAGGGTTAATACACACTGTGCTACTCTCTGTGCTAGTGAAGGGTTAATACACACTGTGCTGCTCTCTGTGCTAGTAAAGGGTTAATACACACTGTGCTGCTCTCTGTGCCAGTGAAGGGTTAATACACACTGTGCTGCTCTCTGTGCCAGTGAAGGGTTAATACACACTGTGCTGCTCTCTGTGCTAGTGAAGGGTTAATACACACTGTGCTGCTCTCTGTGCCAGTGAAGGGTTAATACACACTGTGCTGCTCTCTGTGCCAGTGAAGGGTTAATACACACTGTGCTGCTCTCTGTGCTAGTGAAGGGTTAATACACACTGTGCTGCTCTCTGTGCTAGTAAAGGGTTAATACACACTGTGCTACTCTCTGTGCTAGTGAAGGGTTAATACACACTGTGCTACTCTCTGTGCTAGTGAAGGGTTAATACACACTGTGTTACTCTCTGTGCTAGTGAAAGGTTAATATATACTGTGCAGCTCTCTGTGCCAGTGAAGGGTTAATACACACTGTGCTGCTCTCTGTTCTAGTGAAGGGTTAATACACACTGTGCAGCTCTCTGTGCCAGTGAAGGGTTAATACACACTGTGCTACTCTCTGTGCCAGTGAAGGGTTAATACACACTGTGCTACTCTCTGTGCTAGTGAAGGGTTAATACACACTGTGCTACTCTCTGTGCTAGTGAACGGTTAATACACACTGTGCAGCTCTCTGTGCCAGTGAAGGGTTAATACACACTGTGCTGCTCTCTGTGCTAGTGAAGGGTTAATACACACTGTGCAGCCCTCTGTGCCAGTGAAGGGTTAATACACACTGTGTTGCTCTCTGTGCCAGTGAAGGGTTAATACACACTGTTCTGCACTCTGTGCCAGTAAAGGGTTAATACACACAGAAGCACAACTGTAGCACAAGTTATGTTTATGAGTTAGTCATTTACAGCAGCTACACACAGGGCAGGGGAATAAGATAAAACGTTATATAAATCAGTATTAGACACTGAGTATCATGTAATGTGTATAATGTGCAGCTCACGCGTCATCACACAGGTGTAGTTTATTCATTTGTAAAGCAGACAACAGCTAAAGTGTTATATTATAAATAAATATATGTGTAGATATGAATGTATGGGAATGATTAGCTGTATTATAGTCAGATTTGCCAGTGATGGACCCTAACTCACAGGGGCCGCAGGTCAGTATTTAGGTTATTTATGGGCTGCGTATACATTTTGTCTGTTAACATTTTAAAGCCGTTATGACGGAATAGAACGTCATAGCTAACGGCTGTCCTGAAGCCTTCTGTGCTTTCAGGATTTGATCGTGGTCTGGAGGGCGTTCCTAGGGTTGTAGGGACGCCCCCCAGACGCGATCCAATAATTGAAATCTCGCGATCATGTGCACTATTGCGTGGTTTCAATTTGTCTACATTGGAACAGTTGTTCCGATGTAGGCACTTTAGCCCTGACACGAAAGGGTTAAACACACAAATCATATTTACCACAACTGTCCAGTTGCACAGCGCAATTTCTATGGCTCTTGTTTGCCGAACTACCAGAAGCCACCAAAGCGCACATTATCAGTCCTGCTTTATTTTGGGGCGCGTGGTAACTAGCGCAGAGATCTTGAAAGGATATAGAACAATTTATTTTCATGAGACTTGTGTGTGGTGTTGCTTTAATCTAACACAAAGGCCTAGTGAATACACTTTCCCAACAGATTAACACTTAGTTCTCCAATGACCAAACCCACCCGCCCACATAGTTTGCCTTATTTGAAGAAGCCAATTGGAACTTGTTACTGAGTAGACAAAGTGTTGTCACTGCTATTTTGTTAGCAACACTTGTATAGTTTAAAGGTACAGTCTAGTCCAAAATAAACTTTCATGATTCAGATAGAGAATGTAATTTTAAACAATTTTCCAATTTTTTTTTTATCACCAATTTTGCTTTGTTCTCTTGGTATTCTTAGTTGAAAGCTAAACCTAGGAGGTTCATATGCTAATTTCTAAGCCCTTGAAGTCCACCTCTTCTCTCAGGGCATTTTAACAGTTTTTCACCACTAGAATGTGTTAGTTCAAGTGTGTCATATAGATAACACTGTGCTCATGCACGTGAAGTTCCAGTGAGCCAGTTTTTATTGGCTAAAATGCAAGTCTGTCAAAAAAACTGAAATAAGGGGGCAGTTTGCAGAGGCTTAGATACAAGATAATCACTGAGGTAAAAAGTGTATTTATATAACTGTGTTAGTTATGCTAAACTAGAGTATGGGTAATAAAGGGATTATCTATCTTTTTAAACAATAAAAATTCTGGTGTAGATTGTCCCTTTAACATGATCTTATCACTCCTGCTCAGACTTACTAGGGGCAGATATGTAGCAGGGTCAGGTTTATGAAGCCTGTAGTGTGCACTTACAGTGCTAATGATTGGAAAACCCACAATTTTCAGAGTTTAACCCTCTAACGACCAAGGACGTGCCAGGCATGTCCTACAAAAAAAATTGTCGTTAACAACCAAGGACGTGCCTGGCAAATCCTCTGGGGTTTCAAGCACTGGAAGCAATTGTGATGGCTCTCAGGGTATTGCAGTAATGCATTGATATTGAGGCATCACTGCAATACCCTTTTTTACCCATCAATGAAGAGAGAGCCACTCTATAGCCCTCTCTGCATCAGCCAGCGATGATGCCAATCATTGGTGGGTGGCAGCCATAGCAAGTAGGTAGGTCGGCGGCCCATCGCTAGTCAGTTCCGGATCCTGTGTCCCTCGAGTGCGTGCAATTGTGCGGGAGCGTGCGCCATCTTCATTCAGTATAATATATGAGAAGGATGGAGAGGGAGGGGAGGAATAAATGTTGGGAAAGGGATCTGGGAGGGTGGGGGGAATTGAGGGGGCAGCTACACTACAGATTTTTTTTATATAAAAAAATGCATATTTTCAGCAAACTGGGTACTGGCAGACAGCAGTCAGTACCAAAGATGACGACATATAGGTAGAGGGGTAGGGTTAGAGAGCTGATGGGGAGGGTGTCAGGGAGGTTAGCGGCTAAGTGGGATCCAACACTGCAGATAAATCATTTTTTTTTAAAAATGCCTTATTTTAGTACTGGTAGATTTTCTGCCAGTACTTAAGTTAGCAGTGAGAGGGGTCAGGGAGGGATCAGGGGGTGGGATGTGTCAGGTGGGAGGCTGATCTCTACACTAAAGCTAAAATTAACCCGACAAGCCCCCTACAAGCTAGCTAATTAACACCATTCACTGCGGGGCATAATACAAGTGTGGTGAGCAGCGACATTTTGCGGCCTTCTAATTACAAAAAAAGTCATGCCAAAGTCATAAATGTCAGCTATTTCTGAACAAAGGAGATCCCAGAAAAGCATTTAAAACCATTTGTGTTATAATTGCACAAGCTGTTTGTAAATAAAGTCAGTGAAAATCCTAAAGTTTGTGAAAAAGTTAGTAAAAAGTTAATGTTTTTTTTTTATTTGATCACATTTGCCGGTGAAATTGTGTCATGAAATATACCAAAATGGGCCTAGATCAATACTTTGGGTTGTCTACTAAAAACAATTATATACACATGTGAAGGGTTATTCAGGGATTCCGGACAGATATCAGTGTTCCAATGTAACTATCCCTAATTTTGGAGAAAAAAAAAGGGTTTGGAAATAGCAAAGTGCTACTTGTACTTATTGCCCTATAGCTTTCAAAAAAAGCACAGAACATGTAAACATTGGGTATTTCTAAACTCAGGACAACATTTAGAAACTATTTAGCATGGGTGTGTTTTGGTGGTTGTAGATGTGTAAGATTTTGGGAGGTCAAAGTTAGTAAAAGTGTGGTATTTTTTCATTATATTATAATTTTTTTATAGTAAATTATAAGATATGATGAAAATAATGGTATCTTTAGAAAGTCCATTTAATGACGAGAAAAAGGGTGTATAATATGTGTGGGTACAGTAAATGAGTAAGAGGAAAGTTACAGCTAAACACAAACACTGCAGAAATGTAAAAATAGCCCTGGTCCCTAATGGTAAGAACATTGAAAAATGGTTTGGTTGCTAATGGGTTAAAGTAAAGTTAAAATTAAACATTTATGATTCAGATAGGACATGCAATTTTTAGCAACTTTTAAATTTACTTTTATCATCAAATCTGTTTTGTTCTTTTGGTATTCTTTGTTGAAAGCTAAACCTAGATAGGCTCATATGCTAATTTCTTGCCTCTTTATCTTTTATCTATTAGTGCATTTTTATAGCTTTTTACAGCAAGACACTGCTAGTTCATGTGTGCTATTTAGATAACGTGCTCACTCCTGTGGAGTATTTTGAGTCAGCACTGGCTGGGTAAAATACAAGTCTGTCAAAAGATCTGAGATAGGGGGGCAGTCTGCAGTGGCTTAGATACAAGGTAATCACAGAGGTAAAAAGTATATTAATATAATCGTGTTGGTTATGCAAAACTGGGGAATTGGTAATAAAGGGATTATCTATCCTTTAAAATATAACAATTCTGGAGTAGACTGTCCCTTTAAGCACAGATTTAAGTGCTTTTTCTATATGGTTACAACAGATCATACTTTGGCTGTGTTTTCATTGCGGTGGTAAAGTTTGGAAACTGCTGGTGTCATAAAAATTCTCCATAGACTTTAATGGCGATAAATGTTTTTATCACTTAGTTTTCACAATTTACCACATCAATGGAATTTAGGTCTTTGTATTTTACAGCTGACAAAGCCCTTTATGACAATAACATTAGTTTGTATAAATGTATATACAGGGGCAGACTGAGACCAAACAGGGCCTCTGGGCAAAAAGTGTGACAGGTCCCCCCCACCCCTTTTTTGCTCCACCTACCTACCTCATATGCCCCTCCCCCACCATGTTTTTAATTGTCATATAAAGAGAGACAAGCCTGCTTTTTAACAAAAAATACAAAGAGAATGAAGAACAATTCAATTCCAGTGAGCACAAAGATTAGAGCTGTCATTCCCTGCAGATTTACATCCTGAGCTCCCCAGCAGCACAGAAACCCTATAGATGAGCATTCAAATAAATGTGTTATTCACCCTAATTTCACATAGATGATCCCAAAAAGAAAAATACATAGAAAATCCACCTGTGAGAGCCCATGTCCCTGGTCTAGGGAATAATTAGATCCATACAATTGAGAAATCACTGGTCTGTACGTTTTAGTTTCCGTCACTGCTATAATAAATATATAATATATTTTATATGTAATCTGCTTTAGTTAACCCAGGTGTAGCGCCTACTGAGTAGTGTTAAGTGTACCTAGTGATGCACTGAAGTATAAGCGGCTGGTGTCGTATCATTAAAGGGACCTGAAACACAAACATTTTTCATTCATGATTTAGGTAGAAGATACTACACACTACTGGTTTCTAACTGAACACATGGGGTGAGCCAATGACAATCGGGGTGTGTATATAAAATAACGAGTATTGCATTGAGCATTTATAAGGTGACAACTGACAAGCTTTCAGAAGAATGTCTTCCTTTTTCAAGTCTGAAGCAATATGGACCAATTTGATGGAATTTATAGATTATATCTTAAAACACAGGCCAAAAAGACAGAAAGTGTTACAGAGAACTGAATGCAGGGGAGGAGGTGGTGTCGTAAAAATTATGATGGGGTTTAGGAGACAGGCAGTAAAAGATAACAGGCAGGGAAAATATATAGTTATACACAAAGCATATACTGGCAAAGTTATATATCAACATAGAATAAATATGAATAAATATGGGAAATTAGGTATACAGGGGAATATAAGATAGAGAAAGGAAAGAAAGAAAAAAAAAAAGAGGGAATAATAATAATGACAAAAGTGTGGACATAGGCTTACCTGCGTACCTATGCATAGAGAGTGTGGTATACATGATACATTGCACTGCATGTGAAGTGGGATGTTATATTGGAAAAACAAGCCAAATACTGCACCTTCGGGTGAACTTACACAGACACTCAATCAAAAACCACTGTGAAACAAAATACTGTACCCCTGTTGGTCACCATTTCACCCAACCTGACCACTCCATCCAAAACCTCAAAATCAAGATTCTCAGAGGCAACTTCAAAAACACCATGGAAAGAAAAACCTTTGAAATAATGCATTCAACTTGCTAAATTCTGGACTAAATGTGGACTCTGGTTTCTTAACCCATTATCAAAATTTTTTGTAATGTACTTTCATATAATGTAGTCAATTACATTGTATATTCCACACTCTCTATGTATAGGTACGCAGGTAAGCCTGTGTCCACACAGTTTTCATTTTTTTGACTGTTATTTTTGGTAAAATTATTGTGTAGCATGTTTCAAATTTGATGCTAGCCTAGAGCTGATGTTTGAGTTCATTACTTGACTTATTGTTTTCCATACAATAATAGTTTTCTAGGACTATACTTTATTTGGATAATTGTTATAGAAAACTGTTAAATCGGATTCTGTTACACAGAATTAAATACAGAATAATACAGTATATTGATATTTAATATTTTAAGTAGGGATGCAGAAACATTTTGGCTGAAAATTATGTCGTTTTTTGCTTTTTTGTTTCATTTTTTTTTTTTTCGTAAAATTATTTTGTAGCATATTATTTTAAGATCTTTTTCCTTCTTCATATAGGGAGAGTCCACAGCTGCATTTCTTACTTGTGAGAAATAATAAACTTGGCCACCAGTAGAAGGCAAAGACACCCCAGCCAAAGGCTTAAATACCTCCCCCACTTCCCTCATCCCCCAGTCATTCTTTGCCTTTCGTCACAGGAGATTGGCAGAGAAGTGTCAGAAGATTTTGGAGTAATTCCTAGGAAGGGTATCTACCCTTCGATATGGGACTGGAGTTTTAAGTAGTCTTGTCAGCCTCTCAGTGAGAGCATTGATGAAGGTTAGGGTCTGGAGATGCAGGTAGAGTCTATTCTGCAAAACCATCCAAAATGAGATTAACAGCTCTTTAGCAATCAGTGTTGACGAGTCTCACTGCCTGCTTTTTCTCACTCAAGTCAATGTCAGGAGCGACGCTACAAGACTGTCACACTTGAAAGGCTGTGTTTCTGTTCTACAGCATGGATTCCAGCAAGATCGTTTTGATTTTAACACACATGTATAAAAAGATGCTAGAAGACGGGGTGACTCCTTTATCTTTATGGAATCAAGGGTTAATATCTCCTGAGGGGGTTTATTAACCAGTATGGTTTAATCATATTTGTTTAATGTGATTCATGCTGCTTTATTTGTGAGATGTTTTTGGCTGTTATGGAACATACAGGTCGCTCTTTTACTGTGAAAGTTGCATAGTTTATATGCTTTGTGTGATTTCTTCCTAGGGCAGAGGCGGTCCTGCTTTACGCACCATGTGACCGGGTGTGATCACAGTTTCCATTTTCTATTCCTTACTGAGTGAGGAGCAAATATGCTCTACACTGTCTGGGTCATAGGAGGTGGTGAGTGCCCCAGCCATTGAGGGTATATGTGCCCTATAAAGGAGTAAAGAGTTATGGAGGATTCTGAGATTTTAGAGGGGGATTCCTCTACTATAGAATCTGATACCTGTGTATATTGTGCGGAGGCTCGGTTAGACCAGCCTTACTCAATTATGTTCCATATGCTGCAATAAGGTGTTTTCTTTATCCAATGTTGAGATGTTAGATGCCACTGAGCCTTCCACCTCTGAGAACACTTCGTCCCATGAGGTGTGTCCCCTTCATTCATCTGATTCTACATATGCAGCTTCCCCTCGCACCACTAATCCTCCACCTAGAGGGGGCCTTTTTCCACCAGACGTTACTGCACAGTTCTGTATGGTGCTGTCTGCGGCATTGTGCCCTTTACCTAGAAAACTACACGCAAACAAAGAGTTAATCCATGCACTCCTGCCCAGGGATCATCATGTAAAGTTTCGGGTGCATCCGATCAGTCATCTGGGGATGCGGGTCACTCTGAGGCTTCAGAGTATGGACCTTCTGAGTCGGAACCTGCTGATTCTCTTCCTCCGGCAGTGGAAGATCTCGCTTTTAGATTTAGAGTGACTCATCTGTGCGTTCTTCTAATGGAGGTTTTGAGATTTCTGGGGATGATCTCTTCAGGCTTTTCGATCTATTCAGGTCTTGGTTTGCTCTGACAGATATGATCTTTGAACTTCATCTTTTTTTTCTGCTTAAGGGAAAAATTTGATCTGGATTCTGTTTTCCACAGTTTTTACCATTTAATGAAAATCCTTTAATTTGTCTTATTCCACTGATAAAGCTCAGCATCAGAGACCTCCGCTACATCAGTTCAATCCAAGTGTGTTTGGAGACTGGCTCAGTCCTGAAATCATCCAGCCGAGCAAGCATCTCGCTGAACCTAGGTTGGCATGAGGGCTAGTTCCTGGTTCTATCCGGATTGTGTGTGGACTGAGTATAGCTCCTTCAGACACTTGACTCAGGGACATTTAGGATTCTTGGGTCCTAGAGACTTCAACTCTCAGCCACCCTGGGGCAGATTTCTTGTCTTTCTCTTGTCTTCACAGAAAGAGAGAAGGAAGCCTTTCTGGAGTGTGTGCGGGGTTGTACTCCTTTTAAAGTAATTGTCCCTATCTCTATTGCAGAAGGGGGTTTGGGAAACCAATCCTTTTTTTCATAGTCCCATAGAAGGTGGTAACTCCCATCCTAATTGGGATCTTTACTACGTAAAGCTAGTTCTAGCATCTCCTTGTTCCAAAGAGAGGCTATAGGTCATTTCACCCTGTGTTCTAGCTCGGGGTATGACCACTATTGATGAAGAATATCATTCCATTGCATTTATTCGCAGGGAACATTTTGGTTCCTCAGGTTGACGTTCTAGACAATGCACTTCCAGTTCATTGCTCCTTTGTTTGGTCTAGCTACCACGTCCAGATCTTTTCACAATCTAGGGATTCTTGGCAATACAAGTATCCAGATATTGTGTCAGTTTTCCTTTCTGGACAATTCTGGTTCAACCACCATCATCTTGTCTGTAAGAAGACCATTCGGGTGTTTTACCTGTCTTCCTCGATCCTCAGGGATTGAAGGAAACCTAGATCAGAGTTCTCTGGTATAAGGAACCAGGGTGGATCCCTGGGTACTATATGAACCTTCATAGACATAAGAACATTTTTTCTGACTAGGTGGTGGCAAGCATAGCTTCGCCATGTCGTTCCTTCCAGACCTCCTCCTGCCCATCACTGACTCTGGTTTGGTGGTGACTGTTTTTATGGTGTATATTATGGACTTCATTCTTTTTCCAGGTCTCATCTCTGACCGATGCTCTGTGAATGCTGAGACAGTAGAGCGGCATTGTTTTGAATCTGATTCAACAGTTTTTCTTGGACCTCCGGTCGAGAGTTCACTCTCTTTTAGGCTTGGTCCAGATCCCCTGTCCCAAGGGACATCCTTCTTAGGAGCATCCCGGGCGATGTTGACTATGGTCACTAGTCCATCAGGATGGAGGTGTGCCAGAAGGCCCAGGGCCTGTATGCTTAGGAGGAATGCTTCCTCATTATTACCTTATCTACCCAGAGTAATTTTTCCTTTGTTTTTCAGATAACTATGTTAACTATCCACACTCAGACTGTGGTCATTCGGGACAGATGTTATCTGCAGACATTCCCTGTTTGTGGATATGGTCTCTTCAACCGAGGGATTTCGGAAGTTGAAGTTGAAGGGGGACACCGGATAGAGATCTCATGGGGTCTCATCTCGATACAAGTACTCAGTTTGACCAAGGTGCAGGGATCCTCAGGCGGAGCTAATGGAGGCATTAGCAGTGTCTTGGAGGCTCAATTTAATTTTCCCTGTCCACCATTGCCACTCCTTCCTCGAGTGGTGGCTCAATCTAGCGGGGGCAGGTGTCAATGACACTGCTTGCTCCACCGCGGCTGCGAAGGTGTTTTCTGGTTTTAGTGGGGATTTCATTTTATCCTCCAGGAGGGTTCCTTGTTGCAAGGACCTGTGGGTACATGGCCTTTTCTTCAACATACCTGAGTCTTATTCAGAGAGGGTTTCCTAAGAGTGTTATGATACTCTCATTCTTGTAAGTCGTTTACGCGTCACACCTATCATAAGGTGTGGAGGACCTACTTATATCTGGAACAGGATTCAAGGTTGCCAAGCATTTTTCCTTTCTCCAGGTTGGTCTGAAGAAGGGCCTCTTAGCTAGTTCCTTGATGGGGGACAGTGTTGGCCCTGTCTGTTTTACTGCACAAGAGGCTCACTGAGTTTCCGGATGCATAGTCTTTGGTTAAGGCTCTGACTAGTATCAGGTTGGTGTTTAAACCTGATGCTCTTTCTGCAAGCTTAAATCTTGTCCTTAATGTTTTTAACATTATGTTGTATCTTGGAAGGTTAATTTATTTTGATTATTTCTCTGTGCACAGAGTCTCTGTGATTGCTGCCTTGCAATGCATCCCTCCTTATCTGGTGTTTCTTTCTGATAAGGTCGTTCAATGTCCTAGGTTAGGATTTCTTCCTAAGGTTGTGTCAGATCGCACCTTCATCAGGAAGAGATGGTTCCTTCCTTATGTTCTAATCTAAGGAATGTTTTCTGCATAATCTGGATGCAGTCATGTCTTGAAGTTCTTCTTCAGGCTACTAGGGAATTTACACAAACGTGTTATCTGTTTGTCATTTGTCCTGGGAAACGTAGGGGTCAGAGGGCCTCTTTGTCTACCTTGTCTTTTGTGTTTGAGGAGTTTTATCCGCTTAGCATGTGACACAGCGGGACATAGGCCTCCTCAAAGGATTACGGATCATTCTATGAGAGCAGCGGCTTCCTCTTGGGCCTTCAAAAATGAGGCCTCTATGGATCAGATTTGTAAGGTGGCTACCTGGTCTTCCTTACATACTTTTTCCAAATTTTCTAAATTTAAGGTTTTTGCTTCTGCTGAAGCAGCCTTCGGGAGAAAGGTTTTGCAGTCTGTGGTGCCCTCAGATTAGGAGCCTACTCTCCTTTTACCCTTCTATCCTCCTGTTAGCATTCAGTGTCCTCTGGAGCTTGGGTATTCTTTGCCACAAGCCCCAAGGCAGAATATACTGTGATGTGCGATCTCATTGGAGAAAATGTACCGTTTATGCAGAATTTTTTTTTTGCCTGCACTTTTAATTTCTGCCTGCAGGTGTCACTGTTCTCTCTCAATGTAAATATTTACTACGTTCCTCTCTCTTCAATTTCCTCCCCCTTCCTGAACTCCAGTGCGGTACAGGGTAACAGCACATTGCAGAAAAGGTAAATCAGGGCATAACAAATTTATTTGTTAAATACTTAGGAGCCAGATTTTGTTTTATTGTTCTTTAATGTGTGTATAAATGTGTGTGTATCTGTATGTATTGGGTACTTGTAAAGCACGGCTAATCACCCGTAAGGGTCTCAAGGCACTGCTCATTTTATCAACCTTGGAAGGATGAAAGGCTGAGTGGGCCTCACTGGAGATTGATCCTGCAACCCTTGGGTTGCTACAGAGCTCAGCCACAGTGCCTTAGCATGCTGAGCTATCTGTCAGGCCTGAGCTAACTGTATCTGTGTGTGTGTGTGTGTGTGTGTGTGTGAGAATCTGTGTGTGTATGTATGTATCTCTGTGTGTCTGTATGTATGTGTATGTATCTCTGTGTATGTATCTGTGTTTGTGCGCACGTGTGTCTATCTCTGTGTATGTGTATCTGTGTTTTACAATGTAGCTATTTGGACTGAAAACTTTTCTTGAAACAAAGT